>NW_015167539.1:632825-684569 GCF_001447785.1 Gekko japonicus | reverse complement strand
GAGAAACAAAGGTGTTTTGTTTTTATTCTTGCCTTGGATTTAAAAATAAAAATAAGATTAAGGTTCCAGTGGCAAACTACTTCTGTCCCTTGACTGCAAGATATGGTCTTTTTCTATACATAACAAATACTGGACAATTTAAGATGCGGTAAAGGTAAAGGGTTGCGGTGCTCATCTCCGTTTCAAAGCTGAAGAGCCAGCGCTGTCCGAAGACGTTTCCGTGGTCATGTGGCCGGCATGACTAAACACCAAGGCGCACGGAATGCTGTTACCTTCCCACTAAAGTGGTACCTATTTATCTACTTGCAGTTTCTTGCTTTCGAACTGCTAGGTTGGAAGGAGCTGGAACTAGAGACAGGAGCTCACTCCATCATGTGGCACACTCGGGTCTCGAACTGCTGAACTACCGACCTTCCACAGCCTGCAGTTCAGCATCTTAACCACTTGAGCCACCCCAGCTCCTTAAGATGCAGTACTAAAGGGGAAAAGTCTACCTATAGCTGTATTACAGACTTTATTTCCTTCTGCTGTTCCCTATGTTGTGCAAGACACAAAGCTAGATGCTTTCAACAGCAGTCCATAGATAAAGAATGGAAATTTATAATTACTGATAGAATAGTGATGCTGGGATTAGTAGAGACTGAAAGGGAGGGCTTCCTAATCTGCGCAGTGCTGAGCTGCTTAAGGAAGCAAAGTGAAGAGAAGATAGTTTCCTAATATCAACCAAGTGCTTCCTTTCAGGGCCTTTGAATCAGAGCTGCAGAGAGGTAGCCCAGGGCAAAAAGCAGTGAAACCTCCCCCAGGCTGTCAGTAGATAACATAGGATATATAGGTATATGGTATATCAACCTAAGAACTGTAAATACATAATTTAATATGCAGCATTTAATGATGACAAATGCATTAATAACCAGGAACGCTGACTCAGTTTGGTATAGTGGTTAAGAGTGGCAGACTCTAATCTGGAGAACCAGGTTTGATTCCCCTCTCCTCAACATAAAGCCAGCTGGGTGACCTTGGGTCAGTCACAATTCTCTAAGAGCTCATTCAGCTCCACCTATCTTAGCGCGTGACTGTTGTGGGGAGAGTAAAGAAAAGTGATTGTAAGCCACTCTGAGACTCCTTTGGGTAGTGAAGGGTGGGATATAAAACCAACTCTTCTTCTCAAAATAGGTTTCCTATTTGAACTCCATAAGGCACTGTCCTGAACATGCAAGATAAAAGTCTGATGAGCACAACCTTGCTTGTCCTTTGGGCGGGGGCCCCCCCCCCCCCCCCCCCCGGATCTCTGAACACCACTGTGAAGGGAACCTAGGCAGGCAAAAGACATGATCCCCTGTAGCCTTTGCACAAGATCTTATGGACTTTTAGAAATAGCAAGAGGAGGGGCAGAGCTATTCTGGCGAATGGGATGCTGGAATATGCAAGGTCTATAGTACAGCCTTATGAAGAAGATCTGAAGATCACCCTGTAAGGGGGACAGCTGAAGGATTGGTAATTAGTATAGCTAGATTACAGACTAATCACAATTTCAAATTATGTCGTTGCTGTCTCCTGATCTGGAGACTTCCTGCTCCTACAGAGTTTCTGTTGTTGTTCTTGTTTGTTGTTGTTCCTCCTTCAGCAGTTAGGCTAGACAGTTGAGGCTCTTTCTCTTCTATGTTCTATAACAGTTTGGTGTAGTGGTTAAGTGCACGGACTCTAATCTGGGAGAACCGGGTTTGATTCCCCACTCCTCCACTTGCACCTGGCTGGATGGCCTTGGGCAAGCTGTAGCTCTGATAAGAGCTGTTCTTGAAAAAAAGCAGTTTCTGTCAAGAGCTCTCTGAGCCCCGCCTACCTCACAGGGTGTCTGTTGTGGGGAGGGGAAGGAAAGGAGATCGTAAGCCACTCTGAGACTCCTTCGTGTAGTGAAGGGTGGGGTATAAATCCAATCTCTTCTTCTTCTTCTTTGTTCTTTTTTAATAAACATACTTATTTTTCTCTGAACAGTCAGTGCTCCGCTTTCTTTGCATATTTAAACTCTGCCAACACAGGACATAGGCAATCCCTTTCACACTAACCAGGAATTCCATAAGGCCTTTCTGAGGTTTAAACATAAAAACCCCTTCTTGTGTTTAAAATGGGGGCACTGGCAGCTACGCATGAAGTGCTATCTAATCATCACAGGGTATTATTGGATTATGGGTGCCTGGAGCACGAAAATTGCATGCATTGGTGTCAGTGACCTGCTCAAAAGTGATGCCTAGTTCTTGCAATAGGTAATTTTTAAATCGTCTCAAATAATTTAATTATCTTTTTTCACCTGTTAAGCTTTCACCTCTTCTTCTTCTATAAACAAATCAGAGATTCTATCGTGTAAACAGGCCTTATGTAGGTTTTCCATACACTTATAGACTGTTAATGCTATTGTTATAAACAATGCATGTACTTCCGTAGATTATTAGCAAAGTGAGCACTTCTTTACAAAACAATTCCAGCAAACTTCATGCTATGATACTGAGATGGCAGTCCCTATTTGAAAATGCTAATTTATTTAATTTTTTTAAAAGAGCTTTCAAACAAGGCACAGCCATTGCTATTACTTCTCTTTCATGACTATGTACATGTCATACCTGACACTTTAAAACACAGCCGTTTCTTAATTAGCTGGGCACGTTTAAAGAGGAAAAAAGATTATGGAAAATTTAACAGCTGGAAACAGATCTACATACTTGGATGACTTAGAAACAACTGAATTAATTTTACTGTAAAACTTCTCTCAAAATGACATTTTGGGATTGAAAGAAGAAACTTCTTGCTGGCACCAGGCAACTATTTTAAATGTTGACAGTAGCAGCAAATCCTTCTTGCTTTCATATATGTAGAACAGAAATGATAACGACTCCATTCCTAAATAATGTGCAAAGCGTTCGTGATGGTGATGATGATGGTGTGATAATATAGTACTTTTGAGTGCTTTTTTCACATACATTATTTCTGTAATCATTGCAGCAACCTATGCAGTACTCCTGCATTACGGATGTGGAGGCAGATGTAGAAGAACTGCCTTCTTGCTCAGATTGCCTTGCAGGTTTATGGCAGAAGAAAGATTTTTAACAAGGATCTTCCTGGCTAACTGCTCAGTCCCTTGGTCACCATGTTATTCCAGCTTCCACTTTATAACTCATATATAATAATGTATCATTGTGAAGTGTACAAAAAAGCTACTTACTCTACATATCTGCTTCCAGTATGTATAGTAAATTCTGACTCCTTTTATTGACTAAAGTAAGGCTTGACTGCAGCTGTTCACACTTGTCAAATCTGAAGAGCCATCAGCTGTATAGGAGGGACTGGGCATTCATTCTGGTTCCTGAATTATCAAAAAGGCGGGTAATACACTTTCATATTGATGGATGGGTTTGCGGTATTGCTATTCAGCAATGAAAAACATCTTTAAAAAAATCTATTGAATCAAATTGGAGATAACTGTCGGTGAGTCCCATTAATATAAAGCTCCATTTTTATTCCATTATTGTATGCAAGTTGCTTTTATACTTGTCTCAAACTTTAATAATGTGGCAGAAGGTTACAGTTCATTGTCAGGTCAATAACAGTGCTAAATCACTTCTCATAGAGGTAGAAGATGGTGGACAGAAGCAACAGAGGGAAGGCACATTCACTGCATTTCAGCTGACCAATGATCAAATGCTGAATCTGATGACATCATGATATGTTGTTTTTATTAGGTGTTAGAGAAGAGAAGTATGGGAGATGTGAGCATCATTTCTATGTAGGATGTCTGTTTAGATTAGTTTAGTTTAGACCAGCATAGACTAGTGTTTATGGTTTTGTAGAAAACTGTTCTGATTAAGCTATACCTAGCGACGTGGCAGAGCCAGACAGCTCAGTGTTGGGTTGCCATTTCTTGTGTCCTCCTCTCCTTTGTCTGGGCTCTTAACTGATTTCGTGCTCCCTCTGAAAAAAAACTGAGTTGACCTCACCATCTGCCACCCATCCACAATTCTAGAAGTTATTTCCTGTGTAGTGAACCTCTAGCCTTAGCCTCCAGAGGAAACTCCCTGGGGACACGCATATGTATTGTGTGTGTTATAATTTTTAAATTAATACTAGGAATAAGGCCCATTGTGGAAATAAATATAATGAGTTCTAGAAGGAGGCTCTGGGTAGGTGCCCAGTTCTTGGGCACTCAGCATTAATTTGCTATGGCAACCTCAGCAGGGTATAAATGACACAGAGTCCACTGTTTTCTCCAGGGTAAGTGATCTCTGCCAACTGAAGAGCAGTTGTAATTCTGACTGATCTCCAGCCCTAGGATTCCTCTACCTAGGAATAGTACAGTCTTTCTCTGCAGTGGGGACCAAAGCAGCTTACATCATTCTCCTCTTCCCCTTTTGATCTGCACAACAACCTTGTGAGATAGCTGAAGCTGAAAGTCTGTGACTGGTCCAAAATCACCCACTCAGCCTCCACAGAAAGAAACTGGGTCTGGCAGACCCTGCTCTGAAGTGCTAACTGCTACACTACACGGGTTGTCCTGGGGGGCTGCTGTTGGTGAACAGGAGTAAGCAGCCAGGCCTAGTCAGGTGTCGTCAAGTCACCCAGAGGGTGCTGTCAGGCCTAGGGTAGCCAACCTCCAGGTGGAGCCTGAAGATCACCTGGTATCACAACTGAATTCCAGACAACAGATCTCTCTCACCTGGAGAAAGTAACTCCTTTGGAGGGTGGACTGTATGACATTCTATTCAGCTGAGGCCTCTCCCCTCCCCAAACTCTGGCGTCCACCACAAAATCTCCAAGAATTTCCCAACCTATAGCTGGCAACCCTAGTCAAAACTAGCCCCAATGAGTTCCCCACTAAGGACAAAGTAGGCAGAACCAAGCTTAGTTTCCTAGCAACAACCACTGAGGGGGAAGTGAGCCCCACAGCAGGAGAAGAGAATGGTTCGATGGCTGGTGGCTCACCTCAGTAGCCAGCCAGCCACAGTGGAGCCAAGCAGGAGAAACGTCTTTGTCAGGAGAGACAGCCATTTTGGCAATTTATTCTGACAAAGAAAAGTAGCCAAGCTGGCAGTGGGCAAGGGAGAAAAGCGGACCCAGCATCCAGCCAATGGCACATTGAGTACTATTGAGTGGCGGTTGACGGGCCAATGGCTGATGGAGTGCACAGCACAGCCAATGCAAGAACTGGAAAGTGTCAATATGTTAGGGCTTTTATAGGACTGTTGACTTTGGTTCCTCTCATAATTAAGAAAGCCAACTGTGTTCCCAATCTTTCTGTTCATATGACTTATATAGCAATTTTCTTGCTTTTTTCTTCTCACCCAACTGTCTGTAGTGTTTAGCTAGACCCATTTGTATGTTTGTCTACTGGTGCAGTAGAAGCCAACTATAGTTTGCATATGTGCACTTGGGCAAACAGCCCAACCTCAATGAAGCCATCAATACACAAGTCTTCAAGTGTTTGGGCAATCAGGGTATTGTGGTAACCACCCCATGTTTATGACTACCCTGAATGTCTCCTGGGGCTTTATTATGAGTTTGACACATTGTTTGCAGTCTTTATCTTTATACATCTAGGATGCGAATGTTTCTGTTGTAGCAGATATCTTAATGCGCAATGAGGTTGAAAGTTAGTGGAGTTAATCTTGTCAAAATAAGACCCTTTCTTCAATCAACTTTCCATCTCCTGTTAAGTGCTGAAAAGGATCAGAAAACCAGAGAAACTGGTCTCCCAATCCTAGTGTATTTTTCATTCCTGGTGAAAACAGAATAAATAAAATTTTGATTTGGATACCATGTCTGTTGTCAGACCATCTGACTGGATAGTATTATTATAATCTGTGAAAATTGTCTTGACAGGTATAAGGGCTTTTGATATAATGTATATTTGCAATTAAAACATTTACAGCCTAATCCTATGCGGAGTTACTCCAGGCTAATCCCACTGTCCTTCATGGTGTTAGACTAGAGTAACTCTGTATAGAATTGCATTGTTATTCAACAAAATACATGCAAAAGCCTAGTTTAGCTGAAAATATCTGTGGTCATCTTCAACTGAGAGAGGAGCTTCATGCAGAAACCAAAGAAGTACCACCAGCCAAAAATGCAGTAAACATCCTTATTCAGACGGTACTGCTTCTTGTATGGCTTGATTGGAGTAAAGGTACTGTGGTGGTAGAATACAGCCTGTACAAGATTCCCTTTGAACATTATAGGAAGCTTTGCTAGCTGAATACAGAAACCGCTGCACATTTGGCTGATGGTGTTTGGTAACATCTGAAGCCACTCTCAACAAAGGGTTTCTAAGGTCAAAATACTTGTTTTGCAAACTTAAAATATGTAAATCTATACCATTTTCAAATTGTCAAACAGTTCTGCTTTAAAATTCTCTTTTATTTTATATTATAGTTTATTAAAATAATATTTTATGTTATATTTTTATTTTATATTATAGTTTATGCATATAATGATTTGCCTATATTTCAATAAATAAGACTTAAAAAAAATAATGAAAATGTATAGATCCTTAGCATGCAATGGGTGTCATGAATCAAATAGACTTCCTAACCAGATATCAGAGTACAAGGACCTCAGCAGTTTCAAAGAGATGTGGCAAGTCTTGGAATTTGTGTGGGTCTTCCTGTCTGGACACCTGCATTTTCAGCCCCATACAGTTTAAACTTTTTATGTAATGGGAGTACATGACTGTGCTTTTCTCTTCCATAGAAGCAGAGTGCTTCACTGATCCCAACCTGCATCCTCTGTAGCCAAAAATGACATGAAGGAAAGATTTGTTAGGATCTTTCTTTTCTTTAGCAATAGCTAAATAGGTTTGATTCCTCGTCCTCCACATGCAGGCAGCTGGCTGACCTTGTGTTAGTCACAGTTCTCGTAGAGCTGTTTTCTCAAGAGTGGTTCTCTTGAAGTTCTCTCAGTCCCACCTACCTCACAGGGTGTCTTGTTGTGGGGAGAGGAAGGGAAGGAGATTGTAAGCCACTCAGAGTGAAGGGCGGGATATAAATCCAACTTCTCCTCCTCCTCCTCCCTAGCAGCCCCAGGTGACTACTTCAAAGACTGGAGAACGGTTGCTTGATGAGAGGGTATGCAACCATTTCCTTCCATGTGTCTTCCGGCGGGATAGAAGAAGAAGAGATTGGATTTATACCCCACCCTTCACTACCCAAAGGTGTCTCAGAGCGGCTTACAAACTCCTTTCCCTTCCCTTCCCCTCCCCTCCCCACAACAGACACCCTCTGAGGTAGGTGGGGCTGAGAGAGCTCTGACAGAAACTGCTCTTTTCCAAGAACAGCTGTGCCAGAACTATGGCTTGCCCAAGGTCATCCAGCAGGTGCAAGTGGAGGAGTGGGAAATCAAACCCAGTTCTCCCAGATTAGAGTCCACAATGCTATTATTGGCCAGAATGGGGGAGAAAACAAGTTCATGGCAATTATACATGTCTTTTTCCCTCCTGCAGAGGTATACCTCTCTCACCCAGTGGCCCTTTCCCAGTCATCAGAGTAGCAGCCTGGGCTTGATTATTAACGGTCAGAAAACTGCAGATGATGCCAACCCTGGATCCTTTGCATCATGTTGGATTTGGCCCTAAGTTCTGCCTCACCCACTCATAGACACTCCTGGAAACTCACCAGACTCAAGAGCAAAAATGAACCCAGAATGACGCGTTGCAGAGATGTTGAATTGCCTCTGGGGTCTCTAAACCATGGCCAGGCAACCTCCTGAGGTGGACAAGAAGATTGTAGTCCCAGGCCCACACAGTTTGGTGTATGGGTCACATTCTTTCTGGGCTGGTTGTCCTCAGTTTCCTCACCGCAAGGCTGACAGAACCAATCTAGTCATGGTGTTCATCCTGGGGGGTGCTTGGAAATTTAAGCTATCTCAGCAGTTCATTCTGACCACCATGAAGGCCATGTCCCTATTAAAGGAAATAGTAGTTGACATAACAGGTTGGGCCATTGGCAAGTATCCCCTGACCTCCAGTGCCTTTGTGCCTGATGAGGTCAGCCATTCTCTCCACCTGTGCAAGACTGCCTGCAAGTTTGGCCAGCCTCTCTTAGCTTAGCATTGGGTACAAAATATGATACTAGTAGTGATAAAGGTTTGAAGCAGTGGAGAAGCATGAGAGAGATGGGGGGGGGGGTGACTTGGACCCTGTCAAAAAGATATGCACACACAAGAGTGGTTCCCTCTTCCTACAACAGCCCTCTAACTCCCCCATCATGTTGTCCATGGGAAGTCCCCTGTTCCCCCCTCCAGAGCAACATTTCAGGGTGCATTTTGGGCTGCATCAGGAATGAGGAGAAGTTGCCCATCCATGCACATAATTTATATGGGTTCCAACCCTGTGTGTTTGGTTCTTGTACTGAGAATGCATCTCTCCATTGTTACTGTTAGTGCCTTTTGGCTCTCTGAGCCTTAATCCTCATTTGCTGCGGTTGACCCTGTTGCATTGGTGCTGAGTTACTTCCATCTTATCACATCCTGCCTGTCTGTCAACAATTTTTAATAAGTAATTTCTGCTTGTCTGGGCCTTATGCCTGTCAGTATTATTCTGGTGTGGCAGCCCTGGCTACCTTTGTGCCGGAATCTTTCTACATCCCCATGGAAGTCAGTCATAGACAAAACAGGACAGATGGTATGGAAATGGAAACAGAGCTATTAGCCCATCTAGCCATCCCTTCTGCCAGTAAAAGAAAGGATGTCATTCATTTCAGTGGCAGCTGAGAGGAAAGAAAATTATTAACCTTTAGCCAAGCTGCGAGTTCATTTCCATAATATACATAAGTCTACAACTGCTAATTTCATCATTTTCTTGCCAGATGAATTATATCACATACTTTTTTAAAAAAACTAAATATTGAGAATTTTTGGCATGTGCCAAAGCCAAGAATTTCCCTAGATCCTAGTACCTCTTTATGGCATTGACTTTTTGCAAAGAAACACACTTTACTTAGTAAGGTTCTAAGCTGCATGAGTTACCACTTGAAAGCTGATTGGGAAAGGCTGAGATGGTGCAGAAAGAAAAGGGAACAACCTAAAGAAGAAGCTGGGACCTGGGGCAAGATAAGGCTATCAGACATGGGCATGCCTGGTAGAACTGCCCCAAGGCAATGGTACAGTTCAGCCCACTGAGGTTGTGTAGGGGCAAAAGCAGGCTAGTAAAGGGAACTGCACTCCTGTGGAAGCTTGTGTGGACTCTGCTCATTCCAATAAAGAAACATTTAAGGAACACCATTTGGTCTGGTGAGTCTCTGCTGCCTGTGGAAGACACTTATGAGGTCCTACTGCCCATTGGTCAGGCCACACCCTTTCAAAAGCCTCTAGGTAATTGGTGAAAGAAGGGGGAACTCTGTATATGGTGTACTGGTTCCTATCTCTATTACATCTGAGTTGTGCTCTGCTCTGGCTTCTCCATTGTACTTTCCAGTGCTGTGCTTTGCCTCCTGACCTGAAGAACATAAGAGAACCCAATGCTGGATCAGGTCAATGGCCCATCCAATCCAACACTCTGTCACACAGTGGCCAAAAATACCATATACCATCAGGAGGTCCACCAGTGGGCCAGGACACTAGAAGCCCTCCCACTGTTGCCCCCCCCCCAAGCACCAAGAATACAGAGCATCACTTGCCCAGGACTGAAAGTTCCTATCTATACCTTGTGGCTAATAGCCACAGATGGACCTCTGCTCCATATGCTTATCTAATTCTCTCTTGAAGCCATCCAAGCCGTCCATGCCATCCATCGCCTCCTGTGGCAGTGAATTTCATGTGTTAATCACTCTTTGGGTGAAGAAGTTCTTCCTTTTATCCATTCTAACCCAACTGCTCAGGAATTTCATTGAGTGCCCACGAGTTCTTGTATCGTGAGAAAGGAAGAAACATGATGCTGCATGTTACCTGGAGACCAGGCTGCCACCCTTCAGGAACTTATAGAGGCTATTGAGAAGAATAATTTTGACCTTTCCTTGAGTATCTGTAAAAATCTTTTTTTAGGGAACCTACAGGTCTGTTTCTTTTGTTACACTTCCTAGCAAAAAGGTACAAATGAAAAGCTCATAATATTTCAGTACAAGAGTTCTCTTTCCAACAGGGGTAATACTTACTATTATTTGGGGCCCCTTTTCAAACTCTTTTATGCGTTGATTTTTTCAAAAAAATATTTACTTTCCTTTATAGCCTTCCTTCCTTACTGGGATGCAAGGTGGATTTTAAAGTTTAGACTCAGTCAAGCATGAAAGTTAACTATCTGAAATATGCAACATTCTTCATATTGCTGAAATTAATTCACAGTGGTCAAATTATTTGCAAGTCTGATCCTAAAACTTGCTCTACTAGCAGATGTGCGTTTTGGAAAATATGTCAGTGCTGACACTTTTTAAAATAGTTTATTTTCATTACCTTTCATTACATCTTTCTCTCCAAAGGTACCCAAGGCAGCCTGCAAAAATTAAAACTGAGCCATGTACAATGTTCCCTCTAAGCTGTGGAGTCTTGTAAGCAGAAATTCTACTTTGTGAGCTACTGGCATTAAAGGTGTGGTGAGCGATTTGGCTCCTGCATAAATTAGTCTGCTCGGGAGCCATCCTTCCTGAGCTAAGAGAAAACTGTGTGAGCCGGAGGCTAAAAAACTGTGAGCCAGCTCACACTAACTCAGCTTAGAGGGAACACTGGCTATATATTCAGGGGTAGGGCAGTCTATAAATTTAAATTATAAATAAATAAATAAAAAGTATATGTATAAAAATCACAACGTCTCTTAATCCCAGTTGTATTTGTTCTTAGGACTTGTGGGGTTGAGGTGGGACTTCTTAAAGTAACTGGGTGTAGATTGAAATGTAAATTTGTGCATAATCTTAAAGAATATAAGGCATGAACATATTCACATTTTTTCTGAACTAGGAGTGTTTCAAAGTTTAAATGAGCACCAACTAAAACCTTATTATGCCTTCAAATCTTAGCATTCATCCAACTGCCAAAAGGAAGGAGCGCCTGCTTTTTCATGGGTCCCAGTCCCTTGCAGAAACCCTTTCTTGTCTATACTAGAGCAATAAGACAAATCATGGTTCTAATGTGAAAGTGAAGATATTTTCTACGCTGAGCTACGCTGAGCTACGCTGCTGCTCCTCCTAAAATTAATGAAATTAATTGAGCAGGGCAGCAATGGCTGCAGCGCTAAAACAATAAAATGGTAAATGAGAGGAAGGAGCATCTCCTCTGATCTGGAGCTTCTGGTTGCATCCATTGTTATGGCAGGTGCACTGCCCCATGTAGAACTACAGAGAGATCCTGAAGACTCAATATATCATAGAGACTACTCTTGGTGCTGAATAATGCTGGATGCAAAAGGTACAAGAGATTAAACTGAGGAAGTAGATCTGCTGTAAGGTTTTAAATAAAAGGAAGTGAGAAGAAATACAAGACAAGCCCAAAATGAAACTAACAGAAGCAAGAACAGTGGGAACAATCAGTGAAAGTGATGTGCAACATCAGCTGCAATAGCAGCACTTCCTTGTATTTATGTGCAAAGCAGAGGCAGAATATTATGGCAATTTAAATATCAAAACACCAAATCACTGTAGAGCTAGGAGCTTTCTGTCTTCACTGGGGACTGCTGTAGTCTCTGCCACAGTCTGAACTGATAGATCAACTAAGGCTTGTGTAAAGTTTAAAATACACCCTCCCTAACAGTTATAAAAATGTAGAGTGAAAGCCAGAAATAAATATTGTGGAGAAAATAAATGAAAAAGTTGTATACATTGAACCATTGTTTTATCTAATTGTTTAAAGATTATATCTGAGAAATGAATTCTGTATGGGAATGGTTTTATTACCTCACGCCTCCCATCCTACTCAGCTTCTAAGTTTATGAAAGGATGGTAATGTGAAATGTTTTGTTTGCAGGCAAAAAAGTAGAGAGAAGTCCTTTCCACTGGCTGTTAATACATCTCTCAAGGTTCTGTACCTAACTAGAGGCACATGGCAGTGGGCTTGGCAAGAAAATGAGCAAGAAAGTGGAGCTTAGGGCTGTTCTTTCTCCCCTGACCCCACCCTTCGTCTTAAGCCGCTTGTAGATTCTTGCCGGATAGGCTATATAATGAAGCACTCTTCCTGTTGTCAATAAGCAAACTGTGTGTGGGGTTCTTTCCAGACCTGCATTAACAAAAAGGGGCATGCCAGTGGCTGGGGGCAGGGACTGGCAACCCTACGTGAGCTTGCTGTCTCAAGTCTGACAATGGGTGGGGATGTAGCTGCATTACAGACTTCAACTGGTTTTAGGTTTAAAGTTAGGGTTACCAACAGGTGGCTGGGAAATTCCAGGAGATTAGGGGGTATAGCCTGGGAAGGGCAGGTTTTGGGGAGTTGGAGGGGCCTCAGTGGGGTTTAATGGCATACAGTCCACCCACCAAAGCAGCTGTTTTATCTAGGGAAACTGATTTCTGCTCTTTGGATATTGGTTGTGATTCCAGGAAATATCCAGGCTTCACCCGGAGGATGGCAAGCCTACTTTTGACCATAATAAATAATTAATTTATTCATACTTACTATATTCTGTTGGGATTCAGATGTTTAAACAGGAGGCAACCTCTAACCTAATTCAAACATCTTTAAACGGGCTTCCTTGCAGAGTGCAGAACATGTATAAGAAACAAAAAACACATTTCTGCAGGAAACTTGAACGATGCTTTCTGTTGACTAGCATCTTTACATATTAGTTTAAGAACATAGTAGACCCAATTGAAGAGTAGTTTTAGGTGAAAAATCTTTCCCCAAATAGAATGTGCATGACCTAAGGAAAGCTTTTTGGTTTCTTGTCGAGAATAGCTTCTAAAAGGATAGCTAGACCAGTCTTTTGTTAGCAAACAGTATTACCCTGAAGGTAAACTTTGATTGTGTGGACGATAAGATATTGTGTGCCAACAAAAACTCCAGCCTCATCCTATTTTCATAAGCATGTGCTAGTGTTTTAGGTCACCTTCCAGTTAGGGATACCAACCTCCAGGTGGGACCTGGAGTTCTCCTGGAATTACAGCTGATCTCCTGACTACAGAGATGAGTTCCCCTGGAGAGGCAGCTCAAGGATGCAGACTCTGTGGCATCCTATTGAGCTCCCTCTTCTTCCCAAACTCTGCCCTCTCCAGGCACTGCCCCCAAATCTCCAGGAATTTTACCAGGACTGGCAACTCTTAACTCCAGACCCATCAGTTTGGGAAGTCACAGGCCTTGAACATCAAATATATAGCAAAGTGATACTCTCTGCACTCTGTAGACTCTACAGATGCCTTAGCTGTCAGGGAAAATCACTGAGGTAGTTTGCAAAAGGTATCCTTCTTCCTGTCAAATCATTTGACTCTTGGAAATCCAGATCAGAAAAGGAAGATCCCTAGCTCTTTGCTCTGTGTTCAGTACTGTACTAGTAATGCTCTGATATGGCACTTAAAGCTCTAGGGGGCCTGAAGCTACTATTACAAATTCAACCAAAATACTCATGAAAATGAGCTGTATAGTAGCCAATGAGCTGGTCTGCAATGGCCTCAGGAAATCCCCCTGGCTATGCTGGTCCTTTTTATCAACTACATGTCTCAGGCCCAAAGGGAAACCTTGTGTCACCTTCCTGACCAGAATTGATCATGCA
Organism: Gekko japonicus; assembly: GCF_001447785.1. Lineage (NCBI taxonomy): Eukaryota > Metazoa > Chordata > Lepidosauria > Squamata > Gekkonidae > Gekko > Gekko japonicus. The sequence continues at coordinate 670,912 of NW_015167539.1, read as the reverse complement.
TTATGTCTAAGATGTAGTGTTTTATTATCTTCTTATTTTCATGCAATTATTATCTCTCTCCCTTTCCTCCAGTCGGAAACGTGGCATATTTCTTGCTATTCCTTTGACTTTAAGCCCTTATTTTTTTAGTCTATATACAGGATTGGCCCCTTTGGAATAGGATGCTTGTGAAAGTAGTAATATTGCAGACAATGTGCTTGTATGCACATCACTGTATTGGTTAAGGATGTAGCTGAAATAAACGTAAGCTTAATTGAATTTGGTCATTTCCTTGTATTTCTTTTTGAACAGCAATATTGCCTTGAAGTACATATGTGTTTTGGTTGTATGCATCTATATTTTTGGGGTGTTTCAGACCTTGAAAAATATATTGTGGTGACTTTATAACAGGGTCTGCATATTCATGCCCAAACGCTGTTCCCGTGGTTCATGCGAGCAAGATTAAAAATCAGCATGTGTCCCACTGAAGACCCCCAGCAGGGTTTGCTTTGGGTGTTACAACAGAAACAAGTATGAGTGACTAGCACTTCTTTTCTCCATTATTTTTTCCCATCCCTTCTCCTATAGTGAGATGAATATGAGCCTGATATAGGAACAACTTGCACATCTTACCGTTAGATGAAATGCACAGCTTCTGCTTTGGGAATTGCAAGGAAATGCATCAAACAGGAAATTCAAGTTAATTGCACATTGTGTTTAGTCTGCATTCTATAATGTCTGAAGCAGGAGAAGGCATTTGTCAGCCTTCCTATACAGTCACACCTCCTTCCCTGCCCTCATAAAGTAAGGCCCCTCCTTTCTGCTTCTTCCCCACCCTGGTATCAGGGCTGTAGAGGAAAGAGAACCAAAGGGATGAAAGGGCAGCATATCCCATTGGCTTTGGTGGCATTCTTTCACTTTGGGGGAGGGGTGGCTATGTTCAAGGCACCATATGGTGCCTTATCTAATGCTTGTTACCTAAGTGGCATTTGTTCCCAGGCATCTGCACTAAGAGTGCAAAGGTGGTCCAGCAAAACACATTGCACAAGAGATTTACCACATATTTCAACTTAGCTAGTTCTTCTCCCTGTACCTTGATGAGAAGAAGCCTCATGCTTCTTTCATACTGATCTGACTTAGCAGGGGGTCTTACTCCCCCATGGGATTGGAGGAGGGAGAACTAAGTACAGACTCAGCTGCTTGCTTTGGAGACAATCCATACAGTTCACAAACTTGCCGGATAGCTATGGCATCAGTTTTACCGTATTCAATAAATGTTGCTATTCTGAACTTCTATGATGAAAACTCTCAACATTCTAAGCCCATGGACTTCAGTGGATTTAGAAGGGTGTAACTTTGTTTAGGATTGCACTGATAGTTACTTTTTGGGTTCTCCTTTCTAACTCCTTGTTTAGATTCCTCAGCCCAAAACTAGACTAAGTGTAAGTGTTGCTTTGAACTTTGATGTTGTGAAAGTGTTGGCTGAGACCATCCAATTCGGTAAAACCTGTGGCATATGAGGCTTCTTGTTTCTTGATCTTTGGGAAGCCACGTCTTTTCCATATGAGAAGAGGACTCTTCCCAACCTAAACATATGACTACTCATTTACATCACTGCTTTGGTATGTGTATATGGAACACAGACACACTTCCCTGATATCATCTGTTTTTTTAACATTTATTTAGTCCCAACCATGCACTACCAGGCCGTTGAAATACTCAAAAGCTTATTTCATTTATTTCCAGGAAGCAGTCCCTTGGTTATTGTTTTATATACATATGGCTGGGGGTTGTCATAACTTTGCAGATGAACCTCAAACGTGAAGTCAAAAGAAGAACCATACAAACATCAACTGTCTGCTACTTGTATTTACATAAGGTTGTGCTTCAGCAACTGTGATTTAATATTTTTTGACATACATAAGGATTTCCTGAATCACCATCCACCATTATAACATCCCATTTTCAGTTGCTTATAACTTTGTCAAATTTAACAATTCATTGAATTTCTGCCTTAGGCTGATTTCTTTTATTTGGAAAGTTTCAGCAAACCTGGCTCAGAATTTTCAGAGTGTAGAGAGAGGATAGAATATTCTTTTTCTGCCAATAAAATAAAAACCTTGCACCTGTTCCTGTGCAGTGTTCTGGAGCAGGTTGTCAAACCCAGTCTTTGGGGAGGGTTAAATAATTCATTCACTTAGGGGATGTGGTTAGGGAGTACTAAAGCTCAGTGTTTCTGATCTGGTGATTTCATTACTAATAGCATGAATTAGCATTTGGCTGTTAGGAGCACAGGTGACAACTCCAGCCTGCGTGTAATTTTCCCTTTCTGTTTGGCTTCCTGTCTCCATTTTCTCCCTGTGTGTGAATGTGTGCACAAGTAAAGGACGCAGAACTTCTGGACGTGATGGCAATGGCTGGCACTCTTCTGGGTAGGGTTTGCATGTAGTTTGATCCTTCTGGAAAAGTGAGATGAGTAAATCCTCATAGCTGCTTCTGTCAGAGTAGCCAATGGATCCATTAATAAGGTTGCTTAGAAGACAATTTAACATTCTTCCTCATCAAGCAGGTTATCTTCAGCTACAGATTTCCAAATATATAATTTGATTTGTAGAATGTTTTTTTCAATATAGTCTATAATAGTAACAAAGGTGGATTTCTTGGACTAATTCACAGAAACAAAACATTCTTTAAAAAAATAAAACCAGTCTCCTGGATTTACCAGTAGAAATTTGATAAGTAGTACAGATCTTAGATGGTTTCTTGTTTATTGTTTTTACCTATTGTTTTAAATTTTTGTGTGTGTAAACCAGGGTTTATATGGTTTAAATAAATATTCTCAGAGAGTTTGTAACTGGACATTTTGCAAATGAAATAGAATTGCAAAAGGCTACAAAGGCTATATGAAAATCTAATGGCTGGATCTCAAGTGGCTACAAGGAGTGCTTCCAAAGACCTGGGCATATTCAGTGGGATTTTTACTTCTTTCATTTGAATAGCAGACCTCTGTGTGGTTTCTCAAACTGTGTGATTTCTCACATTTAAACAAAGTTTGTCATGTTGGCAGAGGTCATTTCGGGGGGGAACGCGGGGGATCGCAGTTCCCCTGGGTGAGGTGTGGGGGGCGGGGCACATGACAAAGCCCCGCCCCCTGCTTCCGGCCGCCCCGCTTCCGGCCCTCATTCAGCCAGGAGGAGGCAGGAGAAGAGGGAGGGCGGGACCGTTGGGGGTGGGGTGTGTGGCCTTATGACACACTTCTGGTGATGTCAGGGTGTGTGGCCTTATGACACACTTCCGGTGATGTCAGGGGGTGTGGCATATGCTAATGAGTTATGCTAATGAGTTCCCCTAGCTTTTTTTCTACGAAATTACCCCTGCATGTTGGCATTGAGGACTACTGATAGAGAAGCAGAAGCCTAGAGGGCCCCATCAGCAGCTCTTGACTGGAGAGCAGAAGCCATGAAGGACTAAACTTAACCTAGGGACTCCGTCTTGTCCACATGGGAAAACAGACCAACTCAGGGAACTAAACTTTTAACTGACTGCAATTTCAAGTAAAATTAACCTGTCCTATTGGTTAGCATCAGTTGAGCAGAGAAAGAGGAAATAGTGTGAGGAGGAAATTGAGGTCCCCCCCCCCAAGTCCTTGTGGGTTCCCCACTGTGCAACTGGGCCTGGTTCAGAAGCAGGCACTGTACAACTGGGCGATAAATGTCCAGTATTTTCTAATTAAGTAAACCTGCAATGTGGAGCTGCAGTGGCTCAAGTGGTTAAGACGCTGAACTGCAGGCTGTGGAAGGTCAGTAATTCAGCAGTTCGAGACCCGGGTGCCGCATGATGGAGTGAGCTCCCATCTCTACTTCCAGCTCCTGCCAACCTAGCAGTTCGAAAGCAAGAAATTGCAAGTAGATAAATAGGTACCACTTCGGTGGGAAGGTAACAGCGTTCCGTGCGCCTTGTTGTTTAGTCATGCCGGCCACATGACCATGGAAACGTCTTCAGACAGCGCTGGCTCTTCGGCTTTGAAACGGAGATGAGCACCGCAACCCTAGAGTCGGATTCGACTGGCTTTCGAGCAAGGGAACCTTTACCTTTACTTAAATCTGCAATCCCACAGCCAAGTTCCATGCATGTGCCAGTTCACACAGTAAAATCCAGTTGGAAAGTGGATTGAAAGTGGATTATTTAGTGTGTGTGATTGCAGCCTTTTTGTCACCATCTTCCCTGAAGGCATGTTTTGACAGAGATGGATTCCAAAGGGCTCTTTTTCAAAGGCTTTGGCTGCACACCAGCCTGAATAAAGGCACTTTCCCCCTCCCAGGAGAGGTGTGCTCTGATACAGCCTTGGATTTAACAGCTCTTTTCAAACACTTTGACTGCAACCTGACTGACTGGAGGAATCCCTCTCCCACTGAGACTGTCCTCGGTTCCAAGGTGAACTCTCAGTTCTGCGGTTAAGCGCCTGGAGGTATGGGCTAGTATAGCCTTGGATTTCACAAGGACTGCTTTTGACAAGGCTTTGGCTATGTGCCAGCCTGAATAAAGGCACTCCTCCCTTTCCCAGCTGCCTCAGTTATGAGGTGAGAAACCTGGACATGTGGTCTGATGGAACTTCTTTTAAAGGCCTAGGATTGTGTACCTGCCTAACCGAAGGAACTGCTCCTTAGCTGCCCTCAGTTGCAAGGTAAGATCTCTGGAGGCATATGGGTTAACAGAACCTTGCAATTCTCAGTGGTGCTTTGTGAAAGGCATGATTCAGTCTATTGGTCTTACTCAGTTTCAGGGTCAGAACCAATTCCCTGTAATGATCTCAGCTCCAAGCCCTGTTGCTGATGCCTAGTTCTAAAGGCTGACAAGGTGACACAGCAGCCTGGATTCCACCACCTTGCTGCAGCCCCTTTGACACTGATGCTTTATCCGATGGGGCTTTCAGTGCAGGTGCTGTTTCAAACAGAGGCAGGACTTGTTATTGCCATGTCTATGGGGAACTCAGAAGCAGTCAGCAAGTATGTGTTTTGGAGGCAAGCCTGAGCAGCTTGCCTCTCCTCTCAGTTTCATGATAGCCTTCTTGTGGGATGATACAGGCCATCACACTCAGTTTTGAGTGTATGACTATTCAATACCACTTGACATATCATGGCTCTCTATACTTTGCCACATTCCTACAGGCAGGCCTCGGTTCCTGCCGGAGCGCACCGGAGCACCGCTCCACCAGTCAGGAGCCCAGGGGGTGGGCACATAAGCCCCATTCCCTGCTCCCACGAGCCATCAGTTGGGCAACCGTGGGGGGTTGAAATGTTCTCCTGCCTCCCTGAGCCCCGGGGTGGTGGCCTTGGACTCATAGGGGCAAATTCCACCTCTCGCATGTGATCTCTGAGTGGCGTTGCTGCTCAGACATCACAGGCGAGAGGTTATTCTGGCTCCCCCAGTTCTCGGGAGGGGCTCTTTAAATAGTTCTGGCCGCCGCTGTTCTTGACGGCAGCTGTGACGCCCATGCGGGGGAATAGATAAACTCCACACTCATCTTTTTAAAGGACATCCTATGTTTCTACTCAAAACAGGTGCCCCATGGGATGAAGTCTTCAATATGCAAACTTCCATTAAATTAACTGCTGTTACAGCCTCTACTACAATCCTTTAGCAACTATGTGCTTGATTTCACTGGTCGTCCCTATTGTTGTTGATGGCTTGCAGATTAAATCGTATTTCATCTCTAATTCAGCCACTATGGAGTGTGAGTGCTGTAAAATGTTAGACTGTGTGGGAAGCAAAATTTCTCTGCCCCACTTTCCCGTTAAGTTGCTAATCAACAGACCATTGTGGTCCTTTTACTATCCCCTTTGAAGGAAGCATGACACACCATTTTAACCCCATCCTGGAACATGAAGGGTGTTGACCAAAGAGTTATAAATTGAGGCCATTCAGCATCTCTGATGACAGTTTGTCTCTGTGTATAATAAAACAACAGCCCAGTGACACTCCAAAGACTAACAATTATTTTAAGATGAGCTTTTGTCAGTCCGACTTATTCAGATGTCTATGTGTTTCACAGCCTATGCCTGTGGTATGTGTGACAAGTCTGTTCCTTTTATCTGGGACAGTCTTTTTAGACTGCCCTAGTCCATGTTAGGAATTATTGCAGAAAAGAAAAGAAAAGAAAAGAAAGGAAAGGAACTGGTTGTAACTGTAGCTCCACAGAGACACTATGAACTCTTCAGTCCAGTTGGACAAGACCGTATGAGGGAGAACAGGATTGCTATCAGCTGCTTAACAGCTGCTGCTTCTTTCCCTGCTTCAAATAATGTGGTGTCTCAAGGTTGTACTTGTGTTTTTTTTCCATGTGTAAGATTTCAGGTTCCATCCTTGGCATCTACTACTGGAAAAGTCTCTGGTAATGAACTTGTCAAAATCCTTTGAATTCATCCATCTATCCTGTATGGTGATTTACTCTACAAGACAAAGTAAAAATTCTGTGGTCTCCTGTCTTGTCCACCACTCACACGTTTTCTACAATTCTTTTCATATCTGTGCTGCTTTGTGGGCTCAGACCCAGATCTCCCCCCCCCCTAAGGGGAAGTCATCCGTATTCCCAGTAATTAAACTATTCAGTTCAGTACCTCACAAAGCAGGAAAAGGGTGCTATTTTGAGTGATTCTGAGTTGTTAAGGAGGACAAATGAAAAGGCCTACTTATAGGTCCAGGTCATTTAATTATGAGTATTATAGTCTGTAAACTTTTGCTTGACTACCTTGTTTATAGACCTCTCTATCCTTCCAGCAGAGAGTTCCATTGGGGATGCAAACTGCCAGTGGTAGAACTCCAACATTCCTTTTTGTTTGAGATTGTGCCTTAGCTGATTTATTAAATACATGACAATTGGGGTACCCCTTGTGAGGCTGTTATACCCATGCTCTGGTGATGGTTGGTTGTTGATCCTGTCCAGGAAAAACCTCTTTCTCCTAATTAAGAGAGTTTCCCTTTGCCTTTCTCAATCTTTAGTTGATCCTTGTTTTATTGATTGTTAGCTTTTTTGGCTTACACAGATGCAGTTTCTTGCACTTTTACATACCTTTTATTTATTTATATTTATTTATTTTATTGGACTAGTATCCTGCCCTCCCTGCAAGCAGGCTCAGGGCAGGTTCCATCATAGGATGCCCAGATTTTATTTTATTTTTTCCCCAGACGGAGCTATTGTGTATAATTTTGGCACTCTTTTTGACTCCGAGCCTCTGAAAGTTACCACCATCTCAAATGCCTCTCCTATAGTGTGGGGGTCCTGCTGTGATCATGTGTCTCCCAGTGGCTTCTACCATTTTCACTTAGAGCACTAGACATACCTTACTTATGTTGGTCTTTTATTTTAGTGCAAACACTTCACATTGTCATGGAACGCATTGCAGTTATGCTTTCCGCAGCTAAAGGGGGCCAACTCCCAGGTACTCTGATTGGAGACCCAGGCTATTTGGCCTTGCCACACACTTGGACATTCCATGCCCTGTCCTTTGTTGCTCCTTTGCTGCCAGGGACCCCTGTCATTGGGGAATGCCCTTCTAATCCATTCACAAAGGAATCTGTTTTTATGTTTGTTTGTTTTTCCCTTGGCCATTTTGCTGTGGAAATTGCATAAACGTTCATTTATGGTGCATGCTATCTATCCTTTCTTTGGCCACATCAAGCAGGCCTCCTTCATTGCTTTCATTATTCTGGTGTGGATCTGCTTGTTCTCGCTCCCAGTGATGACTTTGGTAGTTTTGATCAACTCTTTTCCTACTCTATAGCAGTAGTCTCAGATTTTTCCATTCCTTCACTACTACATCTTGGGAGACTTGGGGAAAAGTCTCTAGTGAGGCTGTAGCAGGATTTGAACACTACTTTTTGTACTGTTGATTATGTTTCGGCCACTGGTTGGGACTGAACTCTCTGCTTTTCTCTTCCTTATTGGATTTCTAAAGATAATACAAGCAGAGGACTGACTCCTTGTTGATTTTTTTACACTTCCCTGATGCTTCATTTATAACTGTTGGGTTTGTTTGTTTTTTAGTATACAGCACTTCCAACTGTGAAATGAGGACATTTTGGGTTCTAACCTACGCCCTCTCCATTCACGAAGTTTCACAAGATTAGGGTGTCTGATGCCCTGGATTCTCTAACATGGATTATCTTTCAGTCTCCACATCTCAATACCCTCTTTACACCTGCTTCTGATGTCAAATATCTGTGCACCCCATACATTCTGTGAATGTGACTTTTCTTGGGCTTTGGTCGGCTAGGGACCCAGTACTACTTTGTATTGGTCTCTCAAGCTCGAAGAGGGACTGGTCAGCACCCTCACACATCCTGTCCTTGTGGGATGATACAGGCCATCACACTCAGTTTTGAGTGTATGACTATTCAATACCACTTGACATATCATGGCTCTCTATACTTTGCCACATTCCTACAGGCATTATAAAGCAGCTCTGGGTGAATGTCAGTGTGGGATGTTGAACAACTTTTGGGAGGGCAGTCCTCCTTGGTCTCTTCCCTTGAGAGCTTCACACCTGCCTCCTTCACTCAGTGAGCTTGCTAGTCTCCCAATGTGGGACTGCATAGAAGCTACCATCTTGAAAACAGGGTTGCACTTACTGTAACTGTTGTCCATCAAATGGTCGTCTGTGCAAGCACACATCCCTCTCTCCTGCCACTCTGTGAATTCTCTGAAACCTTGGGCTCTCCAGCAGCATGGAGAGAACTAAGGCTGCAGTCACACACAGTAAAATCGAGTTGGAAGGTACACTGAAAGTGGATTGAAAGTGGATTATTTAGTGTGTGACCATAGCTTGAGACAGTAATCCACCTTGAGCCCCTGTGAGAAAGGTGGTCTGTAAATAAGGTAACTAACTAAATTTCTATCTGCTGCACAATCATTTAAAACTCAGAACTCACTGTAAGCCCTTGTTTGTACTAAGTGGCAGGAGGGAAAGTGTGGTATAGTAGTGCTTAGCAGGTCAGACTAGGACTGGGTAGATCCTGGTTAGGGTTTCCAACTGTCTGGAGAAAAAAATGTCTCATCATTTTAATAGAGACTTAATAGTACGGTATTTACTTCCATGCCATTAAAAGCTTCAATTACTCATTTCCACACATAAGCCTCTGTTAAAGGGACAAGACTTTTTTTCTTTTTTATCCTGTTTTTGTCTGTCTCTCTGTGTGTATTAGTTTAGAAATTTTTATCAAGTGTATCTAATATTTTTGTCGAAACTATCTAGCAACCCTAGCAACTGGGCTTGGCCTGGCGGTGGCTGGCACTGTGCAACTGGGTCATAGTTTTCCCAGGTAGAGGCTGCTAGGAAAAAGACAGGAGGGAAAGATAAAGACAGGGGGGCAAGATTAGGATGGCTGTAGGTGGGAAAGAGGGAAGGAACCAGGAAAAGGGGAGAGCGCATGGCCATAGAGGCTTTCAGGAAAGGGGAAAGAGGAAATAGTGGGGGATGGGAAAATGAGATGCCCATGCAAGTCCTTCCCAGTCCCCTGCTTATGTAATATTTAATGTACACACACACACACACATATCCTTTATGTATTTTTATATGACTGTACTGTAAAAATAATGCTTGAAAAATATTTGTATTTTAAGGCTTTTTTGTTGCAGCTTTTCCATTATGCTTATTAGTTTTATGAATTTGTAACAATATTATTAAAATCTGTGTATATGTGTAGATTTTTCTCATAGACTGCCTAAATGCACTGAGAATTACTTATGAACTTTCAACGGTGCCTCATCAGCATTGCCTGTTGCATAGGGTTGCCAGCCTCCAGGTGGGGCATGAAGATCTCCCGCTTTTACAACTGATCTCCAGCTGACAGAGATCAGCTCCCCTGGAGAAAATTGCTGTTTTGAAGGGTGGACTTTATGGCACTGTACCATGCTGAGGCCCCTCCCCTCCCCAAACCCCGCCCTCTCCCGGATCCACCCCCAAAGTCTCCAGGTACTTTCCAACCCAGACCTGGCAACCCTTCTGTTGCATCTTTTTTATGCAATGCTGCTGTGGTTCCGAAGTTGAGGTTGAGGTCGGAGCAGCCCCAGGTCACAAAATGTGTTAGGCTGGCACAGGGTGTTGCAGGTTTTTTATATCTGAAACACAAAACATGTTTGACAAGAGGTGTCACAGCAAAAGACCAGTGTGAATACACTGTAGGAATTGATGCCTCTATCAAACCGTTTTAGCTCTCTATCATCTGTTTGCATGCTAAATAAATACTGGCCCAAATTAAAACCAGGATCAAATATGAACAGTGGGTAATGGCAACCAGCAGTGAAAATAAAGGCCTACATGTCCTTAATATTACTTAATTGGTCTTAGGCACCATGCTGGAAGTGGTTTGGAGGAGACATCACTTCCCATTGTATGTAGATACATATTTCATTTGTCCCACTATGGCCTTTAGTCAAACAGATCTGCAGGTTTGCTGCATGGGATTTCAGACATCTCCTCCTGGACTCTGATCAGTCCAGTGTTTCTGTTATGTGTTATGCTCTCAGTAGTTCTCGTGTAGAAAGAGCTCCCTTTTCTTGCTCCTCTGAGAATGCCAAGCAGCCTCTTCAATCCTGTTTGTTTTTCTTATTCCACTTCTCCTAAGGGTAATTCCCAGTGGAAATGTTTTCCATGTCTATAGCAGGCCAAAATGGATTCCTATAGGCTTACTGTGATCCTGTCAGGATTTATCCACTAGTCTTGTCCCAAATGACTATGATGCCCTACCCTGGAGCATGTTCCATTGGGGAAATTCTCACATCGATTAACATTTTCTGTGACCGGTGAGCCTTTGTGAATATTGTAACGTCTATGAAATATTATATAGCCGGTTTTGCCTGTTTGCCCAAGACTTGTCTATCATCTTAGCTCTTTAAAAAGTGATATGTTAAAGACATTCAAAAACTTTGTTGTTTTTGCAGGATTCACATTTAGTAATGAAATACATACCGTATACTATTCATTTATCTATTTTTATTTATTTAGAATAAGCAGTTTATAAGCCGTTCGGTGGGAGGGCGGGATAGAAATCTAACGAATAAATAAAAAAATAAAAATGAACCATTAAAAACAAGCCATTAGAATCAGCTGATAGACATCAGCAGCATAAAACTATCCATAAAGCAGAGTAGACCATTAAAAAGCAAATAAGATAAAACCCCTTTTTAAAAACCTGGGTAAAAACATGTGTTTTAGCTTGTTTCACCTAAAAAGAAAGTAAAGTCGGCTCCAGGCAAGCAGAGGGCATTCCAAAGGTAAGGTACCACCACCAAAAATGCCCTGTCTCTAGTCACCACCCACCACCCACCTTCTGAAGGCAAGGGCATAGAGAAAAGGGCTGTAGAGGCAGATCTTAATTGGTGGGCTAGATAGTATGGGAGGAGATGGACCTTCAGGTATCCAACCCATTTAGGGCCTTAAAACTAAGAACCAGCACTTTGAATTGTCCCTGGAAACAGAGAGGGTAGCCAGAGCAGATCTTTTAGCACAGGGGTGATACTGCCTCGATAATGAACCCCTGACAGTATCTTGGCTGTCGCGTTTTGGATCAATTGATGTTTCCAAACCATTTTCAAAGGCAACCCCATGTAGAGTGCTTTACAATAACCTAACTTGGGTGTGATCAGAGCATGGGTCACTGTGGCCACTTAGAATCTTGTGCTGTAAAAATAAATTTCCATCAGTTTTATTTAAATAAAAGGAATATAGACTGGAAAAAAAGTAAGGGAAGAATGTCTAAATTCTAGGTTTCACCTCCACTGTGAACTGCCATTCATTTTAACCTCTGATTTGTTATTGCCAAATCTGGAGTCCTCCCTAATTCTGTTCCTGCTATCTGCAAATCATGGTTAAGACATAATAGTAGTGTTGTATTGAATGTTTAATATTCCAATAACAACCAGGTATCATCTATACTAGTCTCAGGAAGGCTGAATGCACAAATCGATTAATTCATGTAATTAACAATTTTTGTTCGTTAATTAACGTGTTGACTGCTGATCAAAACCCCAGCATAGATTAAGCATGCTGCAAGCAAAGCCCAAGCATCTCTCAATGCCCTGCAAGCAAAAAATAAATAACTTCTGCCCACACTTTTGTTAACAAGGTTTGTACAGTTCTTGATTGCTCTAGCAGTAAAAACCAGTGAGCTAGAAATTTGGACTGAAGAACACAAAAGAGTAGTGTAAGTGAGGCCTTACTATTTCCAGGTCTTTCTGGAAATATAGAGTGGTAGTGTTTACCCCTTTTAAATTCAAATTATAATTTTATTATTCTGATGAGTTAGTGATATTTATATCCAATATTTTTCTTCCTCCCAGGGAGCTCAGAATGGTCTTGCTACCTTGTGTTGTAGATTAAGTCGAGAGAGGATTACCTGCTGAAAGCTACCCAGTCAATTATTGAACAAGGATTTGAAACTAGTTTCTTTGTACCCAAGCCCAGCACTTTGTCCGCTGCACCCCATATTGGCTGTGTTGGGTGTTATAATCTGAATGCAATCTTCTGCTTAAAGACAGAGAAAAAAAATGAGCTTTCATAGTTAAAACAACAACAAAATCAGTTGTCTAATACAGTAATTTAAGAGACAGGTTTAAAATAATTTAGCTTTCAGACTTCTGACTGGGGAGGATATTGGAGCATATGTGTTCATACTCTTGAAAAAAGTCCCTTGTTTTGTTTTTTCAAAAATTCTCATGTTTAACGAGAAAGCCTTTAGTGGAGTTGCTATACAGAAACTAGTTCAATCTTCAGCCAACGTTTCATATCTTTTATTTGGATTATTGTATTGCTAATCAGTTAGCCGATTTATTAATTAACAAGCATACCAAATCAATACTGTTCCATTCCACAATCTGGTTGGTTTAAGTGGATTAAATTTCAAGTACCACGGTTTAAATGGAATATTAGAATGGGCTGCATTCTCTAATTGCTTAGCCACTATAACATAATTGTTTTATTTATTTACAAATGACAATACACTTGTACTCTTAATGTAGGCCATAACCTGAGACACTCCTTCCTTCTTTTCCTTGATCATTATGCCTGAATAAATAGACATGATTTGCCCTGCAAGATTTAAGAGTGAAGCTGATATCCTATGCTTGCTTACTTGGAAGTAACACTCACTGAGCTCAGTGGACTTTATTCTGAGTAGATATGTGTAAAATCAGGTTATAAGTGTTTAAATTGGTGACAGGCAAAGGGAGTTGGGGATGGGGGAATACCCTGCCCCCAGCAGGAAGCTGTCAGCCCTAGCTGGGTCTGTGCCAGCTATCTAAACCGTCTTTGCTCCATACTGTAAAAATAAACATAAATTATTGATATGGAGCCCTTTATTCTGTTTTCTCTGTGGTAGCACCCACACTATGGAAAGCCTGCCTATTAACGTGTTTCTGATCACTATGGTTGTGGCTCTTTGCTGAATATTAAAAATACCTAGCTTTTCTGACAAGCATTCCCTGCAGGTTGTTTTGGTGTTTTAATTGGAGAGCCTTTCTTAACACTGGTTTCTTTATTTTTGTATCTGCTTTTGTTCTTTTATATATATTGGGTTGAATCCATCAGAGCATTTTCCCCATCCCAGGAGCTACATTTCAGGGGGCATTTTGGGTTGTAGTGGGAGGGGGGAAGTGAGAAAGTCATATTGTGTAGGTGGAAATCATTCTGTCTGCAGAAACTCTAGAATGGATTCAAACCCTTGTTTAGTTGCTTTAGTGTTGGAGTTTTGTGTAACTTTTGGCAAAATTGTAGTCTAAAAATTAAAATATCATATGGCAAATGTTCACATATAGGATTAGAAATTTAGAGTGAATTCTGAATTAGCTCTATTTAGAAATAAAGAAAACGCTATACTTCTAAAGGGTACTCTGTTTTCTTTTTCTCGCTTCTGTACCTCAGAGAAGTAATCATAGACCCATAGATACTAAATTTTATGTAGCTGTCAGCCCTTTATACCACTGCCATACTGACTCTCGCATGGTAAATGGACATCTTGCCACTATAGCATGGGATAGTCAAATATGGCACACTTTGTAACAGAAACAGAAATGTTACCTATTTCTCTATTTGAGGTACCAATTATGGCAGGTTTTCAGAAGTGTCATAAATATCTCACCTGCCTGCTATACAGCACTTCAGTGTGATGTCTATCACTAGGATTAATCCATTTGTACCTCAGATTGCATTCAAGGTCTGAATGAATAAATTACTCTGCACCTGTTTTTTTAGTGAGAATTTTTGCCTTTTCTTAAAGAGTTTCTTCAGTGCAATGAATTACTTATTCATAATACCTGCCAATGTCTTTCTGTCTAAAAGAGTTGTGATAATGTATGTATGATAGATACTTACTTTGATTGCTTTTGGTTTTCTTAGATAATTTTTTGTTGTTTATCTATTTTTGTTTTGCTTTGTCTGATTTTAAAGTATCTATACATTTAAATGAATCAGTATTTACAAATGAGTTGCTATACAACTCATTTACAACTCATCCTCCTATTAATTATAATTAAAACAAGTTCCAGCAGTTTGCAGGGTTCTGTAGAGAACATGGGAGTGGTATGGCACTATGTAAGGGCTTGTTCAAGAATCAGATTACCACACCTCTAGTGACCTATAGGAGGTGCACTGGGAAAGTATGGGATTCCAGTGTGCTCCCACTAGGAGTCTGCTGTGCTCTTATCTGTCCTTGTACTGAGCTATGTGATCAGTGTGGACTAGCAGAACCAAGGCGAAGTCAAAATATCCTACACATCTGGACTGTGGAGACTTGAAGCACTGGACTAGGTGATGTTTGCAATCTCCATAGTTACAGCCTTAGGGAAGTTCCTAGGCAATGCCCACTTGCCTTTCTCTGGAAAAGAGGGTGGCCCTATTAGCTGGCATTTGTCTGTTGCCTGTACAGTGACATATAGGTCTGACAGTATTAAATTCCACCTGTTTGGCAAAGGGAATTTCAGTAAAGTTCTTGTGTTTCCTGTAGACAGCCCTCTCCCTCCTTCCAGACTTCTGCTAGGAATGTTTTTTTTTTTTTGGGGGGGGGTCGAGGTAAATATGTTTACATGTGCAAGTGATGGGCATATATCAGCTGTGTAGGAAATGTCTGATTGTATAATATGCATACTTTTTTTTAGTTGTTGTTTCTTGCAAGTTTTAACAGTTACCCTTTGAGGATTTCCAGTCTAGCTTATCAGAATCCACCAACAGCCTTTTTTGTAATATTCACGTTTCCCTTTTGGTTCAGCCGAGCCCACTGACAGATCATTCAAATTCAATTGTTTTATGTCTAAGCCGAACAGCTAATTAAAGTAGGGATGATTAACCTGACTGGCAGTGTCGCTCTCTCTCACTCTCTCCCCCTTGCTTTCTGTGTCTCTCTCACTCCCTCCTTTTCCAATCAGTCTTTTTCTCACACACACACACACTCTCTCTCTCTCTGTCTTTTGCTCTACTGTTGTGTTTTTTTTCCCTCCTCTCTCCTAAACGTGGTCTGCTTGCTGATGGCAGAATGGCACTCGGAGATTTGTGCATTGTGTCTGGTTTCCTACGGGCAGGCTGACCCAGTGCCTCTAGGGACTTATCAATAGACCACTCAGAAGAGACAGAGACAGGAGAAAGGAGGAGGGGTGGGGGGAGACAGAGAGAGAGAGAGAATCAATATCAAGAATAGAAGGAGCTCCGAAGCCATTTTTTTTATTTAAAAAAAAAGTGTATCAGGACTTGGGAAGAGGGTGACAAAGAAGGTTTTTCAAAGAGGCAGTGGAGGAGGTTCTAATAAATTTGGAAGGATACAGTTCCCTGTCTTGGGGAAAAGGAGAACTCCTGGCTGATTAGCATTCACACCAGGTATGAGATGTTCGCTACCCCTTATCACTGTCGCAACCGAAAGGGAAAGGCGCCTTTCTCCCCCCCCTTTTCTCTCCCCCCCCCTTTTTAAAGGAGATGGATCCGAGCGTGTATTTTGGTGTGTTTGTTGTTGCTTTGAGGGGAGGGAGAAAGAAGAGCTGTGGGCATTTGGTGTGACGGGAGCAGAAAGAATGGAAGCAGGGCAGCAGCGGCTGAGGGGAGAAGAGTCTGGAGTAGGTTCTTCTCCTCAGGCACCCCGAGGGGTTACCCAAGTTCATTCCGAGCAGGTGGATTTAGGCGGGGAGTTACTTAACGCTTGACCGCCAGTTTTGAAAAAAAAAAAAATCCCGCTTCCTATGTCTATTAAAGGAAGCGCCGATGTCTCCCCCCTCTCCCGCGCGCTGCCTCTCTCCCGCTCCCTCTCCTTTCCCCCTTCTTTCCCTAACCAGACAGCGGGAGGGTTTCTGGCTCCCAGCCAGCCCAAAAGCCTCTAAGTGTTTTGCACTTGTTTCAGGGAGTCGCTGCCCGGGGATTTTTCTCTCTCTCTCTCCCCAGCATTTTCACTAGAGAACAAAGAGTTCTTTACAAAGGGAAAGGGGGGGGGGAGTGCAAGCTTAACGCCTGAGAGATGTTTCCCCCTCTATTTTTAGGGGCTTCCTTTTTCCCTAAAAGAAAAGAAACAGTGGCGGCACAGCAAAAAAAAAAAAAAAAAAAAAAAGGCAGCCCAAGGATTTGAAAGGAATGTGTCTCCCTTGTCTCTTCTAAAATATATATCTTTCCCAGTTAACAAAAAAAGGGGGTCAACATTAGATTGGGGGTGTCCCTTTAGAAAAATACCTTTAACTGTTTAGCTGTTGCTTTGCTAACTTTTACATAGTAGCGTTCCCTGACGTGAAAGTTCTTAAGAAGTCTCCCCCCCCCCTTCTTTCTCTGTTTCTCAGACATATCACCTGGGGAATGGAGGAGGGAAGGGAAGGAAGTCGTGGGGAATGAATGAAAGGAGAAATTCTTTCACTTTTTGCCACCAACCTCACAAAAAGTTTGTAAAGGGTTGTGAATGTGTGTGTTTGAAAAGGATGGAGCCAGTGGTGCATAGATCCAGAGGCAGTTTGCTTTGGCCTTATGTTAATCATGATGTGATTATCCATCTGAGAGGTTTGGTGGGGTTGAAATTTTTATGCCTTTCTCATCTGTAGATAAAATAATACCTATAGAACCTACCTGTCTGCTGTGCACTGTGGAGCAACAGATCAGATTTATATTCTGGATCACCCCCTTTATTTATCTGTATTTTATGTTTATAGCTGTGTTACCCTATATATTTGAACCTGTGTTCAATGTTGCATAACGACTGGCATCACAACGTAAGATGCATAGTTGAATTGTAATTCAGTAACATATGGTATATAGTAGCAAATGCAGGCAGTTCTTCCTGTTACAAAGTATATCTTATTATATAGACTGGAAGTTACAAGATCAAAGCAAAAGGGTATCATTAATCAAAGCCTCTCTAATTAATTAATTACTACTTTTGTCAAGAACTAAAAATACTACATGTGTCAGTTCACCAAAGAGCAGCAGGACAGTGTATGTGTTTGTTATCACTACTGTATATTTATGTATATGTATGTGTGTATACAAAACATGTAAACATGTAACTAGATTGAAAGTAATTGTACCAAATTTTTTTGCCACACAGACTAATTATCATTACGAGTTTTTTTTATTCTACCATCGCCTTAAAGAAATTATCCATTACAGTCACATATGTGCTGCATAGATTTATATAACACAGATTTTGGCAGCTCCACATACTTACTAGATGTTAAACATGTTTATGTTTACTCAAGAGGTACAAAGACAAGTTTGTCCCACAGTTAACTGCTGTAATTCTAGAGTAACTTAATTGCAGTAACAGCAGTGAAACCAGCTCCATAGTATAAATACGAAGCTTTATCATGTCCAACCTTACTCTCAAGGACTCCCTCAGATTTATGAAAAGAGGATAGAGAACATACTGAACACTTCTAATATTTCAGCCTCCTGAAAAATACTTTTGACCATTTATTTACATTTTTAAGTTACTGGGGTTTTTTTTCTCTTTTATCCCAAGGACGTGTGCATTTTTGTGATTTTATTATTTAGTTGCTGTGCTTTCTTCTGCCTTTAAAAATTAAAGTAAAATTAAACGAGTAACAATCTTTTGTCATCTTCATAGGAAAAAGCCAACTTTTCTATACCTTCTGTATCTCCTTTCTTAAGAAATCCTATTCCTTTTTGTTCTTTAACATGGTATGTGTCCATTTTGTGCTTGTAATCCCAAAGGTGGCAACAGGAGGGAGGGGTAGTTCTTGCCAAAATCTACATAAGTCCCTTCAGTCTCAACTAAGAGATCTTCCACCAGCTATCTTTTGCATCCATAAGTACAGTGAAAGATGATAGTTCTTTTTCTGAGATTCTTCATGGACCTGACCTAAGACTAAGGCATTCACAGTAGAAAAGAAAAGAGAGAAAAAGAGACGAGGGGAAAAAAAAAGAAAACAAGGAAAGAAAAGCTCTTTGAGCAAGAACACACTGGCTCTTTCTTCCTGCAGGCAATCCGCTTCAGCTTCTGGCGACGTGTCCTGCACTATCAGATATCATATGACTCTTTAGTTGGACTCCCGTTAGCAGAATGGGCCTGTTTGAACTCTGTTTTCTTTTCTTTTCCTTTCATTTCCTCCCCTGTTCCCCCCTGTTCTAATGTCTCTATCTCTGTATGTATTCTTTTTATTTTCTGTGCTTTTTGTTCACATGTTTTGCATAAAGACAAAGCATTAATTAATTCCATAGTCTGTTTTAAGTTACCTGCCCAAATTAAATTTCACTACAAGTTTTATATTATCCTTCTCCTCCTCCATGGCTCTTTTTTATGCATGCACATTCATATGTCAAATTTAATATTGTTTCTTTTTTCCTTTTGGAAGATATGGCAGGTATGGAGTCATCATTACAGATGTGTATAAGAATCTTAGGATTTTGATCAGCATACCATTTTGATATGTGCTGCTTACACCTTTGCAAACTGGTTCATATGAACATTTTTTAAAAAGAGTAAGTATACAGACATGTATGCACCCATGAACTACACAGAAAGTTCAGGCAGACCTAGTAGGAATATTTAGCAAAAGAAGCTAAGAATAAACCATATGATTCAAATTATGTGAAAAGTATGTGATTCCAATATAACCTTTTGTATTAAACTGAAATCTGCTAATACAAGAGGAAAGACAACAGTTTAGTGTAAATGTTCTATTAGCAATTCTTACAAACTGTCTCTTATATTATTATAAAGCACTGATTAGAGGAACTAAAATGTCTCTAATGTTTTTCCTCCTTTTCCCTCAGCCCTAGCCTTCCTAGCAAGTTGTTTATGGTTTACCTGCAGCAGATTATAGTTAGGGATCAGGAGTCAGAGCACTAGCATCTGTTCTGATGTTGAACCTTTTTAATTACCACCACTGACTTATATATGTGATCTGAGGAGACCCATAGCATTTAGAAACACTTCACTATTTTGGCTTGCAACCCTGTGCCTACTTAATTGGGAATAAGTTGATTTTCAATTGTTCAGATTTACTGCTGTT
Source organism: Gekko japonicus (assembly GCF_001447785.1). Classification (NCBI taxonomy): domain Eukaryota; kingdom Metazoa; phylum Chordata; class Lepidosauria; order Squamata; family Gekkonidae; genus Gekko; species Gekko japonicus. The sequence continues at coordinate 651,447 of NW_015167539.1, read as the reverse complement.
ATGATACACAGGATTGGGCTTTGTATCATATGCTGTGTAATAATCTGAAACTATCTCCAGTCTCAGCCTCTTGGCACCTGCCTGTTCCCTTTGTGCCTACATTTTCCATTTTGGTTTCTAAAATTACTTTTTACATTCACCTTTAAAACATAGGTTGTTAGTACAGTGTTACAAATAACATTGTTTACATTTGAGGAAATCTTCTTTCTCCAATTCTATAGTTCAGATGTAAATACTTCCATGTCACATACTGTGAGACAACAGACTGTTTTAATATTGTGTGCCAAAGCATCAAGGTAGTCACACTGGGATAGGATGTTAAGTCCCTGTTTCAAACCTTGCCTTGAGAGCCAAAAACTCACTAAGTATTTTGAGGCAAGCCATTTCCCAGCCTCAAGCCTTCACCTGCAGTATGGGCATAATAGTAGTGCTGGCCTATCCTGCAGTGTTTTTGTAAATATAAGTGAAACATTTGAGTGACTGAAGTTTGCTATGGAAGTGCTGAGTATTTATATTCATTTTGCTAATTAGACACTGACTAGAATGAGCCTATAGTACCAGTATAGTGGTAGAACTGCCTTGGTCAGGGGTTTCATGTCTTCTGTAACTTAGCAGCATGCTTTCTTACAAAAATTACCTTCTCTTGTACTTATTCTTAACAGATTTTAAAAATCTGTTTCCCTTCTTTCCTCTCTTCTCCCCCTTCCCAATCATCTAAACACAACTGGAGAAACTCTCTGACCACTGAAGACACTATAGAAGCTTTTACACTCTAGCTTTATTTTAAATATTTCATAAATAAATATTTCAACTACTAGTTTCTTCCTGCCTGGAAAATATTTAGTGTGAAATTAGTATTACAGGCATATAACAATGGTGCACACCTAAAATGCATACTGCATTATATTCTGTTCCAGAATTTATCCCTATATGAGGCTAGGCCTTTTTGAGAATCATCTTGAATTGGCTTTGAGCATCTGTTCTTTGGTTCAGTATCCCACAAGTCTTTGCAGCCTGGCTAGTGCTTTATTTCTGCAACTAAGTATTGCCATGCCTCTGCCCTTCACGTATGTACATAGTTTACATTCCAAGAGACAAGGGTACCAGGCTTGAGTCTAAACATACAGATTATCAGCCTTAGCTCCCTACCCTTGATGAAGATCCTGTCTAGAGCCACTTGACCTCACAGATAATAAACTAATTTTGGGCAGAGTTCATAATGCCAACTTATGAGGGGCTGGACCTTGTCAAGCTCGACACATTCCTAATTGACACCTATATTTGATTCTATAGCCTGCAGCAAGGTATATATTGCTTGTGTTTTCATTGCTCAGGGCTGCGTGCCAACAACTCCCATTGATTCTGTATGGTTCGTGGCAGTCAGACAAAATGTATTCCAAGTACATGTATTCAGTGCACTCTGTCTGAGGTATTGGGGTTTTCTTTGTACTGCATGTTATACATTAAGTTTTTTCTTCTGCGTGTTTCTGAAGTTTAATAAATTGTTTTAGTATGACACAATTGTCTTTTTCTCTTCCTTGGAAAAGATTTGGTTTCTAGCCCATTGAACTCTGGTGGGTCTGGGGTCCCAGGGACCACTCGTGGGCTCAGGAATTCCCAATACATTCCTTATTATTAGGCTCTGATTAGTTATCACTATTGAATAGGTCCAAGTACATTGCTGTTCGTATACATTTGTTTGGGAGACTTTAGTTACAAACAGTTAGAAAATTCCCAGAAATTTGGTTTCCTTGGTTCCTAAGCAATTTGACGGTGGTACCTGTTCAGAGCTGACATGTATTAAATTTGATGCTTGATTTTCCAAAATTAAGGCTGACATTTTGGAATTTAAAATATTTTTCTGATCCTACAGACAGGTCTCCATCTCACTGACAGGGCAGTCGGTACAAGGATGAAGGGAAGGGGCAAAGCTCAGAGCTCTGTCATCTTTGAAAAAAATCTGGCCCTCTTAAAAGATTTAGCCTAAGGAACTGGTCAGAAACCCGTGTACTCAGAACAAGTATCCCATCATTTTCACACTGCAGTCTAGGGAGAAGCTGCAAAATGATTACAGCAACCAAGAGCTGTACCCTTCCAAGCCCACTGATTTCAGTGGACTCAGAAAAGGTGTAACTGTGTTCAGGATTGCAGTGCAAACTCTGTGCAATGAATCATGATGTTGACTTGCCTCAGCTGACAAATATATCATTAAACTTATAGCTGAAAGGATACCACTTTAGGGAGTTGCAAAGGTAACTTGGGCCCATGGACATTGCTGGTTTAATTTTAGTGAAATCTAGGACTTCATCTAGGTAATGTATGCTCCATTTTATTTTTAAGAATCAAGCCTAGCAGAGCCTGATGATTATTTAGATGGATGTTTGCCAAGGGAAAAACCAGCTTGTGTAACACGTGTGTCTTTGGTGCAACAGAGTGTTGCTTAAAGGCCACTAACAGGATAACTACTGAGAGGAGAAGCAGATTTTCCTTTAGTATGATAAAGCTGCCCTGCTGCTTTCAGATGCCAGAGATTTCTAGTTTAATTTCGTGCTGAAATGGAGTCCTTTTATTATAAGAATAATCTTTCATTAGGCATTTGTTCACTTGGTTGTATTCTTGTATTCAAGACGAGTCATAGTAGGCTTTGCAGTTTTGCTGTAGTTTTGCCACACTTACTTGTTTCCTTCTTTTTAATCCTTATAAATGTGCTGGCCTTTCTTCCTAAGGCTGGTTTTTCATTGGTGATGACGACTACTATGACAACTATTCTTCTTCTTCATCATCATCATCATTTTCAGGGACTGCTAGTGAGCTGAAATGTTCTCATTCTTGCATCTTTCTTCAGTAAGGAGCAATATAATAAGAACAGAGTCAAATAAGCATATGTGTAATTCTGTACTTAATCTTAATGAATGTTTTAATTTTTATTATGGGGATTAAAGTTCCATGGCACTATGTTTTCATACTGTAATTATTGTACTTTTTCATATGATATGTATCTACTTTTTATAAAGAACATAAGAGATGCCAATGTTGGATCAGGCCAAAGGCCCATCCAGTCCAACACTGTCACACAGTAGCCAAAAATACCAGGTGCCATCATGAGGTCCACCAGTGGGGCCAGGACATTAGAAGCCCTCCCACTATTGACCCCCCAAGCACCAAGAAGACAGAGCATCACTTGTCCCAGAGCCCCTATCTATACCTTGTGGCTAATAGCCACTGATGGACCTCTGCTCCATATGTTCATCTAATTCCCTTTTGAAGCCGTCCATGCTTGTAGCCGCCACCACTTCCTGTGGCAGTGAATCCTATGGCAGGTGTATCCTTCCTAATCAATCCCTTCCTAATCAATCCCTTTCTCACATTACTAAGCATGTCTCAACTTTTTATATATTAGTGTGTTTTCAGACTCATGACTGCTTGATCTTTTAAGGCTATTGAAAATTCATAGCTGAATCTTATGGTTTCAGTTTGAGTGTAGCAAGGGTGATTTTTTGACTGTCTTGTTTTCTGTAGTTAAGGATCTTCGTTTGACTGTTGCATTTAAGATATATTACATAAGAATTTGTGCTTACTGCTGTTCTGAATGAAATTGGAATTGTGAGCTGAATTGGGTCCTTCCATTAAGAATTCTCTTGGCTTCTCTCAAAGACTTGTTTTATGCTCAAGCGGTCCTTTAAAGTTCTGACCATATTAAGAGCAGAAAATCAGCTATTCGATTAATGTGGTCTTTTCATTACCCTAGATAATAAAATTTCTCTCTGACCTGTTAATCTCAGCTATGTATCCCAGAAAGCCTGTAGATCTAAAATGAGGGGGAGGGGCCTACTCCTTCTCTACAGAAAATAAGTTCTGTGATTCCCCCCCCCCCCGCCAGAGAATCAGGATATTACACGCACAAATTATAAGTAGTTAGAAAGTTGCTAAAGTGTTTGCGTGTGAACAGTTTGGCTCTTGGTTTCATATATGGATCTGTAAAAATTCTGTTTTTTCTGAGTTTTGAATCCTTGGCATAACTGTAGTATAGCAGAAATTGTACAAAAATTATCAGTACCTCAATATACTTAAAGCTGAAGTAAGCAAAATAGGGCAGATCTGCTACAGGTTTCCTTATGATTCAGTTATTTAACATTGCTTGGAGTTGTTTACCTTTTTTTAAAAAAATGTATTGTTAATATCCCACTCTTAGGAGCAAACTACATGTTACATTTGAATGTAGAAAGACTGTGATTTAGAACAGAGAAGTGGAATCGTTACATCTTTTCCCAGCTAGCTATTATATTTTTCAAAATTTTCCTTCCAAGCATCTTTCCCCCTCCAGGCCATTTAAATACTTGTAAAAATGTTGGTATTTTGTTACATGTAGTAGTTTGCCCAGCAACCTGTTATCCAATGCACTCACCAGCTCTGTACCCACTTAGCTTCACTAACACTGCAGCATCAAATTTTGCTTTTGTATCAGAATACCATGACACTTGCTTAGAAAACTGCGGGCTAGGTAAGAGTAGTTTCAGGTGGATTTACAGATAGTTCGAGGCACTTCAGCAATATGGAGGAAGGTTTAAAGTAGATGTGCCACTCTTCAACATTTGTATCCATCAGTTGGATAAAGGGGTAGACAGAATCCATATCAAATCTGTAGGTGTGACACAAAGCTGGGAGGGATAGCTAACATCCTAGAAGATAGCCAAGTAATTTTGAAATTTATTTCTATCAGAAAACTAGATTGAAACTAAGAAAATGAAACTCAACAGAGAAAAAGGAAAAGTTCTGCTTTTAGAGGGGCTGTAGAAACCATAAACAGGTGCCTGGAGGCAATTTTAGGATGGATGAAGCTTAATCCCGATAAGATGGAGATGCTAGTGGTGAGTGGAAACTCTGACAAAGAGAGGGGAAGAGAAACTAAACCAACTAAGCAAAAACTTCCAAAGGAAGTTTAGAAAACTAGTAAAGGGACAACAGTTAAAAACATCAATAGGTATAGACAAAAGTACATGTGTTTATTTTAAAAACATAAAAACCTTGTAGGGGCCCAAATAAGGCTCATAAAGTAAACAAAGTGACAAATGCACAAAGAACCATATATTACCTGATGTGTTTGAGCCCATGAGAGCCTTTTTCAGAGGTCAAACAGTACAGAATACAACATACAACAAAGCCCCTATTAACTTGTAAGACAGTAATGCATAAGTATATTAAATTAGGTTACAGTAACATTTGCATTTTTAATACTGGATAGGATTTTTCAATTGGATAATTTAATATTAATCAAAAAAATATTTCTTCGTATAGCATTCCATTTTTGGTCCTATGCCAATTTGTTTCCAGGCAAAATTCAAAGTGTCAGTGTTGACCTTTAAAGCCCTGCAAGATGGAGCTCTTCCACCAAGCGTTTGAGTAAGATGCCATATTAAATTCACTGCCACAGGAGGTGGTGGTGGCTATAAGCATGGATGGCTTCAAGAGGGAATTAGATAAGCAAATGGAGCAGAGGTCCATCGGTGGCTATTAGCCACAAGGTGTAGATAGGGACTCTGGGGCAAGTGATGCTCTGTATTCTTGGTGCTTGAGGGGGGTCAACAGTGGGAGGGCTTCTAATGTCCTGGCCCCACTGCTGGACCTGATGGCACCTGGTATTTTTGGCCACTGTGTGACAGAGGGATGGACTAGCTGGGCTATTGGCCTGATCCAACATTGACTTCTCTTATGTTCTCTTAAACTGCTAACATCAACCGGGTTAGCTAGGCCCCATAATCCCTCCTAGTTGCCTGCTTTAATATCCACACCCATACTGTCAAACGATGCACTTAGGAGCCAGACACCAGCCATACAACTATTGCTGAATTTTTGTGGCCAATTAGAACAATCTTTGCCATCACATATTTGTAGCAGCTTCAGAATGTGTTTTATGATATTGACTATTTTTATTGTTTTAATGTTTTTATGTTGCCAATGGCCTTGTAAACCACTCTGAGCCTGCTCTGGTGGGGAAGGTGGAGTATAAATCAAACAAACAAACAAATATACCTGAAGGACTTGCCTACTCCTTTATGAACCTACCCAACCACTTCAGTGATCTTCAGAGGCTCTGCTTTGGATGGTCTTGTCTTCTGAGATTAGATGGATGGAAACCCAGAGTAGGCCTTCTTGGTCTTGGCACTAAAACTCTAGAACTTTCTCCTCAGGGAGATTAGTCAGTCCCCTTCTGTTACCATTTCCCGCCAGTGGGTGAAGACTTCTTTTTGTTTCATTTGACATCCCCTTCAGTGATCTCCCTCCCACCTAGTGTTTTAATTGTTGTTTTTAGGTATTTCTTTGAATTTTAGTTCTGGGTTTAATTGTTTTAATGATGTTTTGTTCTTTTTGGTTGGTTTTAAAAGTTTTAAAATGTGATTTTATTATGTATGTTTTAATTCGTTAGCTACCTTGGTGGTTGTAAATAAATAAATTAGGAGAAAATTCCTGTCAATGGAGTACAACAATGGAATTGGTTTCATAGAACTGGTGCTCAAATTGGTTGAGGTTTTCAAGAAGTTGGACAGTTGTTTGTCATGGTTGCTGTAGGTTTGAATTTCCTGCATTGAGCTAGGTTTTAAATGGCCTATATGACCCTTTCCCCCTGAACTGGATAGCCCAGGCTAGCCTGATCTTGTCAGATCTTGGAAGCTAAGTTGGGTCGGCCCTGACTAGTACTTGGATGGGAGATCTCCAAGGGATACCGGAGTCATGACACAGAGCCAGGCAATGGCAACCCACCTATGAACATCTCTTGCCTTACAATCCCTATGAGGTCACCATAAATCCTTTCCACCACCACTATATGACCCTTTTCATCTCTATAATTCTGTGATTGGTAGCTTCAGGATCATTTTTTCAGCTATCAAAGTTCATGGTTGAGTGCCTACAGCATGCAAATGTTACACTGAATATTTTAAAAATAATTCCCACCCCACGACCCTTCTAAATGGCTTGATGAGGACTGAGCATACCCATTGCCTTCTAGGAACCATAGAATGTTGAGAGCAGTTCAGGATCAATTATATGGGAGGGAAGAAGAATGTGGGGGAGTAGGGAAATTGATTTAAAAGATAATTCCACTCAGGCCCCAAATTTATCTGATTCGATAAACATGTGTACAGAATCTAATGTAAGACAATATATGTGTAAAGGTATAGCAGAAGTAGGCCTTTACTGAGCACTAAATTAGAGGTCTGACATGTCTACATATTTTTCACCCTTTTCCACAATGCTGAAAGCTTTATAAATAGATGCAAATTATATCCTTCAACTATACCACATTGTTTGAGTTCTAGCATGTTAATCAGTATGGACTAGAACCTGGATTGAGATATTACACAATGTAAATTTTTGTTTGCCACCAAAATGTGCACTTGATAGGGAGCAGCATCCTGTCGTGATCATATACATCACATGTTTGCAAATGTAATATGCAAACATGTTTGCAAACATGTTACTTATGTTTGCATATTACATTTTCTACTGTATAGCAAAGCTTTTCTAAGTGCATACCTAGAATATAGTATGTGAAGCAATAGAGTATTGGTTAATGCATAGTTTCATTTAGATAAGGGGAAATGCTTTAAAAATTAATCATAGTAGACCTAGTTTAAATGCAAATTAATGTGTGTGTTCTGATGTTCAATCTATATTATTATCTTTTGCCTCTATAAATTCTTTCAGAAGATTCAGTTGGGTGCCTCTTTTTTATTTCTTCACCTATACGCTGTGCAGGTGTGACTGGAATGTATTGCTGCTTCACAGTTAGGTCCTGTTCCTTGAGGAATACTGGGCCAATCTATATATGATTCCTGAGATCCATGAACAAACCTATTATGTTTTTTATAAACAGCAGGTGCCTTGGTGGGGGGATTCAGATTGTGACTGCAGCATGGAGATGAAGATTTTAATCCTTTCACCTTGTTTCATTTTTTCAATCTGAATCACCCCTTCTCGATAAACATGTTCTGTATATTTCCCCTGTATATTTCCCCTGTGAGGCAAGTGACCAGACTAGGTGGCAGATTGCTGCTGGGAAAATGTTGTTGTTGGCAAGATTAACACTTTCTTTGTGTGGTCATCCTTATCTGAAGTGGGTCACACTCCCTCAGCTGCTATTTGCATTAAAAAAATAGTAATAATTTCCTGACAGTGCTTCTAGTGTGGCCCGCAGATTAATGTTGGGAGAGTTGAACCTTGGACATACACAGACATGATGGAAAAACAATTTGATTACTTCAAGATACTTCTGTAATTAATTAATATTTAGCTCTATAGCACCTTACACCAACCAGAAAATTAACCATTGGGCTTTACTTCACCATCAAAATATGATACAGTGCTTTGCCTTGGTGGTGTATAAATGTTCTAAGTAAATCATTTTTCCTCTTTAACGAGAGCCAGTTTGGTGTAGTGGTTAGGAGCTGGGACTGTAATCTTGGAGAACTGGGTTTGATTCCAGTCCTCCACATGCAGCTGCTGGTGTAGCCTTGGGTCAGTCACAAGTTCTCCCAGAGCTGTTCTCTCAAGAGCAGTCCTTGAAAGAGCTCTCTCCACCCCACCTACCTCACAGGGTGTCTATTGTGGGGAGAGGAAAGGAAAGGAGATTGTAAACCGCTCTGAGACATCAAGTGAAGGGCAGGGTATAAATTCAATCTCTTCTTCCAACCAGTAGAAGATACTGTTTTGGAATGCAATGTTATCATTTCAGAGGGTAACTATGTTGGTCTTCAAGTAGAATGTTCAGATTTGTGTTCAGTAGCACAGCGACCAACAAGATTTTCAGGGTATAAACTTTTGAGAGTCAAAGTTCCCTTCATCTGATAATGAGTAGGAATGGAGATCTGAGTCTTTTTATCCCAGTCAGAAGGTAGGAGGTCTTCTGACTGGGATAAAAAGACTCAGATATCCATTCTTACTCATGTCTGACGAAGGAACTTTGACTCTCAAAAGCTTATACCCTGAAAATCTTGTTGGTCACTAAAGTGCTACTAAACACAAATCTATATGTTAGCTTTATTCTTGCAGGAAGGAGCTATAGGTCCGGATTAGAGCATTTGTTTGGAATAAAGAAGGTCCCAGGTTCAGTCCCTGGTTTCTCTAGTTAAAAGGATCAGGTGATAGGTAAGGTGAAAGACCTCTGCCGGAAACCCTGGAGAGCCACTGCCAGTCTGAGTAGACAGTACTAACTTTGATGGACCAATGGTCTGATCCAGTATAAGACAGCTTCATATTTACAGTACGCTTATATTATTCAGGTCAGTTTTCTTTTTCATCAAATCTAGAAACAGTCCTGGATTTCCTAAACAAATGCCTGGATGTAAGTTGGGCTGGGTGAGGGGGCTAACAAGCTGAAGCTTAATTCGACAAAGCAGAAGCATTGATGTTTGGCTAACTTAGGTTGCGGTCACACACGCCAGAAAAAAATGAGGGGGAAGCAAGGCTATTTCCTCTGGTGGAATTTGACCCACAGTTGCACGATCACACCTCCCTTTTGAAGCTGTGGGCGGAGTCCATCAGTGCATGATCAGACGCAACTGCGGGTAAGTCGGGGGGGTTGTGCCTTTCCCCCCCTCATGCACTTAACCGAGGGATCGATGAATCGCACCTCCTCACTGAGGGCTCCCTATGGAGTTTGCAATGATGAGCATACTGCGAAGGAGGAAAAAACAATGGCATAGAATTGGGATGGCCAGATCAGACCATCCGGACACCATGAGAGCATGCTGGAACGATCAGATACGGGAAAGTCCATTGGTGGCCTGTCGCAACCTATTAACAACCGGATTTTCCCCGGTGCCTTTTAACTCCGCGTCTGCAGCAGAGCAGAATGGGTTGCCAATGGCTGCGGGGCACTTCCCAGATGTTGTCTGATCACGCCCTTTAAATCCACCCAGCATTCACACCTATGTCAAGTCTAATTGTGTGTATGATCGCAGCCTTATAGTTGCAGATACTATGGTTTAACTACTCCTTGACAGGCCTGAATTTCTCATAAACAGTTTCATTTGTGTCCTGGGGCTATATCTTGACTCTCCATTGCTGCTGGATTTTCAAGTGGCAGGAGTGGACAGGAATGCTTTTTACCATTTTGACTGGTGAACTTGTTGCAGCTGTTTTTCCTCAGATATGATTTTGGCCACAGTCAGCTACAGATTAGAAACCTTATGTGTGGGTTACTTCATTGAACTGTTGGGAGTTTTCCCTAGAGATGGCTTAGGAACTACAACTAAGCTAATGCAGAATGCCGTGGCCCATCTGGGGTGAGCATATTGCCCCACTGTTAGTTCACCTCTACTGCCTGCCTGCTTCCAGGCCCAGATGACAGTGTGAATGATGACCTTTAAAGATCTCTCCATCTCTAGCTCTTCATGCTCTTCGGTTTGCCTGCAAGACTCCTTCTACAAATTTTACTGTGGTAGGGACTACAAAAACACAGGGCCAAGCTTTCTCTTTAGTGGCACCCACAACAGAATGTTCTCTTGGTGAGGTGCTTCAGGCGCTTTTGCTTTTTCACCACCAGGTGAAAATCTGGCTTTTTTCAGAAAGCTTCCCATTCAGACTGATTTGTTTTGTTTTAACTGACTGCATTGTTTTTAGCTATGGAATTTTTAGCTGGCTGTTTTATTACAGTTTTAGAGTAGAATAGTTATGATTTCATTGTGTTTAGCTTGTTTGTTGCTGTAAGTTGCTTTGACAGGTGGCAGAAGGTGATATATATTACATTGAATAAATACATACTTTGTGTTTTACAGACAAACAAGCATCCCTATGTTGCTGAACGTCCATGCTTGACCAAATCTGTGTAAGATCCAACAAGCAGACTTCACATATCCCACTTCTTGAGTTGTTCTAATCACAAGCTCTTGCTGCTTCTTCAAATGTAAGTTATTTACTTTACTTATGTTGTCTTTCTTCTTCCCCCACCATGTTTGTGTAATAAAAATTATACCCTTTTTGCATTCCTTTATTATAGCACAAAGGAGAACATTGAACATACATAGTTAAATATAGATTAGCTGATATTCCATTAACTCCTTTGTTTGATGCATTCCTTTTCATTATATTTTTATCCAGCAAGATATAGTTGGTAGAATTACAGTGTAATTTTCCACGCACTGAAGATTTTGCCATTTGTCCTCACCTAAACCTTGAGATCATTGAGGCCAGTTTCCATTCAGAAAAAAACCTCATTTAAAAATGAGATTTTAGTCTCCAGACTATGCACACTGTGCGCTCATGTTTAGTAATACACTTGAGAGAAAACAAAGAAACCCATTAATTTGAATACCTCAGAGTATGTTCACATATGACAACATACTATATGGAAGCATTTCTATGTAAGAAATATCAGGTGGTCTATATGTAAACTTGTACTAATTTAGTACTATCACTCATCAGTATATTTTAATGCATGTACATATTATGGGAAGCCAGAACTGATTTCCCAGAGCATGTGTACCTGATGCAAATGCATGCGCATACAGCTGTCAAACGGGGTGGTTTTTTTTTTTTAATAATGATCAAAAGCAGGGATTTTATTTTTTTCTCATAATGAGAGCTAATTCTTTAGTTCAGAATAAGTGAACCTATCTATTGAGTGGGATGGTGGGCTGTGGGGATCATGTTGTCACTTTACACAAACTGGTACCCACCTTCGATTAGGGGAGAAAGACATAATGCTAGTTGTTGTAGGTCTGAGGCAGCAGAACAAAGTTTGAGTCCAGTGGCACCTTTAAGACCAACAAAGTTTTGTCTGTTTGTGTGCATATATGTATAGTGACCAGCAGTGAGCACATAGTGTTGCTGACTGCCTGAAGGAAAAAAAGTCTAGTCTCTTTAATAAAGTCTTAATTTATCAGATGATGGTATTTACCTCCAAGCTATGAAAAGCTTCATCTCCTATTTAGATGAAGAATTGAAAATGCTTTTCTTCTTTTGTAAGGTATACCCTCTACTGCACCTCCATTACTTTTCTATAGTGATCATGCTACAGTTGCTAAAGAATATGTGCACACCCATTGTACCAAAATCTATCATCTGGTTAACTTTTTTCCCTTTTAAAATAACTTTCAGCAGAGAGTTGTGAAATGGTGAGAATCTTCTAAATTTACTGGCACCTTGTTTGGAAATGTATATGATTGTGCTCTGAACAGGAAATAAAAAGTAACCTCTATAGAGTAAGCATGTACAGCCTTTAATATTAGCCAGATCAGCATGGCTGAATAGATGTGTCGTGTGTGCAAAATACCACCAAGTCACAGCTGACTTAGGGCAACCCCCAGCCAGGGGCTTTCAAGGCAAGTGAGCAGCAAAGGTGGTTTGCTGTTGCCTTCCTCTGCATAGTCTTCCTTGGCAGTCTCCCATTCAAATACTGAGAACTGACGAGATTGGGCTATACTATACCATTCACATCCAAATAGGTGTGATATAGTGAACATAATCAGCTTAGCCTACATGTAACAACTGTGATGTGACAGTTGTTGACTATTGGCAATTGTAGTTCATACACAAGTTGTGGTGTTGTAAACCAGCAGAGTATAAACTGGTGATACTTCTGTTTGGGAAACAGTTTTGTACAACAAAGCTATGTTTGGGAAGCAGTTTTGTATAACAAGGCTATGTTAATTCCAAGTTTTATAAACACGAAAAATGAGATAATTATTAGATTCTCTTAAAAGTAGTGCAGAGAATTTAAAAAATAAAGGTAAGCTGTCTGCTTTAACATATTTGTATCAGTTCAGATAAGCAAGGAAAGTTTATTGATTCACTTAAGGGATAGGGTTGGGATGCGGAGTGCAGAAAACAGTAGGAATTGGAGTGCAAGGAAACCTGTCTTTTTACCATGTGCAAAGTGAAGGAAGTAGTACTGAATCATTGCTCAGGATGTGGATGTTTGAAATTTTTACATAAAAAGGTTTGAGTAAATGAGAACCTGTGTCCTTTGAGGCATTAGTCTTGTTTTTTTCCCTTCAAATGATTGCACTTGATGCTATTAGTAATAATTTAATGCAGCTTAGGGTATATGAGAGTAACAGCAGTGTCTTGGGACAAGGACATTTTTATAGATATCTGTATGAGTGAACTTTGCTGCTACTAGTATTTGTGGATGGTGGCTGAATCATCCTGATGGCATTCAACAGGAACCAGCTGCTGACAATATTAAAATGCAAGCATTTATTCCTCTAGAGAGACAGTAACATCTGCAAAGTATTCCTGTCTTGATAATCCCACAGAGGATTCTCTACTAGTTTTAACTTTTATTCCCACTTTCTTTATACATTTTCTTTGGAATCTTTTTCTCCCTTAGGATCTACGTGGGGGACTGTTATTCTTGTGTATATATCTATCCCTGAAATTGAAAATATAAGTGTTTTAGAAAGAATAGCTTTTCCCTATTCCTTATTTTTCCCATTGGTTCAAAGGACATTTTAAGAAGATGGAGGGAGGGAAGAGGCTGTACCTATAAAATTTGTTTCTAAAGAGAATGAAAACTAGTTCAGAACTGCAGAAGATATTAAGTGCTTTTATCATCTAACATACAGTTCTTCAACATGTTATAGATAGTTGAATGCATTCCTAACAAAAATTTGCATCAGATTTCTGTGTACCACCTGACAGGTCTGTGTAGCCCCCAGCATGAGTTCTGTCTTCCTGTTTCATTTCTCATAGTTTGCCCTCTGTTACTTTAAGCAATTCTCTCTTTTCTCCAGCAAAGGACTTTTGACTGTTACTTATGTATTTAGCACACAGTGTAGGCAGGTTTGATACTATGACTCCTATCTAGCTAAGGTTTACATATTTACATCTTCCTTTAGCTAAGAATGTTGGGGTTTTGCCATGCAGACACTAAGGCTAATGGACAAATTGGGTCAAATAGGTCAAACAAGGACTCTTGAAGAACTCACATGCAAAGCTGTTGATCTTCTAACCAGTGTATAACTTGTTGCTAACATTAGCCTCCCTACCAGAGGACTGGAAAGTAGCAACTGCAACACTTTTGTTGTTGTTTTTTAAAGCCTAACTTCTCTTCTGAGTAAATCAGAAACTCTTGTTAAACAGAGACATTAAGCACAGAGAGGAACACAGATGATGGCATGGCTTCTGCAAAGGGAAGTCCTGCCTCTTCAGCCTTTTGGACTTCTTTGAGAAGGTTAGCAAGCATATGAATAAGGGTGATGTGGTTAGGCATTATATCTTTGGATCTGTAAAAATACTTTTTTTCAGAGTCTCTCACTGAAGACTCCTGAATAAACTTAGCATTCATGGGAGGACAGGCCCATTACAGATAACGTTGGTTAAACTCCCCTTCCCCCCCATTGCTAATATAAACTGGGGGACCAGAATTGTATGATGGCGCCATACGGTTATTGGGTTTTAGAGTTGTATTTTAAATTATTTAATAGATTTAGGCCCCAGTCACACGGGCAGGAAAATGCGGGGAGGAAGCGTGGCTGTTTGCCCCAGAGCAAAATAACGCGTGGCTGTGGGATCAGACGTCCCGTCGAGGTCCCGTGGTTAGGGGGAAGGTCCCGATCACAGGACAATCCTGTAGCGCGGCAAAGAAGCGGCCTCTCTAGCAAAAGGCTCTGCGGGTTTAATCCCTTCCAGGGCTGCAGAGGAATGCAAACTGTGTCCTCTGTCCGGTCCCCTCAAGGAGGAGCTTCAGCCAGGCCGCCCTCCCACCACACACCCCCTGCACCTCCCCCTCTGCCGCCTGGTGCAGAGAGTTCCTCTTGAGCAGGCCGAGCCAGGAGTGGGGGGGTACGGAAAAGAGGAGGGAGCTGTGTTCTTTGTTTTTAAACGAAGTGTGCACATGTGCTGTTGGGTGCTTGTGCGCATCCCGTGGAGACTTGGGGGAAAAAAACCTTTTAGCGACGGGACATGGGCGGGCGCCGGGCGCCACAACCTACCACTGGAAACGCGATCAGGCACCCGCCCTTGCCCCGCGGTTTCTGGAAACTAGTACCTCGGAGGTACTAGTTTTTAACCCTGCATCTTTGGCGGGAAGCCTTGGGTTCGCCACGGGAGCTCTACGCTTCCCAGATGTGGCGCTGTGATCGCGCCCGGAAAATCCGCCTATCTTCTGTCTCTGTAGCGTGGCTAATGCTCCGTGTGACCACAGCCTTTATGTGTTTAATATGATTTTGATGTGAACCGTCCTCTCGCAGGGAGGGTGGTATACAAACGTAATATAATAAACAAACAAACAAACAACAAGAAGCAGAGAGCAGGAATAAATGATTAGTTCTCACAATGGAGGAAAGATTATTCAGGATGGTGAAAATCAAATTGTGAAGAACTCCAAGAGGATCTCATCAAACTTGGTGAGTGTACAACATGGGAAACTGTAACCAAATTCAACCTTATATTCATTAGAGTAAAAAAAAAATCCTGATGCAGGACTAAAGTGATCTTGGATTGTAGTAGAGAGTTCAATAAAAATGTTGACTATGTGTGGCTGTGATGAAAAAGCAAGAGACCATGCCAGGGGTTATTAGGAAAAGGACTGAAAATGAAACAGTCAATATTATAGTACCATTGTATGGTTCAATCTATTGTGTAGTCATATTTTAAATAATGTGTACAAATCTCTTCACCATATCTCCAAAAATACTGCAAACCAGGGGAAAGTGCAGAAGAGGGCAACCAAGCTGATTAAAGGATTGGAGCACATCTTCTACAAAAAAGCTAAAGAGTGTGGGGCTTTTCAGTTTAAAGATGGCTGATAAGGCACATGAGAGAGGAAGTAGATAAAGAAAAGTTTATACTAAATCTTGGGGGACCAATGAATTTGATGGGCAATAGATTCAGAACAGACAGACAAAGTACTACTGTACTCAGTGAGTAACTGTAATTCACTGCCAGTCGTGGCAGTGGTGATCACTAGTTTAGGAGCTACTAGTTAAGGGGCCTTGAAAGCTACACAGAGAATAGATCCATCAATGGCTACTAACAATAGTGACTAAAGGGAACCTCTATATTTAGAGGCAACAAATCTCTGAGTATCAATACTAGAAGGTAACATTGAAAAAGGCCTTGTGCTCTGTGTGTTTTTTGCCTCTTCAGGATATCTGTTCACTGTGTGAGACAGGATGCTGGACTGGTCTGATCCAGTAGTGCACCTCCTCGTTCTGTTCAGAAAGTGGCACACAAGTATGGCCCAACAGAGACAGAGAGAATGAAAACTAGTTCAGAACTGCAGAAAGTATTAATAGCTTTTATCATCTAACATACAGTTCTTCAACATATTGACAGTTAAGCATACAGCATGCTGAATTTTATTTATTTTATTTATAAATTAAATTTATCAATTGCCCAATCCCTGAGTTCACAGGACGTATATAGTAAGTCATTCAGTACAGTCTTAAGAACAGTTCCCAGCTGGTGTCCGTAGATCAAATTTTAAGCCAGTTCTGGACTGTGTTGCTGCCTCAAATTCTAGTAACAAAATGTGTATTTATGTTTTTTCAGTTTTTTATTTAAACAGGAGGCTAGAAAGGGAGAAGATGTATATTTCCTGTTCCATACTATTTATTTGGTATGGACCATTTAATAAGGTACCGTGTTGTTCTAAAAATTAATAAGAGAAAAGAGACATGATTTATTTTATCAGGTCCTGTTATAAGAGTTAGTGGAGTTTTTAGATCTCAGAACTTTCCAGGTGGTCTGGAAAGAAGCTAGTTTAGAGAGCTCAAATACACAAGGGTTTGTGGTCACTTCAAATACATAATTCCAATATATTTGATGCCTTGTGACTCTGGTGACCTTAGAGCAACTTTGCCCAGGAAAATGAGTGATTCTGATACAATCAAGTTGAATAATGGACAGTGGCCTCCAGTATTTTAATTAGAGAATCCTGAAGTAGTTAAAGTAGGAAGAGTAAAACTTGTTCTGCAACTCATTCATTAAGGCAGTTGTTCCTTTGAGCCTGTCAACTTATCTACGACATCAGTGGAGTTTCTTGCTAACAGCTATATCAGTTTCATGGAGTTTTTTGTTTTGTATGTGTATGGCGTTTTTTGCTTTTGCTTTACTAACTATAGAGTGCTGCTTTAGAACAAGAGTACTTTGGACTTAGTTTATTCTTGGCTGCTTTTAGCAATTTACTTTTCCTTGTCTTGTTCTGCTGGGTTTGGCTTGCTTAGCCAGTCTCAGCTGCTAGCCTGTTCTACACATATATTCATTCTACACCCATCAAGGGAATACCTGTCCTACAAGGATATACCAACTCTTGTTGAGACCACGATGCTAAAGCTGTAGCATCAGAGAGGACAATGCTGTGAACGGGATGGCACAAAACTGGTATTTTTTTCACAGATCAGATTCAGAAAGTTGTCATTTGAGATGCTGAAAACACAGTGTTCTGTCTTCTTACGAATGCTTTGTAATATTTATGTCAGGTCACCTAATAAGCTTGTCTGTAGCTTTGGTGTTAGGTATTGTCAAAATGGTGATGACAGTTAGCTTAAGCCCTCAGAAGCAGGTGTCTCAGATCTGGGCCACTGCCTGAGTGGCTGTGATGAGGTGGCTGAAAGCAAAGTACAACTGAATCCAGGTAACACAGAGTTAATATGGATGTTTGTTTGTGTATCAATTTTTTATTCCATGGAAACTACACAAAACAATTTACAAAATAAAAATAATTTTAAAAGTTATTACTTAAAATCCAGCATTACAGACCCAACTACAGGATAAAAACAGACCATTGAACAGCCTAAAATAACAGTTTCAGACTAAAAGTACACTAACATCGTGTTAAAAGACCCCTCAATTAAAAGCCTAGTCGGTAAGGCTGATGTTCTAGGGGATTTTAGGTTGTACAAATTGAATGAAGAACTTAGGAGTGATCTTGGAGTCTAAGGATGCCAGCCTCCAAGTGGGACCCAGGGATCCCCTGGAATTATAGCTCATCTCCAGACTACAGAGATGAGTTTCTCTGGAGCAAATGGATTCTTTGGAGGGTAGATGCTATGATGTCCCTGTCCTCCCCAGGCTCCACCCTGAAATCTCCAGGAGCTTCC
Organism: Gekko japonicus; assembly: GCF_001447785.1. Taxonomy (NCBI): domain Eukaryota; kingdom Metazoa; phylum Chordata; class Lepidosauria; order Squamata; family Gekkonidae; genus Gekko; species Gekko japonicus. Next base: position 633,403 of record NW_015167539.1, on the reverse strand, counting down.
CAACCTGGAGCTGGCAATCCTACCTTCCCCACCGGTGGGGCCAGTGGCCAGGGAGGACCGGGAAACTCTCTCTTGGCCCCAGCTTTGCTATTAAAGAAACAGATTAGTGTAATTGCCACTATCTTTCCTGTTAGGCTCAGCTGGTCTGGTTTTGCTGATCTATGTTTTTATCTTTATCTTGATGATTAGACTGTTCTAATGTACTCTGTGCAGAGCTGCCCTGAAAGACTACTCAGAAACTTTAATTACTGCAAAATGTAGTGGCTCATCTTGTGAATGGAGTTCAGACAATTGAACATATTATCCTGGTTCTGAAATAGCTTCACTGGTTGCTTATTTGTTTCCAGATTTAAATTAAGTGCTAATTCTTTTCTTTAAAACTGTAAGCAACCTGAGGCCTATGCATCTGAAAGACTGTTTTTCCTGCTATGAACCTATGTGTCAGCTTTTCTCCTTGAGTGTCCATTTCATGCTGTGCAGTTGCAAGCTTTTTCGTTATTGCCATGCACATCTGAAATGTATGGCCAGAGAAGGTGGGAACACTCTTCCTTGAATTTTAGATGTTGTAAGGACAGCTT
>NW_015167539.1:632519-632701 GCF_001447785.1 Gekko japonicus | reverse complement strand
TGTCCTGTCTGTATGCTATTAGACGACTTGTTGGACTGTTAAACGCTTTGTGATATTTTTAGCTGCTCTGTAATCAGGTTTTAATTATTTTTGCTGAATTGTATGCTTATCCTTATGTATGTGTAAGCTGTATATTGCTTCCCTTTAGTGGGGAAGGTAAGATTTAAGCGTTTTAATAAAAT
>NW_015167539.1:629416-629526 GCF_001447785.1 Gekko japonicus | reverse complement strand
AGAATAGATCCTTCTCCCTCTGAGAGGAGGACATCTTGCTGGGTGCTTCCCACCCTATCCTTAGGGAGGCAGGAACAAACTTCACTTCCTGTCCTCTCGGTGGGGCACGC
>NW_015167539.1:619537-628954 GCF_001447785.1 Gekko japonicus | reverse complement strand
AGAGACAGAGAGAATGAAAACTAGTTCAGAACTGCAGAAAGTATTAATAGCTTTTATCATCTAACATACAGTTCTTCAACATATTGACAGTTAAGCATACAGCATGCTGAATTTTATTTATTTTATTTATAAATTAAATTTATCAATTGCCCAGTCCCTGAGTTCACAGGACGTATATAGTAAGTCATTCAGTACAGTCTTAAGAACAGTTCCCAGCTGGTGTCCGTAGATCAAATTTTAAGCCAGTTCTGGACTGTGTTGCTGCCTCAAATTCTAGTAACAAAATGTGTATTTATGTTTTTTCAGTTTTTTATTTAAACAGGAGGCTAGAAAGGGAGAAGATGTATATTTCCTGTTCCATACTATTTATTTGGTATGGACCATTTAATAAGGTACCGTGTTGTTCTAAAAATTAATAAGAGAAAAGAGACATGATTTATTTTATCAGGTCCTGTTATAAGAGTTAGTGGAGTTTTTAGATCTCAGAACTTTCCAGGTGGTCTGGAAAGAAGCTAGTTTAGAGAGCTCAAATACACAAGGGTTTGTGGTCACTTCAAATACATAATTCCAATATATTTGATGCCTTGTGACTCTGGTGACCTTAGAGCAACTTTGCCCAGGAAAATGAGTGATTCTGATACAATCAAGTTGAATAATGGACAGTGGCCTCCAGTATTTTAATTAGAGAATCCTGAAGTAGTTAAAGTAGGAAGAGTAAAACTTGTTCTGCAACTCATTCATTAAGGCAGTTGTTCCTTTGAGCCTGTCAACTTATCTACGACATCAGTGGAGTTTCTTGCTAACAGCTATATCAGTTTCATGGAGTTTTTTGTTTTGTATGTGTATGGCGTTTTTTGTTTTTGCTTTACTAACTATAGAGTGCTGCTTTAGAACAAGAGTACTTTGGACTTAGTTTATTCTTGGCTGCTTTTAGCAATTTACTTTTCCTTGTCTTGTTCTGCTGGGTTTGGCTTGCTTAGCCAGTCTCAGCTGCTAGCCTGTTCTACACATATATTCATTCTACACCCATCAAGGGAATACCTGTCCTACAAGGATATACCAACTCTTGTTGAGACCACGATGCTAAAGCTGTAGCATCAGAGAGGACAATGCTGTGAACGGGATGGCACAAAATTGGTATTTTTTTCACAGATCAGATTCAGAAAGTTGTATTTGAGATGCTGAAAACACAGTGTTCTGTCTTCTTACGAATGCTTTGTAATATTTATGTCAGGTCACCTAATAAGCTTGTCTGTAGCTTTGGTGTTAGGTATTGTCAAAATGGTGATGACAGTTAGCTTAAGCCCTCAGAAGCAGGTGTCTCAGATCTGGGCCACTGCCTGAGTGGCTGTGATGAGGTGGCTGAAAGCAAAGTACAACTGAATCCAGGTAACACAGAGTTAATATGGATGTTTGTTTGTGTATCAATTTTTTATTCCATGGAAACTACACAAAACAATTTACAAAATAAAAATAATTTTAAAAGTTATTACTTAAAATCCAGCATTACAGACCCAACTACAGGATAAAAACAGACCATTGAACAGCCTAAAATAACAGTTTCAGACTAAAAGTACACTAACATCGTGTTAAAAGACCCCTCAATTAAAAGCCTAGTCGGTAAGGCTGATGTTCTAGGGGATTTTAGGTTGTACAAATTGAATGAAGAACTTAGGAGTGATCTTGGAGTCTAAGGATGCCAGCCTCCAAGTGGGACCCAGGGATCCCCTGGAATTATAGCTCATCTCCAGACTACAGAGATGAGTTTCTCTGGAGCAAATGGATTCTTTGGAGGGTAGATGCTATGATGTCCCTGTCCTCCCCAGGCTCCATCCTGAAATCTCCAGGAGCTTCCCAACCTGGAGCTGGCAATCCTACCTTCCCCACCGGTGGAGCCAGTGGCCAGGGAGGACCGGGAAACTCTCTCTTGGCCCCAGCTTTGCTATTAAAGAAACAGATTAGTGTAATTGCTACTATCTTTCCTGTTAGGCTCAGCTGGTCTGGTTTTGCTGATCTATGTTTTTATCTTTATCTTGATGATTAGACTGTTCTAATGTACTCTGTGCAGAGCTGCCCTGAAAGACTACTCAGAAACTTTAATTACTGCAAAATGTAGTGGCTCATCTTGTGAATGGAGTTCAGACAATTGAACATATTATCCTGGTTCTGAAATAGCTTCACTGGTTGCTTATTTGTTTCCAGATTTAAATTAAGTGCTAATTCTTTTCTTTAAAACCATAAGCAACCTGAGGCCTATGCATCTGAAAGACTATTTTTCCTGCTATGAACCTGTGTGTCAGCTTTTCTCCTTGAGTGTCCATTTCATGCTGTGCAGTTGCAAGCTTTTTCGTTATTGCCATGCACATCTGAAATGTATGGCCAGAGAAGGTGGGAACACTCTTCCTTGAATTTTAGATGTTGTAAGGACAGCTTTAATACAGCTCTTTTGTTAGTGATGTCCTGTCTGTATGCTATTAGACGACTTGTTGGACTGTTAAACGCTTTGTGATATTTTTAGCTGCTCTGTAATCAGGTTTTAATTATTTTTGCTGAATTGTATGCTTATCCTTATGTATGTGTAAGCTGTATATTGCTTCCCTTTAGTGGGGAAGGTAAGATTTAAGCGTTTTAATAAAATAACTCACCTTTAGCCTAAAACTCTAGACCTTCAGAGAGACAGGGTTGAATCCTATCAGGGTTTCCTTCCTTGCCTGATTTTCTTCTTCAATACAGCACCTGTCCTATATAGATTTGTCCACATGGACCTCAAAATAGCCTTTTTGATGGTCAAAAGAGGTTCCTCCTCTGTCTGTTACCTGTGAGAAAAACTGCCAAGATCCAACTGCCAAAATATATAAGACAATTCATTGACAAGGAAGAAGTTACAGTACTGTTCCATTAAGCTAATACTTCATGTAGCTGGAGAGTTTAGCATTTTTTTTAAAGGATGGTGTTTTAAGTTTGTTTGGTAGTTAATACTTCTCATGCCGTTTTCACCAATTATATTTCTAATACATTGTCAGATTGTTTTCTGATTTAAATCAGAGTCACACATCAGTTTTAATTTGGGGAAATAAAATTATTTGACTGAAAAGTAGGGTTGCCAAATCGAAATTGGCCGGGAGTGGGGGGCTCCCGGCTGGCGTCCTCTTTGTTCGTGCGCGCCGCGTCCGCGTCACTTGGAAGTGATGTCGGACGCTGGGGGCGGAGCCACGCTATTTGAGGGGAAAACTCTTTGTTTTCCCCTCAAATGGCGTGGCTCCGCCCCAGCGTCCGACGTCACTTCCGGGTGACGCGGGGGTGGGGTTTTCCCCGGGCCCCGATTCCGCAGGAGCGGGAATCGGGGCTCGAAACCGGGGGGAATTCCGCCCCCCGGGGGCATTTGGCAGCCCTACTGTAAAGGCAAGGCAGTTTCCATGTAACTAGCACAATTGTGGAAGCTGCCATTTACTGTCATCCCATTCCTGTTATCTACTATGGGTTGATCACAGGCGTCCTACTGCGTGCATGCTACTGTACAACAACTATAGTACCTGATAGGATGTCAGCCGGTCAAGGTTTTGACAGCATCTTAAATACATAAAGACAGAACTGCAGTCCTTCCTTTGCGAAGTTTATTGATAGCCTCTCTCAGACTGTGACAGACTAGGGAATGTTGTTGTAGAACATTTGGTTCTAACCAACAGTGACTTTAATGTCATTCTTGATTTCCGTTTATAAAGAACTATCAACAATTTTGTTGTAGGCCTAGAGAGATAGAGGTTTTGCATAATTTAAAATCTACAAATTAAATATGCAGTCACTGAAGAAACTGATTTATTCATATCACGTGTATACCTGCTTGGGTGGATAGAAAATCTGCAGGAACCCCAGAAGTTCTCTGCCAGTCCCTGGTACTTTGAACCAGCTTTTAAAAGAAAAATCTGACATGTTCGAATAGGATTATCATTCAGGTGTGGGTATGCTGGAAGATGGTCAATTGAGAAGCAAAACTATGCTTGTAGAGGAAAATGCAAATGTGGCTGTGTTTGGCAAGGAGCATGTGCTCCCTATCTGAAATTGTGCTGGCTTTGTCCCAGGTGCGATAAATGGGAGGAAGGTGATTACTTTTCCTTATGTGTACTTCAGCATATACTTTTGGGACTGCATCTCATGAATTTCCATGTACCAATCTGTTCAAGGAAATTTTCCCAGAATTCTGATGTGGTGCTAAAAGTCCCAAACCCAGAACTAGGAACTATCCTATATAGATAGTAATGGGGTAGGAAGAAACAGTGAATGTTGTGGGTGCAGAGAATATTGAAGTAACCCAATACTCTGAATAATCATAAAGTTAGCATTCAGTATTTTCAAGTGAATTCCCTGCTTTTATTTCCCAGTCTGTGATTTTGGTATGGAAATAATGCACACACAAATATGGAGGCCACAAAGAAGAAGGTCTTTGTCTTCCTTGCAATCTTAAAGGTAAAGGTTCCCTTGCTCGAAAGACAGTCGAATCTTACTCTAGGGTTTCGGTGCTCATCTCCGTTTCAAAGCCAAAGAGCCAGCGCTGTCCGAAGACGTTTCCGTGGTCATGTGGCCGGCATGACTAAACACCAAGGTGCACGGAACGCTGTTACCTTCCCACCGAAGTGGTACCTATTTATCTACTTGCAATTTCTTGCTTTCGAACTGCTAGGTTGGCAGGAGCTGGAACTAGAGATGGGAGCTCACTCCATCATGCGGCACCTGGGTCTCGAACTGCTGAACTACTGACCTTCCACAGCCTGCAGTTCAGCGTCTTAACCACTTGAGCCACCACAGCTCCTTTGCAATCTTAGTTGGAGACTTTTTTTCCCAGTTGTATAATGTTTAGACTGTTAAACTGGAGTCAAATTAACCTCTGTGTTTGCTCACATTCTTCTATGCTATGTGTTATCTTGAGTCAACCTAAATTTTCTGTATCCTCAAACACAAATCTCATATACTGGTCAAGGTGTAGGTATACTAGGAGTGAGTACAAGCATTATGAATGAAGTCATCGCTCAGAGCTACAATAATAAATCTCATTCTGAAGGAGAAGGGGAGAAAAAAACCTGCTAGTGTAAAAAGTGAGCTGCTATTGAGCCATGACCTGGTTCTCTCATTTCCATCCACCTGTTTGCAAATGAATAAGTGAGCATGTTGGTTTGGCATTTTGTCTTGGGAGAATTTAAATCAAAGTTTTTCTAATGCTGTCCCTACTTGCATAAGGAAAGCAGGGAACCTAAACTTAAGAGTTGGTGTGAATTTTACAATTACAATTCTATTGTAATTTCTAATAGGCATGTGGTAATTCAACTCATTACTCTATATCTTTTGCTGATAGTACATTTTGGCATCATAAACAAGGAGTAGTAGTTATAAAACTGATAGAATATCACAAGCATGCATTTTGGAGTTGTGGAAATTAATTTGTTACATTCATATTCCACTCTTCATCCAAGGAGCTCAGAAAGGTATTTTAGCCTTACCTACAGCCTTCTAGTTCTTTCTTTTAGCATCTTCTACTCAATGTCTCCTACTGCTAAACATTTCTCAAATCAAATATAGACACGTTTTCAAAGTAAATCAACAAAATATGTTCTGTGAAGATTTCTCCATTTATTTTCTTTTTTGTTGTGTCTATTCACTTACTAATTTGCAAAATTTAGTGAATTGTGATAGATCAGCCTCTCAGTCTATAGCATGAATTAGCAAGATTGTGGTATCTATCTGGATTTCATGCAGAATATTATCCTAATGGGAATAGCATTATCTGAAGCGCATTTATTATTTGTGCTATAAACCAGGGTCACAACAGATAATCCAAAGGATTATTCTGTGATGTGACGTTATTATTCTAGTCAGTGTTTTCTCAAATTATGTACTCAAATAAAAGGTCATGCCACTTTTTATAGATCTCCCATCTAGCCATATTCTATTGCCAATATCAGAATAAGTTCCCAAGGAAAGAAAATGGGATAACAGAATTGAGTGACATGTGGTAGGCATGTTAGTGAAGTAAACTGCATGGCACACACCTGCTTTTTGGCTATGCTGTGCTACAAGTTAGCATTTTGGATGAGCAATTTCCGTTCTGTTGTTTTCTCTCAACACATGGTGTTCAAAACAGTTAAAAGAAAACTGTGTCCATTTGCTCATCCCAGAAGCTTGAAATTTCAGAGGATGCTGCCAGATTAATTTTTATATATACAGCATTTTTCATAGATATTTGAAGAGAGGTACAGGTTATTTTGAAAAGTGGAAGTGTAATGGCTGTAAGAAAATAACTATGGTTTTGTCAGTATCTAAGTCCCCCAAAACATACAGGAACAGGTTTTCATCTTTTGAAAACTGCCCCCCCCCAATTCCAGTTTTCCTGGTGTCTTAAATTCATCATCTTTGAACAATAAAGTTTGCATTCTTTTAAATGCATAGAAAATATTACCGCACTGACATTTTTAGTTAAGACTCCCACAACTTGCTGGACATTTGTATGTAAATACTACTTTATTGTTCACAGTATACTTAGTGCTTTCATTTATTCTGTATCAAAGAAAGTTCATTTATATTCCAGGCCAGTATATTTTATCAAGTTCCTCTTTAATTATCTTTGGGTATCTAGAAACAGTAATATAGAAGTGTTGCTGCTCTTATAACATACATTTTTTCTAGAAGATTATATAATTGGAGTGAAAAAGTCAGATAGTAAAAGTGCCCAGTTTTTCTGTAATTTGTAGTTCTGTGAGCCCAATGTAATTCTGTTGAAGTTAGTGAAATGTAAACCAGGGTAAAGCCCATGCCAGGTAGAAGATACATACCTGCTTACTTTAGTAAAGCCTTTTACCTGAAATCAAGATAACAGATATTTTGTTCAACATTTTGGCTGGTTTATAGAGAGCCTATAATTTTATAATTTCAAAATGGAAGAATTCCCTTGCTAACACTAATGTTCACCACCATTAAAAGAGATATTTAAAAAAACCCCAAGAAAGGTAACATCCAACATTATTGAGATTGACAGTCTGATTACAGGTCTTTGCTATTGTAGTCTGACTGCAATCCATCCCTCATAAAAGCTAATGGTGAAAACATTGATGTTAATGGAGCTGGACTGCATCCTGTGTTTGAATATCTTCATCTTGAAAACTATTCTGTTTAGTAAAAAAAAACTAAAGAAACTCACTGAGTCGATAACAACTTCACTTCTGTTTACAAGCAACACATTCTTTAAAATGGCATGACAGAGGTTACATCCCCTTTGGTCATATTATCAGTAACATTTAGATTATTCAACAGCCAAGCCATTGAGAAACATCACTACTTAAACTGATGGACCCAAACACAGCTGACTGATGACCAAGAAGGCCCCTTTAGTGTTACGGTCCCTGGAATAAGCTTTCCACTTTATTAAGGGGACCTATGTGCTGTTAGTTTCCATCGGTATCAATAAATATTATGGACAAAATCTCTGTGCACCAGAGCTTATCCCTTGGCAGCAGCACTGCTAGCACTGTACTTTCTCAGCAGAGGGAAAATAGGCTCAAAAAAGACCCAGATGCCACACTGCAAGAGCATAGCAACTGAACCAAAGCTCAGAGTAATCTCACCATGACCCACCAATCATGGAATGGACACCCCAGAACACCACCATATATGGAATTAGCTAACCAATGTACATCAGTGTAAGCACAAATCCCTGATGTCAGCCCACTAGTGCCCACATAAAGAAAAAGGGAACAAAAGGAAGACAGTCCCTCCCCCAGCATAGGGTAGACTATAGCCTGAACAGCAGGGATACCTGAAACAAACACAAGCCAGAGAACTCTGAAGAAGTGGTTTAGTTACCCTCCTGCAATCATGTTTCCTTTTGCAGGTAGACAAACAAGGAAGGAACCATTATGACTATTTCAAATGCCAATACTTTTGGTCAGAAATCCTCCACGAGCCATCCCTTTTCTGCATTTAGAGAGCTCAGTACCATCACCTGCCCCTATTCATCACAGCAGCCCTTGTGCTCCATCCCTCCCCATCATGCAGGCTCCATTGCTTATAGGACACCAACACTGATCAGGAGGATCGCGTAACCTGAGGATCCTTCCCTGAATGAATAAGATTTCCATGTCTGCTATTATTATTATTGTTATTATTATTTATTCAATTTCTGAATTGCCCCATCCCTGAGTACACAGGGCTCTGGGTGATTTACAACAGGTTAAAAACATACAAGTATAAGACTTCCAGTTTAAGCACGGTGCTGCTCGGACGCGTCCCGTCTCGCTCTGATGGAGACATGCCGAGACCCGGCTGACGGGAGGGGGGGTCTCTGTAGGCCTGGGGAGCTGAGGAGAGCCTCTTCCAAGGCGAATTGAGGCTCACCTTCTTCCCCGAAAGGTACCGTCGCTGCGGAGCCAGTATGGTGCCCAGAGACAATTGCCGGAGCAAGCAATCACGATCAAACTTTTAAAAATGCTTCCAAAAGATCTCAAGGGCTCCAAACTGTGAGTTAAGCAAAGCTCAGGTGAAAAAAGCGAACTGAACCTTGGTAGTAATTGGAAGTGCCTAAGTTTGAAGTGCTGGGGGAGAGGAATTTACTCAAAACTCCTCTTTTGAGTAAACTTTAAAAACGGTTTTAAAGTGGAAATAAAAAGACTTTGAGCTAAAATAAACGCATAAGAAGTTAAGCGAATGCAAAAACTGCTAAAGTATACAAAGCGGGACTAAATTGCATAACTTTTGTCTTGTTTTGGAAAACTTACTTCTTGTTGATATTATGGCTGGGAGAGGACGGAGGGCGCCGGAGAAAAAACTGGTGACCGGAAATAAAATACCGACTCGCTCCCAGAACCAGGAAGTAACTACAGACTTCTCTTAACTGTTAGCAAATGCACTGCACCTCCTAATGGATCAAAGGACTAACCTCAACACTAAACTGGACAATGTCCAAAAACAACTTAATCAAATGGATAAAAGAACCTCAGCAACTGAGAAAACGTTGAAAAAGATGGAAAAACAGACTGAGAGCATTAACAAAAGAGTGGATGAAGCAGAGAAGGAAAGATCCTCTGATAAAACGCAACTAATACAGCTCCAGCTGGAAAGATCCATGTATGTTCTACGTTTCCATGGTATTCCCGAAGAGAAAAACGAGGATTTAAAATAACTTTTGCTGGTTGCCTTGGCCCCATTAATGGATTATAAACAAGAAGATTTAATAAAAGAGATGGATGTGGCTTATAGGACTTATCCGGACTTTATAAAGAAAAATGAACTCCCAGGGGAAACTTATCTAAAATTCACGAAACGATCTACCAGAGAACTGGTGCTAAAGTCAACCATGGGAAAATCCTTAAAAATCAAGAATGAAGACGTAAAATTTTTGAAAGACATCCCTTTCGAAGTTAGAAAATGGAGGAA
>NW_015167539.1:596613-618820 GCF_001447785.1 Gekko japonicus | reverse complement strand
TCAAGTAGATATATGTATTAGATTTCCTTTACCCATCACCCATAGTGATAGTGTTAGAGCATTAGTATCCCTTCCCCCATCCCATAATTGTAGTGTGTAGAAAATGCAAAAAAAATAAAAAAATTCCCCTTCGGTGGGCCAAAAAAAAAATAACATACAAATACAATTCAAAATCAAGAGATCAATTAATCCTAATTGCACAATCTGCAATTAATTAATTGCAATTAATCCTAATTGCACAATCTCCAGATGGCATTTGTACTTTAGTCTAAAACCCGCTCTGGACTGTTCTCCCATCTCATGGGCAGGTTAGGAGGAGGCAGAAGCAGGCAAGATGGAAAATTGCTGTCCTCAACCAAAAGCCTGGTTGAACATTTCTGCCTTACAGGTCCTGCAGAATTGCATTAAGTCCTGCAAGGCCCTGATGGAACCTGGCAGAGAGTTTCACCAGGTTGGAGCCAGGGCTGAGAAAGCCCTGGCTTTGGTCGAGGACAGCCGGATGTATTTGGGGCCAGGGATCACCAGCAGATTGCTCTCAGCTGAGTGTAATGCTTTCCCGGGGACATACCAGAAGAGACGGTCCCAAACATACACTGGTCTCAGACCACTCAAGGCCTTAAACAGGATCCTATGCTGCACTGACAGACTGCAGAAACTTAAGTAGTTCTTCCCCGATCATTGCATTCCTATGAGCAGAAAACTGCAATTGTTCTGGTCAAACAACTGTCTGTCAAGTTTGTAGTAATGCAGGAGCTGGGCTAGAAAGTATGTAACTCTGTAATGGAGCTGTCTAAGTAGGAGAGTCAGACAGCACATGTTTCCCTCTTGGATGTCAGACAGAGAGAGAAGAGGGCCAGCTGGAAGGAAAGAAGTCCCTGAGGTTAGCCATCTAGGCAATAAAAGGATAGTGGCAAGAAGGAAACCAGACAGAAGGATTTGACCTGTACCTTGCTAGCTGTATTCCTCACCCCCCAGTATGCTTGCTGCAAAGAGATGTTGGATGACCTTTCACTTCCAACAGTTCCCACATCAAGAGATGCTCCTCTTGAGGAGCCTAGTGTACCCATTGATATAATACTTACCTATTCTTTGTAAGGAGTTGCCTTGAAATTATTTCTGTACAGTTCTACTGGGGATGTTTATGGGACTTTGATTCTACAAGGGAATAGGTACCGTAAGTGTTAATTTGATTAGAAGTAGCAAAGTTGCTAGTGGAGTGGCTAGTAATCACCCAGAACTGTGGTTGTGCTCCCTATGTCGTCACCTGTAGAGTTGACGGGTGGTGGTGGTATGCCAGCATGACATTGTGGTGACAGCATGGTGATATATTGCCTACATATGTGCGGGGGGGGGGCCTCTTTTCTGCACTGTGCATACTTGCTGCTAGCAATTGTTAAAGAAAGGAGGGAAGGTTGTTGAGACAATATGCAGAATAAACAGGTAGTCACAGAGAATCATTTGTGGCTGCCACAGTCTGAAGCAGTCAGTCCCCTCCCCTGTTTACCTGTGCTGTGTGCTTTGTCTTTGCATTCCCAGGGAGAAGGCTCCCATTTGGTGTTAGTTTCCTGAGGTGCAGTACCAGTAAGGATTCTAAGGGGAACAATGTTAGAAATATGCAACAATGCTTGTTCAATTCCTTGACTGTGCAAAGTGCTTTTGTTCTGGGGATCTCATAATCAAAGCCCTCATTGGTGTTCTTTGTGTGCCCAACATGAGGCCAGAGAAATGTAGGCCAGTGCTGTATGTGTTGTTACCTGAGTGATATGGATATTCTGGATAGTTTATACAGAGTAGGAGAGCTGTGATGCAGACCTACTTAGTATCCTGAGTTGAGCCAGGATTTGCAAGTTTGGCAGGTGATGGGGGCAATTATATTTTCACTCGATATCTATAGACATTTTGCCAACTATGGTAACATTATGCCTGCACCAGGGGCAGGAAGTATACTGACTAAGCCTTACTTCTGTCCCAACACACTCCTGACAGAGTTCAGTTTTATGCCAACACAGCACCTGGGTATCTCCAGATATGTGAGTGTATCTTCAGGTTACACCATCATATGTCGCCATATGTCCTAAACCCCGGGTGTCAAACATACAGCCTGTGAGCCGGAACCTGCCCATCCAGGGCTCTTATCCAGCCTGCGTGGAATTGACTTTTAACCGGCTGCTGCTGCTTCCTTTAACGGGACTGTCCTAAACCATTCAGATACAGGACTTTGGAATGTTCAGATACAGGACTTTGGATTTAGTTATCATGGAATTTATACTATGTATTTTCTACTAAAAGTAATTAAAATAGCATACAAAACATAATCACAAAAAAATCAATACAAATGAATAACCTCCTATTTGAGGTATATTTGTAGGTAGCAAACTACATTGAAAAACACAACATATTTGTTTCATTTATGTCTGTCAGTTTCAAATATTATCGATGGTTATGGTAATCCCAAGGAATTGTGCAGTATTTTCCATGGCAGTAGACCAGTGTGGTGAGTTCCAAGCATTAGGTTGGTGGCATAGTGGATGGATTATTAAAACAACAACCACCACCAAACCTACTTCCTTCATGGAGCTGGACTATTGATTAGTTTTTGAGTGATCCATTCGGCCAGATTATAGATTTAAGGAATTTGCTCATGGTTTTTAGAAAGAACCTTCAGTCCAATCCTTGTGTGGAGTAGACTAGCAGGGTTCTGAGTAAGGTTGCTACTTAGGGTTGCATTGCTGGTACTGTATTCTTTGATCCCACCTAGTAAATATTGTACTGATAAAGAGGATTTTTATAGTCTTACCATTTATGCTGTTCTGAAACAAGTAAGATTTACAGAGGTCACTTGGTTTTCTAAGTAAGAAAGGAAACACATTTTGAGATTTTTAAAAAATAATTTTGCTGTTAGAAGCGCATTCTTAGCAATGTCTGATGAACCCATTTTGCACCTGCCAAAAGCATTCAAAAGGTGATTCCTGATATGTTTTATACTTTAATGTCATTTTGTGCATTTATGACCATTAAAGCAGGTGGTATTTGTGACCACAGTCATGTACACAAGTGAAATTAAAGACCATAATGGAGTCCTGATTTTTTTTTACAAGCATCTGTACTAGCATTTAGACTGACGAGCAAAAAATAAGACATGTCAATCACAGTAGATTTTGTGTTGAGTCAGATAAAATAACTGGACATGTATTGATCGAATGGCTAGTATTTGAAAAAAGTTTATCTAGACAGAACCTCTGCTCTAGTATAATGAATGTAAGAAGAGAGAAGAGAAGAGATTGGATTTATACCCCACCCTTCTCTACCCAAAGGAGCCTCAGAGTGGCAAACTCCTTTCCCTTCCCCTCCCCACAACAGACACCCTGTGAGGTAGGTGGGGCTGAGAGAGCTCTGACAGAAACTGCTCTTTTTCAAGAACAGCTGTGCCAAAACTATGGCTTGGCCAAGGTCATCCAGCAGGTGCAAGTGGAGGAGTGGGGAATCAAACCCAGTTCTCCCAGATTAGAATCCGTGCACTTTACCACTACACCAAACTGGTATTGATGATTGTACAGATTTTGTTTTTATGAGTGTTACCTTTGTCACATCAACACCACAGTGAGACTTTTCTAGCTACTATTTTCACTGTGTTGGAACCAAAGACCTCAACATAAATTTAATTTTGATCACATCTTCTAGTATGATGACTGTATGTAACACCTATCCTGAGGATGTAAAGTGCATGCTGTAATAATCACCTTTGTTATGATTTCTATTATGTTTTACTGTCTCCTGTTATTTTGTATGTTTTTTAAGGATGAGGAACTAGATGTGGTAACAAGCTTTCATGTGTAACTTTTATAACATAAAGTAAATGACAGGTTTCATTAATTTTGCCTCTTTGCCTTACATATTCCAGTTCCTGTACAGCAGAACTGTTGTCTAACTTCTTATTTCTCCTGGATCACCTTTTTCAACTGGACAATCTGGATGTAGCCATTCTGTGTGTGACTATGAGGAAGACCGAAAACTACAATTTTTGAAGTACAATCCCTTTTAGAAGTCAGAATCCCAGAGTGTTATCTACGTTGTTATCTGTTGAATGCCCCAGATGTTGATACAGAAAAATTGAAATAATATATGTATTGGTTGAGCTTACAATGGTAAACGTTGCTGCCAGAACCCACTCTCAGGTACATCATTTTAGCTTTCATAACTCTAGCCAGTTTAACAGAGAAGATGTATAGTACTGCTGGAAACAGTAAGAATAGATAGTAGATCATATTTATTATTTATTTAATTAATTTCTACCCTGTCCTCCCCGCCATAGCAGGCTCAGGGCGGCTTACATGGGATATTACACAGCTAAAACAAATATAAATAAAATCATAAACAATATAAGTATAAAACAATTACAAAATGCTAGTGCGAAGGTTATTCATGTGCAATGGCGGGCATGAGCAGCATCCAACAGAACAAACAATCAGCTACCATTGTACTCTGCGTTATGTAAGGCTGTTAATAATGCTGTTAGTATTGATGTTGATACTGGGTTCAAGGCCTCAGTTTGTATGGTACGGCTCCCTAGTCAAAGGCCTGGTGGAAGAGCTCAGTCTTATAGGCCCTGCAGAACTGTAAAAGGTCCCACAGGGCACTGATGTCTTCCGGGAGCTTATTCCACCAGTACGGAGCCACCACTGAGAAGGCCCTGGCTCTTGTCACAGCCTGCCTGGCTTCTCTGGGGCCTGGCAGGGCCAGACGATTTTGGGACCCTGATCCAGCACAGGCACAGAACCTCCATCTTCGTCTGATTCAATTAGTGGTATGCATCCCTCTACAACCTACCTTGTTCAGCAGATGACTGTGGGTGTTAGGGAAGAAATCTAAATGAGCACAGAGCTGTATTTATCCTATCTCCAGAATTCAAAAATCACCTATTTCTGGACACCCTTAGAAATCATTGTTTCTAAGGTATGTTTGTCTTCCTAACCTAATACAGTAACAACTTGCATTCAGAGATCTCTCTCTTTCTTAATGCAGCATTTTAATGTTAGCAGCTTCTCCTCATAGAGAAGATGGGCCATTTTCCTGATAATTGTAAGTTCTTTGTAAAATTGGTTTGCTTCCACTTGCAATCATAAATTCAAAATAATGTATGTGGTTGTTAAAATAATATGGGTATAAATGTCAACACAGAAGTTTCCAAATTGGAGGGGAGGGAACAATTTTTATATCATGTTCTGTCACAGATTTTTGGAATCTGGCTGTTAATTTCAGAAGTAACGGCTTCTGATCTAATTTTGATACAGTTCAGTTTTGATAATCTGACATTCTGACAGTGAGGAAGCTAAAGGTCTATCCAATACAAGAAATGCAAAGAAACTGTCACCCTACTGTAGCAGTCACAGGGAGCATGCCTGTGGGTAACCATGAAAGGAAACAGGAAGGTAAGGTAGAAAGTACAGGTTAACTAATTTAGCAAAGTGACAGGAGATTATAGAGCTTTATGGGCTTCACACACTGGCAGATGCATCCTTTACTTGATATCAAAGCCTCTAAGGCACAATTCATACATGTGTCTCTGAACAACCATGCTACTGGATACATTTATGAACCGGGCCTAAGAGGAAGCTTAAAAGAGGGGAATTAAACACAGATGTGAGGAGGAGCAATAAAATATGCTTTTGAAGTTCGTTGTTTTCACAGTGTCTTTTTGATTTCTTAGCTTAGTAGCTATACTTCCACCTTGATTGCAGAGATATTAGATGAAAATAAGTCGTTAATATCAATTAAATGGTTTCTACATTCTGCTTAGGATATAGGATTTTTGTGATGCAGAATCCTGGAATAGAAATGGCACAAAAGTGATATAACTACAAGCTCTCTTTCACCCTGTTAGTTTCTGCATCAGCTATGTAAGGAACTATGGTATGAAATGCTCACCGAAATCTCTACTTTGCTTTGTAACAATACCTACTTTTCCTCATGAATGTCTACTCTAATTTTTGAATTGTCTGGTTGTCATTTAAAAATGCAGCATTAAATATTGTTCTAAAGAATGGTGCTCTGAATAACCATGACTGTTTCAGTTAGCAATGATGAAACTGAATAATATAAAGCAAGAAATTAAAAATGTACGTTATACCTGCTGTTCTAAAAGGTATAACTGATATTCTTAGCATTCATCAGGTAACCACTAAAGCTATTACTGAGAGATAGTACAAATTAAAATAAAAAATAGTACCACTTTTTGCTGCATAGGAAAATCAGATTTTGGTTACAGGCCAGTGAGTAATCTGGTTACCTTCAGAACCGGAATCAGTGTTTACATTTGGACCATTCTCCACAACTTATGAGTAGGTAGGTTTCTGAGAGTAAGTCAGAAAGGGAAAACTGTAGACTGTTCCAGCTATGTCCTCTCTATTGTTTATTATTATTATTATTATTATTTATTTGCAAAAACAGAGTGTCATGTCAGTAACAAACAGAGATTCATTATGCACCAACTAGTTAGCTAGTCAGATTCTATGGATAGTTCACTGTTTGCACAATATCAAATACCTTCTTTTTTATATACGTAGTTTTTGCCTAAGAGATTATCATATAGCTTTAATATATTAGGATATATCTTTAACAAGGAAAAAAAATAGTTTCTTTACTTCCTATTCCTTAAAAAAATGGAAGTAATCCTATCAAGATGCATTCTGAAGAAAAGTAAGATAATCTGAAAAAACTTTACCCTGGTTTTCTTCTTTGTGTGGCTCATGTGACAAGTAAATTTGTAAATATATAGATTTTCTTTGGACCACGGATTGTTTATTTGATTTGTTTTTTTTAAGAACTCATCTAGAGCAGATTGTAATGACGGTATAGAT
Organism: Gekko japonicus; assembly: GCF_001447785.1. Classification (NCBI taxonomy): domain Eukaryota; kingdom Metazoa; phylum Chordata; class Lepidosauria; order Squamata; family Gekkonidae; genus Gekko; species Gekko japonicus. The sequence continues at coordinate 611,963 of NW_015167539.1, read as the reverse complement.
AGGAATTAAGGTCCTTGGGAAAATATTAATTGCTATATGATCGTTTATTATCATTGAAGCCTTTTGTGTGAATCTGTAACACAACAGGTATTAAATACACATCATGTGTTGGTAAGGCCTGTTTTCTTATTCTTTGCATGGCCAGGAGAAATTCTGAATTTTCTTAAAGCTTGGCAAGTATACAATATAATGATTGCCAATTTTTATATAACCTAAAACCATGGAGTTGGACTTCTGTTTTATTTATGCCAAATTACAGTAATAAAGCTGAACAAAGGCTTTAAGAGGGGAAGCATAAAAGTTGTTTCCAGTGATTAAATGAATAAGGAATGACTCATTTTGGGATTGGTGTCTGAGAGGAAAAATGGGTACTGCTAATACTGGAGTTTGTGAGGGTTTTGGGGAGAGGGCTTGCAAGGAAATCCTAAAAAGTTATACCCTTCTAGTTACATTGACTTCAGTAGACTTAGAAGGGTGTAACTACACATAGGATGGCACTACTAGAGTCCCAGATTTAGTATGATTTCAATGGATTTTAAGTGATTTAAGTGTCCAATGGATTTGAGTGTCTGTGAATTCAATAACTACCTGTTCCAGGATATACCAATTGTGCCACTATTAATATGCAATTGATTTATGTATCATTGGTTCTTCATCTCATAGGCCCTCAGGAGCCCAGAATGTTATCAGGCTGCTGTTCATGCAGGGTGCGTGTTCAACAAACAAGTCAGTGAAAGCCAGCCCCTTTACTGGGCACATGTGTACAACATGGTAATTATCCTTGCTTTCACTGAAATTCATGTGAGCTGTGGCAAAACTCAGTCCAGGATCTGCTAATTTTCTACGAAGTGTTGGATGGTTAATGATTTAAAGCACAGCATGGGAGGGTGAGATGTGGTGTGGAGCTGTATTTTTAAAAACCCATTTTTATCCAACAAGGTATACCTATGGTCTTGGAGTCCCACCTGGAGAAAAATGGATTTTAAAAGTTGTTTGGGGAGAAAAGCACAGAATGCTGGTTCAGTTTCCCAGTACTGACTGCAATTACAACCATATACAGAGACCTAATTGTGCAATGCTATGGCTATTTTTTATAAAAATTGACAGAACAATAGTGTGTTCTACCTGTCTAATATGATTAAATACAATAATAATGTCTGCACAGCCATTGCCTGTTCATAAATCTCATACCTGTGATTTACAGAACAGGACAATGTTCTGCCAGTCCTATCCGACATGACTGTATTCAGGTTCAGGAGAAGTGTATGCACAGCCAACGATCTGCCACTGAACCTTCTCCTACTGGATAAAGGGTCCCATCCACCAAGGATATATTTTTTGCATCACCACCACCCCTATCTTCAGCCTGGGAAAGCTCCCGTATGCCAAACTCTGCTGCGTCATGACCACTATACTGCTTTTCCTTTTGGCTTTGTAGGCATGTTACATCCCCCGTAAACGTAATCTCTGTTTGGTCCCCAGGAAATAATAATGTATTGTGCCTTTCTGTGCCTATCTCTGACCACCAGTTTGTTGTGTTTTTAAACTGTTTTTAACTACAATAATTTGGTCAAGATAATGATTATATGTAGATACAATCACAACTGCCTGCTGAAAGTGTGCATGTTCTGTTGCCTTCATTCAACTATACTCTGGCTGCGGTCACACGTAACAGAAGCCACACAAGTGAGACGGAAAACAGCCGGAGTTTCCGGGCGCGATCTCACCAGCACATCTGGGAAGCGTAGCACTCCCGTGGCTCAACCGAGGCTTCCAGCCAAAACTGCGTGGCAAAAAACTAGTACCTTGGAGGTACTAGTTTCCGGAAACTGCGGGGCAAGGGCGGGCGTCTGATCGCGTTTCCGGTGGCATCCGGCGCCCGCCCATGTCCCCTTGCAAATAAGGTGTTTTTTTTTTGTCCAAGTCTCTGTGGATGCGCATGCGCACCCAACGGAGCATGCGCATTTGTCATGTACACAAAAATAAAAAACAGTTTGTCGCGGCGCGCTTCTTCATTGTGCGCCGGCTTGTCCTGTGATCGGCACCTCTCCCTTGCCATGGAACCTCCACGGTACCTCCACAGGACCTCCACAGGAGGTCTGATCACGTAACTGCGCAGTAGTTTGCCCCAGGGCAAACAGCCACGCTTCTCCTCTGCAGTTTCCTGCCCGTGTGACCATTTTGAATAACTTAGAGAATCACAAAAGGGTATCCTTGTTTGGATCAGGAGAGTGCTTGTTGGACATAGGGGAGTTGGATCTTGTTGGATATAGGGGAGTTGGACCTTGTTGGATCAGGGGAGCACTGTGGATATAGTTTATCAAAAACCTTACTGAAATCAAGATAATGTTCGACATGACATTCTTGTTGACAGGTTGGTAAAATGTGGTTTGGATCCTATTACTGTTTGGTGGATTTATAACTGGTTGACAGATCACATCCAAAGAGTGCTTGTTAATGGTTCCCCATACTTATGGAGAGGAGTGATCTGTCCTTGGCCCTGTGTTGTTCAATATTTTTATAAATGACTTGGATGAAGGAATAGAGGGGAAGTCTATTCAATCTGCCAATGATACTAAATCAGGAGGGGTAGCAAATACAGTAGAAGACAGAATCAAGATACAGGATGATCTTGATTATGGATGGGCATAAACCTCACAATGAACCTAAGTTCATCACAAACTTGGCCGGTTCATGGTTCATCAGGCCTCGGTTCAAGAGATCACATCTCTCACGAACTCTTCTGTTTTTTATGGAGGTTCATGAGGTTCATGGTGGCAGTTTGTGAGCCAGATGTACTAGTGTCAATGAATTAATTGTCAAGGCAATGGTGGGGGGTGTCTTCTACAGGCCTTCTGCAGCCCTAGAAACACTTATAGTGGCCCTCAAAAGCTTGATGGGTAGCTCTGGCTGCCAACAAGATAGCTTCCATTCTGCTCTATGGGAGCAGAATGTATATATACCCCCAGTTCCCGCACAGCTCTTTTTATTTGGCAGCAGGCAGTTAGGCAGAGAAGAAGTAAGAGTCAGAGAAGGAAGGAAAGGAAACTGAAAATCATTCCTCAATGTAAAAACAGTGGGGTTTGGTGCCTGCTTACTCAGGGCTCTGAGTGAGCCACCATCTCTCCATGCAGAAGGGCACAGCCAATGGGTGCTTCAGCTGAGGACACACACACACACACACACATCAAACCTCCCCTTCAGTGGGAGCTTATTTTGCACATGTCTCTCCAGCTGGGGTGGTGTCTGGTGGGCTCAGGGCTCTGAGCCACACCTGTCCCTCTGTTACAGCCAGGCAGAGGGGCTCAGCCAGTGGATTCCATGGCTGAGGACCCGCCCTCCCACCTAATTAACACTGCTCTGCGCCATAAGGATGAGAGTGGGGAACAGGGATGCTCGTCATGAGGGAAAGAAGTCCACCCCCTGTCCTGCCAGCCCACTGGTGCCCAGCTGTACTGGGGTGTCACCATGGGTTTCAGAGGCAGAGACTGTTCTGCCTGCTGTGTTCTTGGAGATGGACTTGGAGGCAGAAAAGATATTAGTGCTGCCAAAACCACAGCAGTTGCTAAAACTGTGTAGGAGGAATTTGGTGAATTAGAGGGTGGTGGGGAAACATTCACCCGCTCCACATCCCAACTTGGAGCTGCTCCCACCTTGAGTCCACCCCCTGTCAGTCCTCCCAGCCTAGCGCTACATCACAGTGGCTAAGCCACCCCCAGAATCCATGTCCACAACCGGGTGATTGCCACCTAGGCACAAGTGGGAATGTGGCAGGCCACCCCCCAACACCCTTTGAACAGTGGGAGGCGGGCAGGTGACTGCCTCCTGGGCCCCAAAGGAAAGGGGGCCACTCTCAGAATCCATGTACATAACTGGGTGACTGTCTCCCAGGCTCATCCAATCCTCACCTAACTTCAAGGGCAGGTACAGGAGTAACCCAGAGAGGTCCACTGTGAGTTTGATGTCTCTAGCTTGCAGGGGTCCATTTGACACCCTCCTCAGAGAGCACTTTCCTGGGGGTGCCTGCTTTGGAGGGCTGTAATCTGGTCCCCCTAAATGCAATCCTCACCAAACTTGGAGGGCAGGTAGAGGAGAGTCAGCTGGACACTTACTGTGAGTTTGGCATCTCTAGCCCACAGGGGGGTGGGCTGTTCTACCATGCCATGAACCTCACAAACCACAGACCAGTTTGTTAAATGGGAAGGTTTGTGAAGGTTTCTGGTTCATGAGACCCCATGAACTATGAACCTCCATTTTCCCAGTTTGTGTCCATCCCTAATCTTGATAGACTGGAAAAGTGGGCTAAAACTAACAATGAATTTCAACAGAGGTAAATGTAAGGTTCTGCATCTGGGTAGGGAAAATCAAATCCATAATTATAGGATGGGGGAGAGTTGTCTTGGCAGTAGTACTTGTGAAAAGGATCTAGGGGGTCTTAGTAGACCATACACTGAACATGAGTCATCAGTGTGATGCAGTAGCCAAAAAGGCAAATGCGATTTTGGGATGCATCAACAGAAGTATAGTGTCTAGATCACACTAAGTGATGGTATCACTTTACTTTGCTTTGGTTAGACCTCATTTGGAGTATTGTGTTTAGTTCTGGGCACCACAGTTTAAAAAGGATATTAACAAGCTGAAATGTGTCTGGAAGAGGGCAACAAATATGATGAGGGGTATGGAGACCAAGTCTTATGAGGCAAGGTTGAAGGAGCTGGGTATGTTTATCCAGGAGTTGACTAGGAAGTGATATGATAGCCATCTTCAAGTATTTGAAGGGCTGTCATATACAGGAGTTGGCAAAACATTAGAAAGAACTACCTGACAGCGAGAGTGGTTCCTCAGTGGAATAGGCTTCCTGGGGAGATGGTGGGCTCTCCTTCTTAGGAGGTTTTTAAGCAGAGGCTAGATGGCCATCTGACAGCAATGCTGATTCTTTGAATTTAGGCAGCTCATGAGAGGGAGGTCAGGAAAGAATGAGCCATTGTTTCACTCTTGTGGTACTTTATTATATACCCAGGGAAATGCCGTTCTCCACTTTGGGGTCAGGAAGGAATTTCCTCCAGACCAGATTATTCCAGGGATCCTGGAGGTTTTTTGCCTTCCTCTGGGTATAGAGCAAGGGTCACTGGGGGAGTGGGGCATAGTTGTGAATTTCCTGCACTGTGCAGTGGGTTGGACTAGAGGACTCTTGAGGTCACTTCCACCTCTATGTTTCTATGTTAGTTGGTGACTCCTTACAAAGCTTACAAGGCAGTGGCATTTGTAGACTGGCTGTTGATTACAATTTATGCTGGTCTTCTGGAAATCTGGATCTTTTTGTATGGTGATTATTTTGTTGCTTTTATGGTTTGTTGATGTGTTTAGCAGTTGGATTGTACATGGTTGTAGGGCTTGTTTGGTAAGCTGCTTTGAGTAAATAATAGTGGAATAGAAGTTTTAAATATAAACTGTCAGCATGGCTGGGGTTGTTCTTTACTAAATTCTTCTGATCACGACAAATTGCAACTTGATTCCATTGCTACATTTACCACAGTGCAAACACAGTCCCAACACACTAACTAACAAAGGCCGATTGGCACTAGACTACCTTAATGAGCCATCTAAAATTCAATAGGGAGGACACTCACTTCACTCCTTCTGGAAGGAGCATAACTGAAAAGGCTTTCACCCATACTAATGGTAAACTCACTATTCTATGTGGTTGGCTCAAGGCAATGAAGGGCTTTACAGGTCATAATCAGCACATTCAAGAACTAGGTAGCAAATGCAGCTCTTTTAACACAGGTGTCACTGGTGTCATGTATTCACTGAAATTATCTCAAACACCCACTCATTGGCTCATGTCCTGCTCACTGGTTACAAGCAGGGAACTGGTCGTTAAGTAAGCTTTTCAAATGTGTCCATTTAAACTTGCAACAGAAGGAGGAATTGCTTGTACCATTGCGATTGATTTTGAAAGGTGAGGTAGACTGTACAGTATGGCAGCTTTCCCTTTAATTCTTAATAGTGGCTACTGCAGTAATCTTTAAACTGATGTTGTGGCTCACACCTAAGCACAGGAAATCTACAATCAATAGCCGTTTCCCTCTCATAGGCCCTCACATTGGGACAGTGTGTGAAGCTTTCCATTGCATACTCTGCTGTAATTTGTGGTTCACAACTTTTCCATTGATGCCAGTTTTCCTGTAAAATACATACCTATATTATATATAAAATGTTTTAGAACCAAGAGCGATAATGTTTATGTTCTACACTCTTAAGGTACTTTGTGACCCATTGGCCGAGTTCCACAGATGTCTTTCTATTTTACAAATCACTGGTTCACTGCTACAAGACTATACTAAAGTTGTTTACAGCTTCATACTAAGTAGAAAGTTCAAATCAATTATTGTCCATTAGAGTTAGGTATAACTGATGGAATATCCCCAGAGGAGCACTGTAAATGTATCAAGATGTCTTCTCCCATTATAGAAATGGGAAGGTATGGTGAATTACTTACCTTCTCTTTTACACTTAATGCCTCTGAAGTGCTGCCAGGCAGAAAAAGCTTATGTTCTCTCATTGGGATTTATGAGAGGTCAATGTGGTAGTCTGGGCTATGGAAACCCAGAAAAGCTTCAAGTATACATTTGTTTTAGCCTTGTTCAAAGACAGGTCAAAGTGCAGAAAGTGGGAAAGTACCACTTAACAACTGGCAATGGATTCAAAATTCAAATAAATTGTATCCAGCCCCAGTTCCTAACATCAGAGGGGTTTTTTTCTTATTAGTAAACTTTATAATAAATTTGAACATTGAGAAATTCACATTCCTAAGAAAAATAAACATACCGTAACCCATAGATACAGCAACTCATTGAGTATGCTGGAGCATCTACTAGACAGACATTATTTATCAGATCCATTTTTAGTGGACTTGTACAAACATGATGAATAATAACTTGTTCCCCAAGTGTCCATTGCTTTGAAATTACCAGATGTTCAATGTTGTTTTAGCAAATTATTTCTTTTACTTATAATTCTAGGTTAGATTCACTGTTATGTACACATTTTTCATGCTGTTACTTTGTTCGTAAGTTACTGAGGGAAAATTTTATAGGATGGAGACAGGAAGCAGAACTTTGCATAGAGCTTTCTGTTTAGTTTTCAGTCTTGATCTATAATTCCTTTTGGTGACATGTTGCCATTGCAAAGATTAACAATTCTTTTCTGGTTGTGAAAATTTTGGTTCAGGGCTACTCTTCTGTAAGTAATGTTTGGAGGATTATGTATTTTAAAATTTGGTTTATTGATGTGTTCAAATTTGTAAGCCATCTCAGAAATCTCCTAATTGAGGGTGAGGATATAAATATCCTAAACAAATAAATTAAAAAGGCATGGTAATTTACTACTCTCCCCAACCTATCCCTGCATATTATCTGCAGTTGTTCACCTCTGTTTCAGTGTGACCCTAAAACAGGAAACCATGGACAAATCTTTTCTTCCTTTATTCGTGTATAGCCAACTACTGCCTGCCTTTTCACACAAAGTTCAGCTAAGAAGCACTTTGTACACTACAGATCACTCTGTAATATTGCCTTACTTGTCTGTAACCAACAGCTTAAATTAATTGCTGAGAAGCAGTTGTGCAGTTATTTCACAGGTAGCTCTTCTCTAAAATCGTCAACACAGGAATAACAAATTTCTTCAATAGCAGCATACAAAACAGTGGTAGAAAGCCATATACCAGCAATAACAAACCCAAACAATAAAGGGCAATATGGGCAATAATGATTCATAGCATTAAAAAACCCTAAACCCAACCAACATCACAATGGGAAGCACCATAACTATAAGCAACGCAAAGGCCCTGGTAAACAGATATGTTTTCAGCTGGCACTGAAACTTACCAGAATCAGTCCTGGTGTGCTGTCTTGGCTGGCTGCCACAGAGACCACACACTGGAAGCTTGTAAACACAGTCCAGAATCAAGGTCAGTCAGAGCCAAAAGTCAAAGAGCCAGGAGGTCAAGTCAAGGTTGCAAGGACAAAGAACAGCACACACACGCGCGCGCACACACACGTGTCTGAGTGAGCAAAGTTGCTGCCACGTTGAACCAGGTGCACTGAGTGCTTTTGAGCAGGTCCGTCCTTCCCTGGGGTTGAGTCTGCAAAGGCTTACAGCTCTTCCCTCTGCCTTTGCAGGAGCTGGAGTCTGGCACTTCTTCTTCGCTCCTGCATAGTCAGCCTCTGGCGTGCACTACGTCTGGGGCACTCAGGAGAACTAGGCAAGGAGTCTGGCCTTGGGGTGTCGGCAACTGGGGGTGCTGGGCCAGGCTCAGGATCGGCTTTTCCTTCTGGCTGCACCTCATGTGCAGCTGCTGGGGACTCTTCCTCCTCAGGTATAGTTGAGGGTTCTTCTTCTGGGCTGTCTTCAGAGGAGGCTGGGCTGCTCCCTGCCTCTTCCTCATCTGAAGAGTGGTCAGCCTCAGCAGACCTAGGACCCCACGACACCTGGATGTGGGGGGGGTGTTTCTTCTACAAGTACATTTTTTATATATATGTAACACTTAGTTTATTTTTATTTCTTAAAAGCTTCACTACATAGCCACACCTTGCTTAGTATATCATCTACATTACAAGATGAAGACTTTTTAATTTTTAGATATCAGTGGTAGCAAATTTACTAACAGGAGAGAATAACCAGAAATTTAAGGTCATGAAGGAGAAAAGTATGCGTGTGTTTGAGAAAAAGAAAGAGAATGAATGAATGAATGAATTAATGAATGAATGAATGAATGAATATAGGATCACTGATATTCTGAAGTATTGAAAGCATTCATTCCAATCAACAAGTGACCAGAAGTCTGATACACATTTCATCGAGAACACTACTGTAAAAATCAGAAAACTTGATATTTATACTCCATCAAAATGGGGATATTAGGAGGCACCAGGAATGGTTCCACTATGTGCGGAAATGAGGTACATACAAAGCACAAGAAATGCTGATTACCTCAGATGTCTGAAAGGTCTTTTCCTAGAAAGGCTGGCCAAGAAATCTATTGTCAAGTGGTAGTTCTAGGTCATCCAAAAAGTTCAAATGTGGCACATAGTCCTTTAAAAAAAAATTAATAAAATTTTTATAGTCCTGATCGTTTGAAGAGTCTGAAATTGAAACACTGGTACTTTTGTATGCGTTGTATAGAAAAATGTTACAAAAGCATGTCAATCTAAGAAGCTATATTAGCATAAGTACTGATGTGATATAGGAACTATATATATGTGAACTTAAAGAATTTGGTTTATGTCAATAACATATTTAAACACTTTTTGTTTGCTCATGGAAACCCTTTTTGTTAATTTCTCTGTCCATGGTGCTACCAAACTACTGTTTTCCTTGCCTTCCTTTTCAGCAACATAGAACATGAGCCTCCAGAAAATCAGCAAAAAAAATTGTATAATACATCTTTACACTTAAGGATATTTTTTAGCTCCTTCATGACTGCCCTTTCCAGTTTCAATCTGCTTCTGATTTCTTGGTTGCAGGGTCCCTTTTAGTTAATGATGGAGCCAAAGAATATAAAATCTTGAACAATTTCAATTTCTTCATCGTTAACCTTAAAGTTGTATAATTCCTTAGTAGTCATTACTTTTGTCTTCTTGACATTCAGCTGTAATCCTGTTTTGGCACTTTCTGCTGTAACTTCCATCAGTAGTCATTTCAAGTCTTCACTATTTTCTGCTAGTAATGTCTCAAATTGTTTAATGTTCCTTCCATCAATTTTCACTCCACCTTCATCTAAATCTAATCTAGCTTTCCTTATGATATGTTCTGGATATAGATTGAATAGATAGGGAGATAAAATACATCCTTGTCTGACACCTTTGCCTTCCGTTTCTCATATTCTGTCAAAACAGTAGCTTCTTGTCCAGAGTATAGGTTGCACATCAAAACAATCAGATGTTGTAGCACACCCATTTCTTTTAAAACCCACCATAGCTTTTCATGATCCCCAAAATTGAAAAGCTTTGCTGTAAAATCTATGAAACACAAGATGATGTTTTTCTGAAGTTATTTCATATGCTCCAGTAACCAGTGTAACTTAGCAATACGATTTATAGTGCCTTTCTCCGGTGGTCCTGGGAGTGGGGCAGTCCTTACTCTTGGGGAATAGGCTCCTCCCTCTGGAACAGGGTCGGTTTCCTCAGATCAATCCAGGAAGGGGTGGGGCCTGTCCCCTGGGAACATCCCAGTCTTACCGGCCCTGCTGCTTGAGCAGGATGTGTTTCACAGGCGCTCTGTAGAGTGCAGCGATCCAGGAATGAGAAGAAGAGAGGGAGAAGGGAGAGACCCTCCCTCTTCATTATTTTGAGCTGCAGTCGGTGGCAAACCGCAAATGAAGCCGATGGCCCCAGCAGCCAGTGCTGTGTCCGCAGACTCCCACTGGGCCCAGCCTGTGGCTGGAGGTTGCCTCCCCAACTAACATCAGGGGAAGCGGCTGAGTGTGCAAGGAGACCGGGGCGGCGCTGCAGACCCAGCAAACTCCCCAGTCTCAGAGGACCCAGCGTGTGGTGGAACAGAGAAGCCGGGAGCCTCTAGCCCTTTCCAGAATCATGGTAAGCCCTTACGGGGCCAAAAAGCCTAGACTGGAGGCGACATAGCGCGTCACTTGCTGTGACGTGCTGGCGGTGCATGCGCGCTTCACGCGCATGAGCACACATCACCAGAGAGCTCCTGAAGCCCAGCGAGGCTCCCCCGCCACCAAGGTAAGTAGACTTGGCAACCCTACTCCCAGGCAAGCAAACAGAAAATGGCTGCCAGTCAGACCTGCCAGTTCCCTGTTCCCAGAGCTGAATAGCCCAAGCTATTCTGTTGAGATCTCAGAAGCTAAGCAGAGTTAGCCCTGATTAGTACTTGGATGGGAGACCACCAAGGAAGTCCAGGGTCAAAACGCTGAGACAGGCAAGGGCAGAGGCTCTGGCCTGGATGGTCCAGGTTAGCCCAGTTTGATCAGATCTTGGAAGTTAAGCAGGGTCAGCCCTGGTTGGCTCTCCAGCTCTAGCTGTCTCTTCCCTTGAAAACCATATGAGGCTGCTGCTTGATAGCACTTCCACCATCTCCACTGTTTGCCAGAGAGAGGCTATAACAGGTTTGGGGGGGTATACTTAGCAAGTCAGATCTATTCAGATCATAAGCTTCACAGTCCCCGCAAGACTCTATGGAGAACCAGGAAACAGAGGCAGCAAAGATAATCCAGTTCCTTCACAAGTCAGAGATCATTGTCTTACCTTCCTTTGTCTCAATTATAGGCATGACAAGGAAAGGGAATGGCATTGCCTCAATGTCCGTAGGGTATTCAGTTTTTACGTTGACAGGACAAGTAGTGGCATGATTCAGATACCCTGTTTGTTTCCATTAGGATATTTTCCTTAGGTCAACTGGTATTGCCTTTTACCTTGAGTAAGCGGTTTTAGGTGTGACATCATTGTTACATGCAAGGCTCAGGGGCTGAATTAACCCAAAGGTGTTGCAGCATATTCTCTGTGGGGGGCTGCTATGTCAGCAGCTTGCAGATCATTTCCGATCCTTGGAGACGGTACATACAGTGGCCACCTGGAAGTCTGTGCACTCTATAGAGTAGAGTGGTATAGAGTAGAGAAGCTGACCTTGGCTGTGGCGGCCTTTGTTTGGGCTGTGCTGCAGCACACTCTATAACCAGAAGATGGATTTCCCACCCTGTGGCACACTGCTATTTTATGTCCCAAGAGTAAGGACTGCCGCACTACCAGGATCACTGGAAAATGGAAGATTTGTATTCACTTACCGTGAAGCTTCCTTCTCGGTGGTCCGGGAGTGGGGCAGTCCTACCCACCCAGTTTTGGGGGGCAGCTTCTGGAGTATTTTGGAGGAACATTTATGATGTTTATCTGAGACACTAAAACAAAAAATTGTGAGTTAATTGGGTGAGTGAAGGTTTCAACCTTGGTCTACACCCGCTGGAGGGGCATAAAGTTACAAGGCTGGTTGCCCCGAAAATTGAGTTTCACTATGGTGGGGAGAAGTGTTTTTTCCTTTCCTTAGTGTGATGTTAGGGGATGCATGGCTTGGAGACGACTGGGATGTTCCCAGGGGACAGGCCCCTCCCCTTCCTGGATTGATCTGAGGAAACCGACCCTGTTCCAGAGGGAGGAGCCTATTCCCCAAGAGTAAGGACTGCCCCACTCCCGGACCAGTATGCCTGACTGTGCTTTAAATTTCCCCTTGATCTTTTGGATCTCATGGAATCAATCTCTTGTTCCTCCTTTTTTGTTGTTCTCCTCTATGTCTTTACATTGAGGATTATAATAGTACTCGTTGTCTGTATGTGCCAGTCACTATATTTAGACTTCTGATTCTATTTCTGTTACCTTTTACTTTTGCTTCTTGTCTATCTTAAGCAATTTTAAGTGTTTTGTCAGTCATCCATCAAGGCTTTTTATTTCTTTTGGCTAAAGGAATAGTCTTTGTGCATTCTTTCTTGATAAGATCTCTAGTTTTAACCCATCATTCATATTCCATCTTCAGTGCAGCCCCACATTGGGACTGTGTCTGCACAGGCCAGCCACAGACAGATTTTCTTCCAGGTAAAAGCCATCAGAGGGGATGCTTCTCCTCCTCCGGAGCCAACGCAAATGGTTTTTCCCGCCCAAACCGTCATGTGTTCTGGAAGCAGGCACCCTCTTTCCCCTCAGTTCCTTTTTTTGCTGCTGTGTGGATAGGACCTTTCTAGTTTAGCTGTGCTTTTTCCGACCAAAACTTGGTGTTTTTTCGCTTTCCAAGGGTTCTTCCCTCCTGGTTTCTATTTTTTCTCCTTTTTGATGAATTTTTTTCTCTGTGAGGGATTGCTTGTCCCGATTGAGGTGACTCTCATCAGCCTACCCTTGGGTTTCCCCGTTGTTGTCACTTATGGTGCCCAGCATGGTGTCCAAGGCACTTTTCAAAAAAATGTACAAATACATCTGAAGGGGAGCACTCTGATCTCCCATCAGGGCAGCTGGTATGATCTGAACCAGCCATGCCTTCATCATGGCAACAACCTTGTCTGCCTCAGTGGCTCTCATACTATATGTCACAAGCATATCTTCAGCAATGGCCTGAGCATCGCCAGCAATCCCAGCTTCCACCTCCCCCTGTACTGAGTTTTGGTCATAATTCTCGCGATCCTGGTTACTTGGAAGCCTGCTCTCCTTTCATGCTGCCTGATGTGGACCCTGAAGATGTACGGAATGTGGCATCCCATTATAGCTTGGAGAGCATGTCAAAACCATCTCCAGATGAAAGGGCTGGGGGCCCAATTTCGCCAAATGAAGATTTGAGACTTTATAGTGAGTGAATGCTCAGGATGGCTAAGGACATTCATGTTTCCACATCTGACAATAGGCCAAAACATAAGATTTTGAGTTGCCTTTATCCTGACTCACATGGTATTATGGTATTCCCTGTTTTGGAGGGCCTCACTGACTTGACAGCACCGATTTGGCAGAAACCAGGATCTACTCCAGCTACTTCTCACAGAGTACAGAACCTATACAAAATCAAGCAGGACTAATGTTAGTTTCTGACAACTCATTAGCCACCTTCTTCTTTGGTTACTGAGGACATGCAGGTGCATCACAAGCCTGATCAGCACTCCTCTCCATCTGATAGAGTCAATGTTTAGTTTTGTTAGGTAGAAAGTCATATTCCTCTGCAGCCCTCGCAAATTACCAAACCATCACGGGTGGCTACCAGCTCTTCCTATGGGAGAACCTGTCATAAGACCTTGACATTCTTTCTGAGAAGCCAAGATCCTTGGCCAAGTTGATCCAGTCTGAAGTGGACAGACTTTCTAAACAGGAGATAAACGCAGACAGACATGCAACCAACGTGGCAGCAAGGTTCATGGCCACAGCTGTTGTCCTGAGATGACATTCCTGCCTGCGTATAACTACTCTCCCCGTAGAGACACATTGTAGGGTTAAAGACCTCCCCTTCGAGGGGTCTAGCTTTTTTTCTCACACCACAGACAAGTTCCTGTCTACAATCAAGGAAAATCATCAAACTGCAAAGTCCCTTAGTGTTTTTTCTTCACCTTCTGTTCCAAGGCAGCGCTTTGCCCCAAGGCAGTATGGGCTCACTACTACTTTCTATAAAGGCCAAAGCCACCAACAGCAGCAGGTACCCTACCAGTATCCTCAGTGTCAGTATCAGCCATTGTCCTTCCAAAGGAGAAAGAGTGCCCGACACCTAGGTCTGCAAGCCAACAACCTCCTCATAGGGAGGAAAGTCAGCATTTGCCAAAGTTCTGACTATCTGTTCAGATGTCCTCAGGCAGTCCCATGTTCAGGGATAGGTTAGCCCAATTTTACAGTGCATAGTGTTCTATTTGTTCTGATGTTTGGGTTTTGTCAATCATTCATGACAGTTATTTTCTTGAGTACACCTCACTTCCCCCTTGTCTCCCCACATCAGCAGCAGTGGAGAACACTTACCCTGAGTGCCGACTTCAGTTGAATGAGCTCTTAAAAAAAGGTGTGGATCTCCTGACAAAAAATATGTAATCTTTTATTAAAATCTGCCTCCATTCCTGAGGACTGGAAGGTAGCGAATGTCACTCCCATCTTTAAAAAGGGTTCCAGAGGAGATCTAGGAAATTACAGGCCAGTCAGACTGACATCAATACCGGGTAAGTTGGTAGAAACTGTTATTAAGGAAAGAATTATTAGGCACATTGATGAACAAAAACTATTGAGGCAGATTCAGCATGGGTTCTGTAAGGGAAGATCTTGTCTTACTAACCTGTTAGTGTTCTTGGAGGGAGTGAACAAACATGTGGACAAGGGGGACCCAATAGATGTTGTTTACCTTGACTTCCAGAAAGCTTTTAATAAAGTTCCTCATCAAAGGCTCCTAAGTAAGCTCAATAGTCATGGGATAAAAGGACAAGTCCTCTTGTGGATTAAAAACTGGCTAATTAATAGGAAAAAGAGAGTGAGTATAAACGGGAAATTTTCTCAGTGGAGGGTGGTAAGCAGTGGAGTACCTCAGGGATCAGTACTTGGTCCACTGCTTTTTAACTTGTTCATTAATGATTTGGAGTTGGGAGTAAGCAGTGAAGGGGCTAAATTTGCAGATAGCATGGATTTGTTCAGGGTGGTGAGAACCAGGGAGGATTGTGAGGCACTCCGAAGGGATCTGTCGAGGATGGGCGAGTGGGCGTCAATGTGGCAGATGGGGTTCAATGTGGCCAAGTACAAAGTGATGCACATTGGAGCCAAAAATCCTAAATATAAATACACATTGATGGGGTCCGAACTGGCAGAGACTGACCAAGAGAGAGATCTTGGAGT
>NW_015167539.1:592356-596551 GCF_001447785.1 Gekko japonicus | reverse complement strand
AAAAAGGCCAACACTATGCTGGGGATTATTAGGAAGGGAACTGAAAACAAATCAGCCAGTATCATAATTTGTTGTTATTGGGTCCCACAGTCGAGTCCGACTTTTCGCGACCCCATGGACCATATCACACTAGGCCCTCCTGTCTTCCGCCGTGCTCTGGAGTTTGCTTAATTTCATGTTCATTGCCTCAATAACACTGTCTAACCATCTCATCCTTTGCCGTCCCCGTCTTCTTTGACCTTCAATCTTTCCCAGCATCAGGGTCTTTTCCAGTGAGTGCTCCCTTCTCATTTGGTGGCCAAAGTATTTGAGCTTCAGTTTCATTATCTGGCCTTCCAGGGAACAGTCAGGGTTGATTTCTTTTAGGATTGACTGATTTGATCTCCTTGCAGTCCAGGGGACTCTCAAGAGTCTTCTCCAGCACCACAATTCAAAATAATCTATTCTTTAGCGCTCAGCCTTCCTTGTAGTTCAACTCTCGCAGCCATACATTACTAGTGGGAATACCATTGCTTTGACCATGCGGACTTTTGTTGGCAGGGTGATGTCTCTACTTTTTATTATGCTGTCAAGGTTTGCCATCGCTTTCCTCCCAAGGAGCAGGCGTCTTGTCACAGTCTGTGGTGATCTGGGATCCCAGGAACGTGAAGTCTGTCACTACTTCCACGACTTCCCCTTCTATTTGCCAAGGAGTGATGGGGCCGGATGCCATGATCTTAGTTTTTTTGATGTTGAGCTTCAAGCCCACTTTTGCGCTCTCCTCTTTTACCCTGAGCAAGAGGCTCTTAAGTTCCTCTTCACTTTCTGCCATTAGAGTGGTATCGTCTGCATATCTGAGGTTGTTGATCTTTTTCCCAGCAATCTTAATTCCGGTTTCTGAATAATCCAGGCTGGCATTTCGCATGATGTACTCTGCATATAAATTAAATAAGCAAGGGGACAATATACATCCTTGTCGTAGTCCTTTTCCTATGCTAAACCAATCAGTTGTTCAATATCCTGTTCTAACTCTCACTTCTTGATCCTTATACAGGTTTCTCAAGAGACATTTTGAGGTGGTCTGGTACTCCCATCTCTTTAAGGACTTGCCATAGTTTGTTGTGATCCACACAATCAAAGGCTTTAGCGTAGTCAATGAAGCAAAAGTAGATCTTTTTCTTGTACTCTAATGCTTTCTCCATAATCCAGCGAATTTTGGCAATTTGATCTCTATTTCTGTACTTCTGGCAGTTCTCTATCCACGTACTGCTGAAGCATAGCTTGTAGGATCTTTAGCATGTATCATAGTATCATAATGCCCCTGTATAAATCAATGGTGCAACCTCATTTGGAGTACTGTGTACCGTTCTGGTCACCATAAGTAAAAAAAGGATATTATAGATTTGGAAGAAGTACAGAAAAGGGCAACTAGAATGATAAAAGGGTTGTAACACTTTCCCTATGAATAAAGGTTAAAGCAGTTGGGACTCTTTAGCTTGGAGAAACGACGGCTGAGGGGTGACATGATCAAGGTTTATAAGATTATGCATGGGATAGAGCAGGTAGAGAAAGAAGTATTCTCCCTTTCTCACAGTACAAGAACTCGTGGGCACTCAATGAAATTGCTGAGCAGTCAGGTTAGAACAGATAAAAGGAAGTACCTCTTCACCCAAGGAGTGATTAACACATGGAATTCGCTGCCACAGGAGGTGGTCATTGCTACAAGCATGGACCACTTCAAGAGGGAATTAGATAAACATATGGAGCAGAGGTCCATCAGTGGCTATTAGCCACAAGGTATAGATACGAACTCTCAGTCTGGGGCAAGTGATGCACTGTATTCTTGGTCCGGGGGGGGGGCAACAGTGGGAGGGCTTCTAGTGTCTTGGCCCCACTGGTGGATCTCCTGATGGTATTTTTGGCCACTGTGAGACAGAGTATTGGACTGGATGGGTCATTGGCCTGATCCAATATTGGCTTCTCTTATGTTCTTATGGGCCTGCAGTCAAGGGGTTTTCACTCCAGGTTTTTTCCTTGTGAATAAAAAAGTTGGAGGCTGCAGGCCAATCCTCAGTTTGAGAAAACTAAACAAGTTTCTGAAGGTTTCTAAGTTCAGAATGGTTTGTCTTTCATCTGTAATCAAGTTGCTCACCCCCGACTCCTCGTTTGCTGTCTTGGACCTTAAAGACACCTATTTTCACATTGTCATTCATCCCACACACAGAAACTACCTTTGCTTCAGGCAAAGGCTCATAAATTTTTCAGTACTCAGCCCTCCAATTTGGCCTCACCACCACTCCTGGAGTTTTTACAAAATGCATTGCAGTAGTCATGGGTCATTTAAGGACTACGGATCGTACCATTTCCCCCCATTTGGATTATTGGCTTGTTGTAGCCTACTCCCAGAAACTCCTGAGGGTTCATTTGGATGTGAACCCTCAGCTATTTTGGCATATCACGAGGGTGTAGGAGGCTCTTCTCTATTTGCCCATAAGTTATCTCAGTGTTTTTCTCAAGAGTCTGTTCAATATGTTTCTCCCTGCTCCTCAGATTGTTCTGTGGTGGTCTGTATCCCTTGTATTGGCTAAGTTAATGAAGCCCCTTTGAGCCTTTGGCTTTGTGCCCCTGGCCTTGCTTTTCTGGTAGCAGTTACTGTGGCTATGAGAATGGGTGAATTAGCAGCTCTTGAGGGTAGATCCCCCCCCCATTCCTGAAGGTTTGAATGAAAGAGTGGTGCTTCACCCCAGTTTGGAGTTTCTTCCAAAGGCGGTTTCTAAGTTTCACCTGGGACCAGAGAGAGTGTTGTCAGTATTCTTTCCATTCTAAGGTCAAGAAAGCCCTTCATTCTCGACTGTTTGGGATTATTTTTATTGGAAAAATGCACAGTATATTTTGATACATCACACTGCAAGAGAGAACTATATAGCCCTCTTGAAAAATGGTCTTTATTCCTAGAAAAACACAAACAAGTAGCATTGTCTTTTGAGTAAGACGCTTACTTTGAACTTCTGTCGTGTTGAGTTTGGCTGTGTTTGGCCATTAGAAGCAGTGTTGTCTTATCATAGTTTACCTGTAAGCTTTATATTAGGCTCTTATATGTTGGGTCTCGTTTCGATGACTTTGTATTGCATATTTTCTCGTTATATTAAACTCAATAAAACATTTTTTAAAAAGAAAGCTCTTCATACTCTGGGTGTCAGAAGGGCTCTATTGTACTACTTTGAGAGAATGTGACCATTCTGGGTAGATAAGGCCTTGTTTGTTTGTTAATGGGACCTGAGGAAGGGAATGGCTGCTTCTTCTCAGTCCCTCTCAAGGTGGGTTGTAGCTGCCATGTGTTCCTGCTGTGGGGCAGCTAGATAACCGTACTCGTTAGAGATTAAGGCACATTCCACAAGGGCACAAGGTTTCTCAGCTGCTTTCCGTAGAAGGGTCCCGCTGGTGGACATTTGCAAAGCTGCAACATGGTTGGCGGAAGACATGTTTGTCAAGCATTATGTGTTGGACCTGCAAGTGAGGAAGGATTCAGACATGAGCAAGGCAATTCTCCAGTCACTTTTCCAGTGAGTGTCATCCTATCTTCTTCAGTGAGTAGCTTGCTAATGTCTCCAGGTGGGGCTGCAGCAAAGATGGAAGATGAAAACAGAGTTGCACTTTCCTGTAACTGTTGTTCATTGACATCTTCTGTGCAGACACACATTCCTTCCCTTGTGCCCCACTGTGAGCTCTCACATGAGTATACTTTGCTTGCAGAGGCCTGGCAGGAACTGAGGGGAAAGGGGGCACCAGCTTCCAGAGTGTGTGATGGTTTGGGCGGGAAAAGCCATTTGTGTCAGCTCAGGAGGGGGAGGGAAGCTCCCTCAGAGGGCTTTCAGCTGAAAATCTGTTTGTAGCTGGCCTGTATACGCGCAGTCGCAATGTGTGTCTGCACAGAAGATGCTGATGAACAACAGGTACAGATAAGTGCAACTCTGTTTTCTTCCGCTTCACAGGCACTTGAACTTAGTAAAGCAAATCTGTTCTTTACATCGTCTTTAAACTCTTCAGGAATATTGTTTAGATTGTATTTTGGTACTACAAGGGGTGGACCCGCGATACTCGCGGGGGGGGGAGGCAGAGCTCCAAACTGAGCTCCAAACCAGAAGGCGAAGGAGGAAGCAGCAGGAGGAGGTAAGCCCTCCCATCCTGCCGGTTCCTCCCCCGTCTCTCCCCCCCC
>NW_015167539.1:591546-591935 GCF_001447785.1 Gekko japonicus | reverse complement strand
TCGCCCAGCGCCTGCTTCCACCTACTTTCCCTGTCATTCTGGGGAGGGCTCCTCCCCCTCTTCGACGTCAACCTTCGGCCCGCCTTTGCGCCTGTTTCCCTGGCTGCTTCTGCTCCGGCCCCGCGCAGGCTACCTGCCTGGGGACGGGGCCCGTTTTCACCTGCTGCAGCTCCCCGGGAAGGGGGGGCGGCTTCTGGGCTGCTGCAGCCAGCCCAGAGGTGCCTGTGCTCCTGCAGCCAGACGACATCTGTCTTGCAGCTGCTGCTGCCGCCGCCGCCGAGGTGGGAACTGGCTTTGACTGGCAGCGGCACCCCTTTCCCGCTGACCTCCAGCGTCCCTCTCCCCTCCCCGACACCCCCCTTCCCTCCTGGTAAACCGCGGTCTGCTGG
>NW_015167539.1:541666-591526 GCF_001447785.1 Gekko japonicus | reverse complement strand
GCTGAAGCCTCCCTTCGCCTTCCCTGCCTGCCTGCCTGCCAGCATCAGCGGCATCCCCCCTCCCCCTCCCGCCTGCCTGCATGGAGAGGGAGAATGGCGGAGAGAGAGAAAGGAGCCGCGTCCCCAGCTGGATCCTCCCCGTTCTTGGGGTTGCATCTCGCCTCGCCCCCCAATTTCAGGTACCGGCGTTTCTCCTATCTCAGACCCTCGGGGCCGTTTCTGAAGGGAGCTGCTTTAGCCACAGGTAGGGGAGCAAAAGCCTCTAGCCGCTCACCTCCCAAGTGGCGGCGGCGGTGGCAGCGTTCGTAGAGCATTCCCTGCGCATGTGCAGGGGACGCTCTGTGAGTTTCGGGGGGGATTTAAACATCCCCCCGATGTTTTTCCCCAGATTTTGGATTTTTGTGCACACGTGGGGACCGCCCCACGTGCGCACAACCCTCTCCCTCCCCCCCAGGTCCCCCCCAATGTGCGGATATAAGCATCCGCACACCAGGGGGCGACTTCAGTATTAGATATATAGATGAATGTTTTGGTGTTTTTCTTCAGCTTTATTCTAATTTTCGATATTAAGAATTCATATTCTGTACCACAATCAGCTCCTGGTTTTGTTTTAGCAGAGAGAATAGAGCTTCTCCATCTTCTGATTCCAATTATGTAATCTATTTGATTTATATATTGGCCATACAGTGATGTCCACATATACAATAATCTGTTTGGTTGCCTGAAATGTGTTCACAATGAACAAATTGTTGTCTTCACATAATTCTGTGAGTTGCTCTCCTGCTTCATTCCATGCTCCTAGCCAGGTTCATACAACAGTATTTGATTCTGCTTGGTTTCCTATTTTTGTGTTCTAGTCACCTGTGATTATCAACACATCTTGCTGAGGTGTATGATCACTTTTTTCCTGGACACTTGCATAAAAGCTTTCAATTTCTTCCTCTCCAGCATCTGTAGCTGGGGCATAAATTTGAATGATGGTTCTGTTGATAGACCTCCCATACGTCTGATTGATATTATCTGGTCAGACTTCACATTATAGTCCCTGATAGCCTGTGCTGCATCTTGCCTCACTATTAGAGCAACCCTCTTCTGTGTTTGTCATTTCCCAAGTAAAACACTTTGTAATTTTCTGATTTAAAAAGTTGTAATCCAGTTCACTTTAGTTCACTCACTCCTACGATTGCAATGCTTAAACATTCCATTTATTGTTCTATAATTTTAAGCTTACCTTGATTCATACTTCTCACATTCCATGTTCCTATTATATGTGTCAAACAGATTAGCATTTTCCTGTTGCATCCATTCACATCAAGAACCAAACGTCTTCTTAGCTTTAGTCCAGTTGTATCATTAATCGTACTGCTACTCATACTTGTCCTCTGCTCTTCCCCATTAGCTAATTGAATGCCATCCAACCTGGGGGGGAGGGATTCTTCCAGCTCTATACCTTTTTTTCATTTTTTATTGTCTTATCATAGGGTTTTCAAGGTATGAGATGATCAGAAGTGGTTTACCATTGCGTTTTTTTGCGCAGTACTAACCGGGGTAAGCTGAAGTGTCACTGCCGTTGCCTAAGATAGATCCTCTGCCACTGTCACCTTCCACTGTTGTTGCTTCCCAGTAGCTACCCCTGAAGGATTCCTTCATCGCTATCACCACTGGAACTTTCCATTTTCTTCTGCTGTTGTGGCCGTTGACTCCTGAAGGGGGTGGATGTATCTTAGTCTGGTGTCTCAGCTGTGACCATTCCATCTTGAGTGACTTTGCTAGGAGCTTAGCCTCTTGACAGAGACTAAACTCCTTGCAGCAGGGGTGTCAAACTCATTTGTTATGAGGGCCAGATTTGACATAAATTTAACTTTGTCAGGCAGGGCCATGTGTGTCATAAAATGTAATGCAAGGTAGCAGAGATATAACCTTTATTGAGGACACAGACAAACACAACAAAGATAGATTCCAATGGCACGTTTAAGACCAGCAAATTTTTATTCAGGATGTGAGCTTTCATGTGCATGCCCACTTCATCAGACGATGAAATAGAATTACATATCATAGTTGTCTATATATGTAGGGGTGGCTTGTTAAATTAGCATGCAAAATTGTGAAAATATTTTTAAAAAACAGATCAAAAGAATGACAAGCTCGTTTTTTGGTTATCATCTGTTTCGGTTCAACTGGGTTCCCCCCCCAAATATAAATTTAATTTTTTTCCAGTGCCCGAAATGGAGTGTGGTCTAATTTAGCACATTATTTAGACTTCAGAGGTTTATAAAGTTTATCATGGGGTGGAGAAGGTGGACAGATGGAGCTTTTTCTCTTCTCCCTCTAATACTAGAACTTAGGTACACTCAATGAAATTGATGGGCAGTAGGCACAGGACACTCCAGAACCAAACAAAGGTTAGTGAAAAGAAGGGCCAATATTAAAACCTTTCCATAAAAAATAAAAAGAGGTACATATATTTGTTTGGTTCTGGAGTTTATTGTTAGGTTCAGTTTTTTTCCCCTTCTTGTTTCTGCCAGTAGGCACAGGACAGACATAAGGAAAATGCTTCTTTACTCAATGATTAATTAAATTGTGGAATTCATTGCCAGTGGAGGTACTGCTGGCCACCAGTACAATTGCAAGCCTGGGGGGAAATGGTGTGTGTGTGTGTGTGGGAGTGAGGGTGAGGAAGGAAACACATTGGCACAAACAGTTTTTGGGAAAGGAATAGGTCACAGCTTTTATTGAATACTAACAGAGGAGCATTGGCACACAATAGGGGTGGATCTAGCAGCGGACAATCTGCCTGCCACTCAATGAGCCTGTGGGGTGGCAATTCCTGGGATCCACCTGGACATCAGCCACTGAGTGGTTCCCTTGCCACCTGGTGGTGAGCCACCCAACAGTCCCCAAGCTGGGCATGTGGTTGAATAGCTCTACCCCCCATGCCCCTTTAGGGGTGTCCCAAAAATGGGGGGGCAGGGAAACAGGCACCCCCCCCCCCCCCCCAGAAAGATCCACCCCAATGCCCAAACCGGCCTGTCAAGCTGTGACGATAAATACAAATAGAATACCTACCCATAATAAATTAAGACAAGGGGAGAGTAGGAGGGAGAGGCAAGAGCAGGAGGTGAGGAATGGCTCTGGCAGCGGCCAGGTTAGATAGCCATGGGAGGGGCAGACCTGAGCAGGATTCTGGCTCTGAGAGCGCCCAGAGCTCTGCCCCCTCACCTCAGCCAGCCCATGGCAGAAGAGCCAGCCAGCTGAGCTCTGCCTCATGGAACCACCTTCAGCCTTCCAGATTCCCTCCCCCCCAGCCCCCAGGCCACAAACATAGCCCCATGTTTAGTAAGAGCCAGAGCATGGCTGTAAAAGGCAATCAGACAGATTCATAGAGAGATAGGACCATCAATGGCTACTAGCCATGGTTAGTAAAGGGAAACTCCATATTCAGAGGCAGTGAACCTCTGAAACCCAATGCTAGGAGGCAAGACCAAGGAAGGCCTTGTCCTCTATGCCTTATTCGTTGGCCCTCCAGGGCAACTGGTTGGCCCTGTGTGAAACAGGATCCTGGACCAGATGGACTATTGGTGTGATCCAGCAGAGCTCATCTTATGTCCATCAAAGCAAAAAAAAAAATGTTAATTTTATATCCCAATAGCAACAAGTACATGACATGAAATATTTAAGTAGGAAAAAATGAATCAAATATGGGTTAATTTTGAACAAATACAGAGCTTTGGGTAGAATTTATTTTCATTAGTATAATACCCCAAAAAAATGCAAAACAATACAGCATGTATTTCCTTACACTGTTTAAATTCATTGTTATTAATTCTATGAAACTAATTTTTAGAAACTGCAGAAAAATAAAGGATTGGAAAATGTTCTCCCCTACATCTTTGTCAGGATCCTAAAATTCCCATAGGTATGCCTAAGCATCTCTATTCACATGCCTGGGTATAGCAATTTATGACAGCTGCTTCTTATGCTGTGTTAGGGACTGGTTCTGGAGGGGGGAGTGCCCTCTGGATTCCCGGAGTCAGCTTAGAAGCTGAGCTAGGAAGAAAGTTCTGGCGTGTGAGTAGAAGCATTCCTTTGGATTTGTTATATTGTATGGCAAGAAAACAGAGCAGGAAGCTATTCTCATTTTCTGAACATTACATGTACTTTGTACACACACATGCTTTCAGAAGGTAGGGATAAAATAATCCTGGTGAGCTTTCCTCTGGAGAGTTCCAAAATAGGAGCACTAGTACTGAGAAAATCCTGTTCCTTGCTCTCACCCATCTAATCTCAGAAAATGAGCAGGACCTCACCTGAAGATCTTACTGTTAGGGATAGGCGTGAAGTAAAATTTGTGCTGAAATTTGGCCAGTCCAGGAACCATTGTTCATCAGAGCACGTGCTCCCTGAAATTTGGGGGCAATCTGGGAAATGGAAACATTTCCCAGAAAATCCGGTGTTGACGGAGTAAACTCCCAAGCAACAATGGGGGTGGAATTATCTCCAGCCTTGGAAACATCAATAGGAACCCTCCCCTCTCATTGAGCCCATTCAGGGCTCTTTTTGTAGCAGGAATTCCTTTGCATATTAGGCGACACACCCCTAATGTAGCCAATCCTCCAAGAGCTTACAGAGCTCTTCTTACAGGGGCTACTGTAAGCTCTTGGAGGATTGGCTACATTAGGGGTGTGTCGCCTAATATGCAAAGGACTTCCTGCTATAAAAAGAGCCCATTGACAAGATGGTAGCTGTGTACAGCCAAGGCTTTTCCCAGGGCTTTTTTCTGGAGTTCCCGAGCCCCCTCTTTGTCTTTCTTCCTTTTCAACACTGTCAGGTCTGCTTTGTGTATTGGCCAAAAGCCATCTCCACTGTTTATGAGTGATTTCTGGGCCCAGTCAGGGGAGGAGGGGGGTTGGCTGCACCCACAATCATCTTGTCTGTGGACAGTGAACGGGGCTGGTAAGGTGAACAGGGTCAGCAAGTTGACTGCAGTGCATGGCCAAGGCTTTTCCCAGGGTCTTGCATAGGAGTCTGAAAGAGCCTTCCCTTCGTTTCAGGGCTCCTGTGCTGTTTTCTCTCATTCACCCCACTGGCAAGAGGATCACTGTGCATGACTAACCCTTCCTGGGAATAGGACCTTGGCAGCGGCTTCAAGTCACACCTCCCAATTTTGGCCCGCTCTTTCCTGTTGGGGACTGGTGTCGCTCGGCCTTCTGGGAGGAACATGACAGTGCATGGCTAACCCTTTTCAGTGCTGCAAGCCACCACATCCACAGTTGTCATGGGACACTGTGGGGTAATGCTCATCTGTGACAGTGTGTGTCTTCGAGCCACCACGTCAACACACATTGCTTGCTTCTGCGTCCGGTGGCTCCTGTGGATGGGAGTCTGAAAGGGCCTTCCCTTTGTTCCATGGCTCCAGTCCAGACCCATCCCCTTTTACTCACACAGTTGACAAGGTGGCTGCAGGACATGGCCAATTGTTTTGGGGTGTTCTCTGGGGGTTGCAGATCTGTGTCACCAGTGCCAAGTCCTTGTTATACAAGCTGGTCATGGGCACTAGAGCCATCCCCTTTCACTCTGCCCACTGGCAAGGTGACTGCAGTGCATGGCCAACCCTTCTCAGGCATTTGGGTTTTACGTGGGCCAGGGCTTTGAGCCACCCCATTTGATCTGCTCTTTTCTGTTGGGCATTTGATGGACTCAGGACTTTGATCCACCCCATCACTTTGCCTGCTGGCAAGGTGATTGATGTGCATGGCCAAGGCTTTCCCCAAGGCTTGGTTCTGGGAGTTTGAGTGGTCCTCCATTTCTCTCTCCCTTTCTCTCTGTTCTCTCGGGGCCCTGAACCACCTCCATGTCTTCCTTCCATTTTCAATGTTATCTGGGTCTTCATTGCCTGAACTACCTCCAGTGTAGCATGTGACTCTTGGGCCACTGTCAGTTTGATGCCTCTAGCTTGCCCAGGGTCCATTCTATACGCTGCTGAAGCTGCACTGGGCATTTCTCAAAAATACTTTTCTGGGGGCACCTTCAGGTGGGGGGAGGGGAACCCAGCCCCCCCCCCCCCAAGTCCAATCCACACATAACTTGGAGGGCATTTAGGGGAGCATCCGGGGGACGTCCACTGTGTTTTCCCAGTTCATGCCCATCCCTACTCACTGTATGGGAATATTGGTAAAAAAGAAAGCACTCACTAATCTATCCCTAGTCTGTTTAGGGCTTTAAAAGTTAAGCTCCACAATTTGAATTATGTATAGATACAGATTGGTAATTAAGTAACTCACAGCAGTTACTCTGGGCTAACAGGATTGCTTATATAAGCCCTGTTTTCATTTTGAGGATTTCTTTAACTCAGAATCAACTTGCCATCTGTCTGAGTTTAGTCATATTTACCCCAGTATACTGTGCTGGGTGATAGTTAAGGCCAGCTAGATGCATTTCTGGAATATAGCTATGAGAGAACTCCAGCAACATGATTTAAGCAACTGTGGTCCTTGCAACTGCAAGAAGCAAGCCTTGATGGAAACATGAGATAAGGGAAAAGATAGTTTCATGGTTTTATGAAGAGTATAAAGGCCCTATCTGAGGAAGCGAAACCCTGTGTGTTCGTAGGCCAAGAATGAAACACCACTATAAATGAACTATTGTGAACATCAGGACAAATTGCTCTGGTTTGCCTCAGATAGATATACTGTACGTGCAGTTTATCAGGCAACACTGTCTCTGTATGCAAAATATCTTTCCCATGAGACCTTGCAAAAAAGAAAGGGAAAAAGCTACTCTTTGTAAGTACAGTAATTGTGAGCTACTGAGCTATGTAAACTAAGACTTCCCATAAATTCACCAATAAACTAAAGAGTCTCTGGCTCTACTGTCTGCCTTTTAACAGATAGTTGCAGGCCACAGTTCTTAAGAGGCTGTATACAGTGTGTAGACCCTGCTGTCTAGCGGTGTTTGCTGTAAGTACCTCACTTATTTAAACAGCTTAGTATAATTAGGCCCCATTCTAAGACCCTGATGCCTGCAATGTACTGATACAGCCATGGCACTGGCATCGCTAGTCAGACTGTGTAGTGACCACACTAAAGACCTTGGCAACCCCAACAACACCCACCAATCAGGGAGCAATAGTATGCTGATTTCCCACCCCCACCCTAGTGTGGCATATAGGTGCACAACCAATTGGCACTGGCTGGTGAGCTATAGCCCCCTGATATCAGACCCATATGTAGAGACAACTAAGGTAGAAAACAAAAGAAATGCAGCTCTCCCCACCTGAAGAAGCATGCTGATGTGACCAGCAGAGTAAGCAGAAGTTTCTATAGCTCACACAGTAGTGCCAGGCACAATGCACCCTCCACCCTGCTCTAGAGTTTAGATCCAACCTGAAGTAGGACTTGGGAGTGATAGCCTTTTTGCCATGCAAGGGGAAAACAGACAGTAGGGCAGCAGCATGGAAACACACAGCTGCACCTTCCATAAGTGTTAGTTCTGTCACCTTTCCCCCAGTAGTTTAGTGGGGAAAAGCACCCATGTAGCAAATGAAAAGCATAGGTTCAATTTCCTGTAAGGAGGATTTTGGCCAAAAGATAAAAATCACTTTTTCTGAGGATACAGAGGCTGGACTGGAACCCACACATCACACTCAAGAGCAGTTTTCTAACCACTCACCCAAGTGGGGGCACGGGGGGGGGAACATAGCACAGTGCATTAGGCATCCTCTAGCTCTTATGATGTTGACACCAACCCCTATAGGCCAGGCCAGGAAGGATTTCAAAGAAAGGCATAGTTCAGTAGGCACGGGTCTAGCATACCAAAGGCCCTGGGTTCATATCTCAAATGGGGAGAGCCCTGAGGCAGTCTGGATAGAATTACAAACTCAGATGAGTGGTTTGGCCTATTTAGGCTGATTGGCCCCCTTTCATGCCTGTCATTTTGGCTGACTAAACCCTCTTGCACTGGGGGGCACTTATTATCACTGCTTTGAACCATTTGCCCCAACAACCTTTGTACTCGGTCATCCCCTCCTGTTCTCTCTTACACAAACTGCTTAGTTGATCAGATATCAGCAATGAGGAGGAGTGTGCAACCGTTCCCCTTCTCTCTTGCAAGAGCATATGTGTACCTTCTCAGACCACCGCCCTCAGGTGCCTCCCAGTGTAAACTGCATGCTAAAAACAGCAGAAGTGATGAATGAGCAGAGGGCTGGGAACAAAGTCTAAGCTATCAAACCCTGATTCCAGTTGGTAGCTGGGATTTCTCCATCTTTGCTTACCTGTGTGGGATGCATTATCCTTGTATCCCTTGCTGAGGAAGCAGGGTCTCCCTTTTGCTGCCTAAGTCCTGGCATGGATTACATGTGAGGATTCTGAGCAGAGCATTGTTCAGCAGATGTAACAAAACGTTACTTCTCCCTCTTAAATGTTTGTGGTGCTAAGCCCTACCTTTGTGGCATAAGTGCCTTTTCTACCACTAAAGTGCCAAGCTTTTCATGGCATGGGTCTGGGAGATACAGCCCCATACCACACACCCTACTATCTGAGCTCTGTGTGCCTTGGGCTGGATATAGTATTGTAGGGGCTGTGATTAGAGGCTGTAGGGGATGTGACTGGCTTCAGACTTAGTTAGCATCCTAAATCGGGCTGGGACTTGGGGTTGCAGGGGTGAGGTGGGGGATGTTGTTTTCTTCCTTCCATTGTCCTCTGTGGACTTCTCTGGGGGCTTTGTGGGCGTAAATGGTTCAGTTATGGTTCACTAGTTCAAGTGCATATCTGGGACTGGAAGGCCTTAGGCAACCATCTTTTTGTGGCCATAACATTACTTTGGTTCAGGGGCATATCTGGGGCTGGAGGGCCTTAAGAAGCCAACTTCTATGCTCCAACTACTATATATCTTAATATATCCAACTATTATATATATCCGGCTACACACTCTCCCTGTCTTTCTCTCTCTATATATAGATGAAAGACAGTGCATAAATCTTCTAAATAAATAAAGGCATATATAAATATATATAATTCAGCCCATAAAACACGTGACAAATTGAAGAAAAATGTTGAGAAATAAGGCTAGAAAAAAGAAAGATGATTAATAATTAAGAGAAGGTTAGTTAGATGGAAGCAAATATGATTGTATAAGTGGTAGATAATATACTTCCCATATTCATTCTAGACCAAATCTGTGTTTTGGATTTTCAGGTGTGTGGGCACGTACCAATCAGAAAACCTGTGATTTCTCTTGCTATTCTGACAGTCTGAAAGGAAGAAATGGAGGAAGTCTCTGGGCTAACTGTGATCAGCAGTCACACAGTAAATGTCTATCCAATCAAGAAGGGCATAACAAGTGCAGAGGTCTCACTTTGCTCTGCAAATTGTGGTGTCTCGGTGCTTACAGGCACCGTGCTTTCTGTCAATCAGTCTGTGACAGATAACACTTGGCTCTGTGAGTACTTAATTCCCTCCATGCTCAGTGTGAACTGAACAGAGTAGAAAATCAGTGTCAAGTAAAGGTGAGAAAGCAGGGCTGGGAGAATTTATCATAATAAATTAAAAGCTAGATGTAAACATAAACACTCTGGCCAAATGCTTAGATACTGCAATGATGTGTGACATGGAAAAACCTGTGATTGACTTAAAGACTGACATAAATAAAATGACATGGTGAAAAATTACGATGAGACAATATTCTTATAAGGAAAACAGATATAACACCAGGCAACTAGAATGGCATTAAGTTTTGAAACAAGACAAACGTTGTAAACAACAGAAAGTAAAAGCCAATAACGTAACCTGGTTTAGCTCAGTTAAAGTAAGGGAAGGATACTAAAAGGACTCCTTTAGAGAGCTGACTTGGTATAACATTACCAAGGTGCCAATACCTGGGTACTGCTCTTTGTGTGTATTTGGTCCCTCTCCGTAAACACACCCTAAGGATTATTCTTCTGTCGCTGTATTAATGAGGGATGATTCTGAAGTCCTACTTTGGAAGAACCTCGAACAGAATAGGGAGTATTCTGTTCATCTTCACCTGACTTCTGTGCAGGTGCAGGCCAATGTGTACCTGCACAGAAGACAGTTGATGAACAACAGTTCCAGGTAAGTGCAACCTTGTTTCCTTATCCAGGTTGTCAGTGTTACAGAATTGACTGGGTGTTTTATTCCCCTTTTGTGATCTTCTTTCTTGCTTTCAGGATAGGAGAGGGGGACAGTGCAGTGGATGTGTATTTGGATAGGTATTATCAATCATGTATTAGCTAGTAGTCACGCTACAGAATCTGGCAATCTCAGTTATATTAGGGATCTGCACAAAATTTTATTTGGCCCATTTTTGCATCATATTTTGTATCTAGTTTCTTTATTATTACACATATTTGGATTCCTTCACTATACTAGATCTAGTAGTTGCACATCACGATTCATTATTATTCTTTACACAGCCAAATGACTGAAAATAGGAATAAAATAGTATAAATTATATTTCTGTGTCTACCCGAAATTAAATACTTGGGTACCCAGTTTCAAAACAGAGTGAATTAGATGATTTACATAGGAAAAATGCTCACATGCCAGCTAGTAGAACAAAAATCTGTGCTCGATTGCTTCTGGTCTTACAAAAAGATCCGAAACGTGATAGGCAAGGAAGCAGCAATGCGAAGGACAATCTGTATCTGATTCTGACTCTGGAATACTGTTCTGCTAAATGACAAGGAGGGAGAAAATATCTTTGGACCATGAAAAGCACTCTAGGTGTGGAAAAGTGCATCAAAAGTGTGTCAAAAGGAGAATTAGGAACAGGCAATACAAAACCAAGGGTAAAATCTGTCCAATTTACTGGAACATTAATTTGACATCCTGGACTTTTAAATGGGTGAGGGTTGGATATTTCATAGTACTCTCTCTGAAAAGTGCAGTTCTGAGTGTACCTGACTAGTTTAGAAGTTCTAGTGATAAATACATAAGGCTTGTTTATTCTAAAAAGAAGAAAATGGTATTAAAATGCTGCTTTCAGGTTACAATAGTTTTTTCTCTAATTTGTTTCATCCCTCCACTTTATGTCCTTCATTTATAAAGACAAATACTCAACATATAGCTAATCTTAATTGTAAACCACCTTAAGCAGGTCTCTAAAGAGATGGCATAGAAGCAAACAAACAAATAAATAAGCTATCTTAACTACCAAGCCTGTAACTCTCCTTCCATAGATTCACTTGGTTTCATGTTTTGCATGGCATTTCAAATGTATCACAGTCTAATACCCAGCTGCTTGATACAACTGGCTGGATCTTTCATTGTGATACTAAGAATGCATATTTAGACTTTTATAGATAAATGTCCTGAAGATGAGATACTATCACAAGAGAAAATGAAATATTTGATGCAGGGCTTTGGTGCAATGAGAACAACTGCACCAGGGAGAGCTCCCGTGTGACAGCCAGATTGGCGGCTCTTTTAGAGGGATTTGGGGGATCCCGAACTCCAGTGAGCTTCCTGAAGAGAAGCTCATTGCAAGGGGCTTGACTTAGATCCCTCACGCATGGCAGCAAGCGGGTGGAAGTCTGAGAGCGCCCCAATGCAGGAGCTGACCGAGCACACCCATGCCAGACATTGGCGCCAAGTTGTGACTACCCTGTAGGGGAAGAAACTGGAACCTCATCGATATCATCGATGAAGAACAACACCGTGAGTATGCTTAAAAGCAACAACAACAGAAAATCTACCTACTTAACAATAAAGGCCCTTTAAAGCTAAAAAGAAAAAGGAACAGGGGGGGTGAAGAACTCTTTCCGGTCCCACCCCCCTTCCTCCTTCAGCAGCCACGAAAAGAACTTCAAGTAATTTTTAAATGGCTTCCTGGGCAAAAAAAGTAAAGAGAAGACGTTTGTCTGAGACTGTAATAATTTCTCCTGTGGAATAAAAAATTGGAGAAGAATTGGCTTTAGCTGCTTTTGGACTTTAGTGATCTAGAAATATATAATTCCTTTTTCTCTTCCTTTTGTCTGGAGCTATAAGCAAAGAATCTGGAATAATAGCAAGACTTTATAAAAATTTACCTTTATTTTAATAAGGAATATAAGCAATTATACTTTTAAAATTGATGTATTTTTCAAAGGAAGAAAGGAGAACAGGATCTTACCCTGAACTTTTTATACATTATATTCTCACAGCTTCTTATGTTTATGTTTGTTCAACTGTAAAGTACATTTTGTTCTGATTGTCTTCTTTAATATAACCAGTTGATAAGATTCTTGAACATGTAACCAATTGATAAGATTCTTGAATTCTTTCTCTAATATGACTCAAACAGCTATTTTTTGTATTGTAAAATCATGCAGAAAGAACCTTGAGATTCTTTAGTTTTAACATATGGTTGTAAAAATGGATGACACAGATAGATCACAACTTATGGTGTCAGAGGCTGTATCTTCGTTTCAAGACCTCACAATTTTAATCCAAAACTCGGTTATTGCAGCTGTAAACATAGCAGTGAAATAACTGTTTGTCTCTAAGCAAGACAAAATGGATCTACTGCAACAACAAACATCAAGCAAGATAGAGGAAGGCCCGCCACAATGGAAGGAGGAAAAGCAAGGACACTTCTATATAGAAGATACAGGAAAAACCTATAATTTAACTGATATGGTCTATAAAATGAAACTAGCACCTCCAAAGAGAAATAAAACTTTTGTAGAAGTTCACCTGAGACTCTATAAAGACACCAATACTGATAAAGCCCTCAAAACATTGATTTATACACCGACTCAGAGAGAGAGTGAGAGAAAAGCAATTTAAGGAATTTCAAACCACTTCAAGAATTGACTACTGATGGCTATTCCCAGAAAACAATTTCTATACCTATAAAGAAAAAAGACACAGAATTAAGACT
This sequence comes from Gekko japonicus, assembly GCF_001447785.1. Classification (NCBI taxonomy): domain Eukaryota; kingdom Metazoa; phylum Chordata; class Lepidosauria; order Squamata; family Gekkonidae; genus Gekko; species Gekko japonicus. The sequence continues at coordinate 578,647 of NW_015167539.1, read as the reverse complement.
CTAAAACTTAAAAAGAGAAACCAGAAAAAGAAGAAGAAGAAGGAAGGATTGGAAAGCTACAACTTCTGTGAGAAATCTAGAGACTTATAATGGAGTAAGGTCCTAAAGATGGACTGAAAAATGAGCTGAGAGAGAGATATATAATCCAATCAGAAGAAAATAACTACCATATAACCATATATAGTTAATGGAAGATTATACTAAAATATTTAGACAAAGGTTAAATTAGTAGAAAATAAGATTTATATACCTATATCCTTGCAAAACATTATATACATAACGTGAAAAATTGACATAGTTTTAGGTTATGTATGAGGTAGATTAATAGGAAAAAATGATATGTGTTAATGTACCCATTTTATGTTTGTTTGTCTTGAAAATAAAAAACTATTTCGGGGGAAAAACAAGAGAAAATGAAATATTTGTGGAAATAAAAGGCATATATTTTATGCTTATAGTATATTTCTGCTTGGGTTGTTGGTGAGCTGCACTTGGGATGGCTAGCAGAAGGTTAACTGCTTACCAGTGAGATGCACTTCTTGGTTTCAAGAGTCTCTATTTCTTAAGCATCTGTAACATCAATTAAGGGTGGATAGCGTGCCAAGTCAGGTATTCCTCCTTGATAAGATTCTTGTATGGAATACAGGGCCTTGATTCTCCAGTTGTTGAAAAGGTTTTCCTTGGTGCATCAAAATTCATTAGAGTTCCTTTGCCAATGATTAACCCATTTCTGCAACTCTACAAGTTATAATTTGGGTGGGCAGGGTGGGTCAGATGGGCCTTGATTGAAGTTGCAGAAACAGGCTATATATGGAAGGTTTTGGTACTAGTCTGTTTTCAATTGGCTGAGCTGAGTATTAGCTGTTCTGTATTAGCAGCTGTAAAGCTGAGAAAAAAAGTATATAGCTGAGGATTCACTATTTTTACAAATAGTTTTGGAGACATGCACTCCAGGCCATATTAGAAGCATTGTCTTTTCAACCAATTGATTGTAATTCATTTTTATTTTTGAACATGGTGTTCTGCTAACAATAATACTTGATATATTTGATTTTGTGTAGGTTATGTTTCTCTTCAATTGTATTTATTTAAATCTCCTTCTACACTTGTTGAAACGATGGAGTTTCTAATGAGAGTAGCAGCACTTCAGAACATGGTTTATATCATTTTGTAGTATTAAATTAAAATAGGTAGGGATAAAAAGGAAAAAAATAGAAAATCAGTTTGACTGATAATTTTCTTTTTATATGTTCATTGTTTTGCAGCAGAATATAAGACTGTCTTAAGTGGAATGCTTTCATACCCAGAATAGAAAGATTCCCTCTATCAGATTACTAACTGAACAACTTTATTCCTGTGACAAGATGCCTGTGTGGCTGCCCAGTTCTACAGCAGACTCAAACCTTTGCCATATCTGTTTTTCTAAACTCTGCTCTGAAGCATTTTTGACTGAAATCACAGTAGTTGCTTTTAGAAGACATCTCATATCTAAAAGAGGGGATTATATATCAGTTAACAAGGGAGCTGCAGCATTTGCTTTTATAAAGGTTCTTATCATTCTATAAAGAAACTCGTTAATTGAAAATAAAAGGCTGTTTCCTGTTTTCCAAGTGGTAGTTGGAATGCTAGTGGTCTTTTGTGTACCATGGCTGAAGAAAGTTTGCACTGCCAACATGAGAAATATGTACAGTGTACTTTGTGTGCTCACAGTATGAATTGGGGTGGGGGGAATATATAGGCATGCCTGGTCTATAACATTGATTTGTAGCCAACAAAGAAAGTGTCTACTTATGATACACAAGTCAATGTAACCCAGCTGTGAAATTGCAAACACAGATGTGAGAAAATTGGTTTGATCATTAGTCGCTTTTGGTAAAGAAAAGGGTCCAAATTCTGATGTAATTTACATGGATATGGTTCCTATTGAAAATCAACCAGAGAGGTGCACAGGTAATTAGTACAAATGCATGCACGCGCACACACACACACAGGTTGTATGCACACATAGTTGATAGAGCTGGATTCATGCACAACCTACATAAGCTACATTTTAGGGCCTCCGTTTATGAGGTCCCTCTAAATACATAAAAATTCTCAAAATACTAAATTACCATTTGGGGGAGCTAATGCTATGAGATGACTTAAATGATACATAGTTAACGATCTCAGCATATCTTAATCCAGCCCTGATAGTAGAATATGAGTGGCCTGATTTAAGTCTTGTGTGGCCTACCCTGTTCTTTAAACTGGAATCTATGGCCCTTCAGTGTGTTTCAAAGAGAGCACTAAGGATTGCTTAAGACCTAAGGTAAAAATGTCTGTGTTGAGTGATTCCGTGGATCCTGTACTCCTGTTTAAGAACATAGGAAATATCTTGCAGTATTAGGCCAGGCCTGTCCAGTCTCATTTGCCAGATTCCCAGCAACAGTCTCATGCTAAGTGGTCTGCTGGAAATTGACCAGTAGTCCAATGGTGAACTGCAGTCTTTATTCTGCCTAGATATGTGTTAGAATTAAGTCTCAGATTACTAGACAGGATGAAATTGGATTTCATGTTGAACTGAATACAATTTCAGTAGATACTGAATTTTTCCGCAAAAGAAACAAGCTGTGCACAAAGTCTTAGTTGATTTCAACTGTGATCTCGCAATACAACATTACAAGTATAACCTTTGATGTGTGTGCCTGTTCTCTAATTATGGAACAATTTTTGAGTAATAACCTACAGCTACAGATTCTAGCAAAGAAAGGTAATCCTCTAGGAAAATCCAATTAACTCATAAATTTTTAAAGAACTTTGGTTTGGAAGTCTGAACATCGGGCTTGCTAATGCCTAACTGTTTTTACATCTAATGCTAAAAAGTGTGTATAAGTCATGTCTGAATGTTGTTAATATAGGATAAAATGTAGAAGAACCTGAACGTACATTCTGTGCAAAGTAACATTGACATCTACATGTTTAAAGCATGATTTTTCATGAATTTAAATTTAAAGCGTGAATCTAAAACATCAAATGTGAAAGTTTTTCTAATGTAATCTAGAGATATTGGTTTATCCTTAAAAGGTTTCTTTTTATTTGTAAATAGTTCCGTTTATTTCATTTTTTTTCCTGTGTATAATAGGTCTTGGTTGTATTTGCCTTGCAATTCTGTAGTTAGTTATAGTCATACTAGGAATAAGGTCCATTGTGGAAATAAATACAATGAGTTCTAGAAAGAGGCTCTGGGCAGCTGCCCCGGCCTTGGTTACTCAGCACCAATTTGCTGTGGTGACCTCAGCAGGGTATAATGACACAGAGTCCACCATTTTCTCCAGGGGAACTGATCTCTGCCATCTGAAGAGCAGTTGTAATTCTGAGTGATGTCCAGCCCTCACTTGGAGATTGGCAACAATGGTTCCCCAGGAGGAAATGGCTGATTTGGAGGGTGGAGTCTATGGCACTGTACCTGTCTGAGGTCTCACACCTCCTCAAACCCCACCCTCTCCAGGTTCCACGCCTCAAATCTCCAGGAATTTCCCAACCTGAAGATGGCAACCATATCTCCTTCCCAGCCAACCATCAACTTACCGTTATCTGCCACTCGATTTCAGGTTTCCATCTCCTCCCCCCCCTGCAACCTCCACCTAGGAAAAGTACATTCTTTCTCTGCAGTGGGGACTAAAGCAGCTTACATCATTCTCCTCTCTCCCTTTTGATCTACACAACAACCCTGTGACTGGTCTGAATCACCCACTCAGCTTCGACAGCAAGAACCTGGGTCTGAAAGCACGAACTGCTATGGCTGCTGCTGGCAAACTGGAGCGAACAACCATGCCTAGTTATGTCATGCCAGGCAGATGTCATCAGGTTACCCAGAGGGTGCTGCCAGGCCTAGAGTAACCAACCTCCAGGTGGAGCCTGAAGATCGCCTGGTATAACAACTGAAGTCCAGACAACAAATCTCTCTCCTCCTGGAGAAAATAACTGCTTTGGAGGGTGGACTCTTCCCTCCCTAAACTCTGGCTTCCATAGGCTCCACCACAAAATCTCCAGAATTTCCCAACCTGGAGCTGGCAACCTTACTGAGGGATGGCCCTAATGAATTCCCCACAAAGGCCAAGGTAGACCTGGAAAGGGCCTGCCTTTTTATTGACAGAATCAAGCTTGGTTGCCTAGTAACAGCCACTGAGGGGAAAGTGAGCCCCACAGCAGAAGGAGAAGAGAATGGTTTGATGGCATCAGGATTTTAAAAAACATTCCATTTGATATTAGACAGAAGAGTAATAATTAATAACTAATCATATTTTTACAAACAAATGGCATCAGTTACAGATGGTTAATCCCAGAAGGCATCATTTTCAAACTGCATGACAAAAAAGAAAAGATTGACTCTGTTCTTAAGGCACGTGATTTTCTGCGAACACAGCTCGGGGAACCAGCTGAGGACGAGAAGGAAGAAGAAGAAAGCAAATCTGATGGCGAGTTAGGCTCGGGGTCTTCGGACGAGGACTCACCCTCTGAGATGGGGGCAGCTGCCCCCAAAAGTGCATACAAACTGAGGATTAGAAAAGAGAAGAATAAATAGTGGCTGAAGGAATCTGATGTGTGCCTGAAAACTCTGAAATTGATTTGGGATGCTCGGGGGGTTTCTCTAAGCAGTTAAAAGTATAGTTAAAAGATAATTAACTTAGTATAACCGACTATGTTCATTGTTTTATTAGTTTTTTAAAGGGAAAAAAGAGCATTGAGTTAAGCTGATGTAATGATCTCCTACTCTTGGGTTTTTAGTTAGTAGTGGGTCTTTTTCTTTATCCTAGATGTAGTTCCCCTTCCCATATTTTCGGTTGTAGTTTTGTAGTCTGTAAAAAATCAATTAAAAAATCCCCTTAGGGGGATCCAAAAAAAGAGAGAGAGAGAGAGAATGGTTTGATGGCCGGTGGCTCACCTCAGTAGACAGCCAGCCATGGAGGAGCCAAGTAGGAGAAGCATCTTCGTCAGGAAAGACAGCCATTTTGGCAGTTTATTCTGACAGAAGAGTGGCCAAGATGGCAGTGGGCAGGGAAGAGGAGTGAACCCAGCACCCAGCCAATGGCATGCGGGTACTCTTGAGTAGCAGTTGACGGACCAATGGCTGATGGAGCGCACAGCACAACCAATGGGAGAGCTGGAAAGTGCCAATACACTAGAGCTTGTATGTGTGTGTGTGTTTCTGAGTGTGTGTGTAGGACAGCTATACATACATATATATGTGTGTGGGGGTATATATATATGTATGTGTGTGTGTGTGTGTGTGTGTGACAGCTACAATTATTTGAACATTCTTAGTGTTAGCAAGTCCTGAATATATCCTACAACCCCCACCCATTTATTTAAACTATTTTAAATAAATAGCCCATCAGAAAAAGCCAAATATACCGTTTTCTAAGCAGAATTTTCTATCTAATTCTAGGTTTCATTTCCAGTTTTGTATAACCATACTACCTGCACATCATTGTGTTTTGCCCATGTTTGGCTTTTATCTAATCTGTTGAATTAGTTAGAAGAGGAGCAGATATTTATATCCTGGTTATTTTATATTTAGTTAGAGGAGCTTTGTACTGATTCATCTCAGTTCAGTAGTGGTGAATTTACTCCTTTTCTCTAGTCCAGGCCCACACTCATTAAATAGGGGACTAGCAAAGCCAACAAAATTAAGTTTCCATATTGCATGTGAGTTCCAATCAAATTGTAAGCTAAATTTGTAAAGTAATCATGTATAGAATGAATGCGACTAATATTCAAGTCACATATTACTGTTGCAAAATATGCATCCTGTTGTTTTCATTTTCATTTCTTCTTTCATCCATCCTTCCATTAATAGTTTTGGATGTTATAATTGAGACAGGGCAGTTCAAAGCACTTGCTCCCAAAGTACTTTTTCCTGAGTAAATTTTGTGTCATGATTAGTGATGTGGGTTTTCTGGGGAAAATATACCTTGGGAAATATTCTGAAAAATTCACTGATTTAAATTTAAATAAATAATGTAAATATTTAAATAATGTTATAAAAATTAACAATGTTAACAAATGAAGGCAAATACACCATGCACTGGGCCACGTACAAGCATTGGGGTTTGTCCATGCTTCTTCACAGAGGTCGATTCGGGGGGAACGCGGGGGATCGCCGTTCCCCTGGGTGAGGTGTGGGGGCGGGGAACATGATGAAGCCCCGCCCCCTGCTTCTGGCCGCCCCGCTTCCGGCCCTCATTCAGCCAGGAGGAGGCAGGAGAAGAGGGAGGGTAAGTTGCTTCCTCCCCGCCTCTCCCCACCCCTGCCTGCCTGAGGCCAGGGAGGGTCTTGGCGGGGCTTCCTTGCACTCCAGTGATGTCAGGGGGTGTGGCATATGCTAATGAGTTATGCTAATGAGTTACTCTAGCTCTTTTTCTACAAAACGACCCCTGCTTCTTCATATCCCACACTAAGCCTATTTAACATGATTTATTTGTAGCACAACAGCCCTGACAACTATAGATAGACCATAGTTAAATATAGGGAAAATATAGCATTGGAAAATTTTCTGGGAAATATTCCACCCCACATCACTGGTCATGATCTTTAAGATAAGCGTATTTTCAGATGGAAAATTTTGTTGGCTTTTAAGGTGTTACTGGTCTTGAACTTTGTTAAAATAAGCATATTTATGTCAAGAATATATACACCCACAGAGCCAGTTTGGTGTAGTGGTTAAGTGCGCAGACTCTAATCTGGGAGAACTGGGTTTGATTACCCACTCCTCCACTTGCACCTGGCTGGATGACCTTGGGCACAGCTGTTCTTGAAAAAAAGAGCAGTTTCTGTCAGAGCTCTCTCAGCCCCACCTACCTCACAGGGTGTTTGTTGTGGGGAAGGGAAGGGAAAGGAGTTTGTAAGCGGCTCTGAGACTGCTTTGGGTAGTGAAGGGCGGGGTATAAATCCAATCTCTTCTTCTCTTCTTCATATACACAGTCATCTGGAGTGAACCACAGCTAGAATGAAGCATATTTAGCTGGTTTATTTTGCAGTGTCTCATTACATGGCCAGAAACAGCACAGGAAGTTGTGTATTTTTCCATTGCTTATGCAGTTCCTAAGTAGAATGTGTTCTCAACGCCAGATAGTAAAGCACAGTCAGCTGTAAGTTTTGTTTTCCAGATGCATTGATGTTTCTTGTCTACTTGAAGGCAGTTCAAACTTGTCTGCAATTTTTGATCCAGTTTTTTAACCCCTTTCTGTGCACCTTCTAACAGCATTTAAAGAGATCACAGTCTAAAGGAGAAACAGAATACACTAAGTCGAGAATGAATTAAATATTAAGCTGCATATGCTAAAGTATAGGGCTGTAGTCAAGCTGAGGTGCCCCTTATAATTATATAGCATAAATCATTTAAATGCTGACACGGAGATAGAGAGTTTTGGGTATCATTAAAAGTTTCCCAAGCATTCAGAACATGAGATCTTTTTCCTTATACGGAAGCTATATTCATGTTCCTATTTGTGGGGTGATTTTAAAATCCTAGTAATTGGAACAGGGAAAGAATGCCCACCTCTGACCACATGACTGCTTCTTTCTGTTTCTATGATTTTAGATATAGGAAGGTCCTATGATATTTAGATAAAAGTTATACAACCAGAAAATATTATTCAATATAGACCCTCCAGCTTATAAACAAAGGACGTGCATATTAGCATATTAGCATAGAGGAGAAATATTTAAATCAAAACTCCTGTTCTCAACTCTTCTGCACTCATTTTGAGACTGGAAATATGTATCAGGGTTTATATTTTCATTCATTGCGTCTTTGACATAAAGCAAGAGATGTCTGAGAACGACAAAAATCTTATTTTTAAAAAAATCACAGTGTTAGCCCAGGCTTAATATTTTAATTGTAAAGATAAAATAAATTCATTTTTTAAAAAGAAGTAAAAACACAGTTTTTACTTCAAAATGCCCAGTAACTCAGAACATCCCTGAGTCCTATAATAGGCTGCTTCCGAGGGTAAAAAAAAAGAAAAAAAGATTACTATTACTTCCTTCCTTCAATGAAGCACTGGAAGTCATATGAGACAGTGTGCATGTATGTCTGGAATGTTAGACAGATCTGTACTGAAAATGGCTTGCTGTTATTAGATGTTCAGTTACCAGCGGGCATTTCACACAACAGAAGCTCAGTTGTTGTTGTTTTAAACAGAGACATTATTCAGGGTACTTTTAGTAACAGTTAACAACCTCCAAATAAGACACAAACTGAAGTCCAGAGAAATCAATGTCACCTGAGTACAGCCATTCTCCTGATACCTTCTTCCTCTTGATTTAGAGGATTTCTTGATGTTTCCCAGACTCCCTAAACTGAGGCATCTGTCAGGGGCTTTCTGTTGGAGAGGTGGTCTTCAGGTGCTGCGTCTAGAACCAGATATCAGTTCTTCCTACACTATGCAAGGCATTTTTCTTTATTTCGCAGAGTGAGACTTCAAGTAGTTGTGAAAAGAAATGATGTTTTCTTCATTAGTACTGTTGTGAGAGAAGGGAACCAACATAGCTAGTAACTCTTATAGTAACTTTTAGTACATGATTTTCAGTGCAATGTCATGTAGAATTACACCAGTGTATTCCAACTGAATTTGCTTAGCTCAAGACTGGAATAACTCTGCATGGGATTGTGCTTTATGTCAGGAACAGCTTTGAACCTTGGCCTTCCTTTGTTAGCTTGAATAGCTTTGAACTGTCCTTATTATACTGGAGTCTGGTTGTATCTTAAATAATTTATTTATTATTTATTTATTATTTGTATTTATACCCCGCCCGCCCTGCAGGCAGGCTCAGGGCGGCGTACAGAGGTTGGTACAATGTACCTAGACAACATAAAATTTTAAAACATTTTAAAACATTCTTACATTTAAAGTGCTCGCAATATTAACAATTCCTTAAAATTAGATGGCGTGCTCTAAGATATACCATCCGCGTTCTCAATTCAGCGGTCTTCCGGTCTCTTAGGGCAAGCTCAGTGCTACAGATGTTCATGTAGCATAGTTGATGGTCATGGTGGCAGCTCCTAATTGAAAGCCTGGTGGAAGAGCTCCGTCTTACAGGCCCTGCGGAATTTCAGGAGGTCCCGCAGGGCCCTGATCTCTTCCGGGACCTCATTCCACCAGTAAGGAGCCGCCACAGAAAAGGCCCTGGCCCTGGTAGTGGTGAGCCTGCCAACTTTGGGGCCTGGAATGATTAATTGATGTTGCGACCCCAACCGTAGTGCTCTCTGGGGCATATATGGGGAAACGCAGTCCCTCAGGTATGCCGTACCCTGGCCATATAGGGCTTTAAAGGTAAGTACCAGCACCTTGAAGCGAATTCGGTATGCTATTGGCAGCCAGTGCAGTGACCTAAGCACAGGCTGGATGTGCTCCCAACGCGGGAGGCCCATCAACAGCCTGGCTCCGGTTGTGAGTTCCCGTAGCGGCTTAATTCCCCACAATGAATCTAGTTGAAGTGTGAGTACAGCAAGAGACTGTACCTAACTATATTTTTATTTTTTATTTTATTTTATCCTTCCATTTGTATATTGCTCACCCCCTGAGGGCTCTGACTCCTCTCGCTCACCAGCCTCGCCAGACACCGCCATGCTTCTCCGCCGCTGCCGCTCGTCGCTCGCTCTCTCACGCCGCCGCTGCCGCCGCTACACCACAAGGGACGGGTGCCCCCCCCCGCTCTAAGAGCAGGTACCCAATTTGGCTGTTTGCCCTTTAACGGGCTTTCGAGCCGCTGGGTGGGCAGGAGCTGGGACATAGGGCCGGGAGCTCTCTCCGGCCGCGGTGGAGCTCGAACAGCCAAAGCTGCTTGGCCAGATGTAATGCAGGCTTCACTTACCGCCTGCGCCACCGCTCCCATTTATCGTTGGGAGAAAGTTTGTGGGCCTGACAAAATAAGCTATTCTGTAATATACTGCTAACAGTCTCCTCTCCTGCGATAACCTATTCATTTGCCTAAAGCCAGAGTTCTTTCACCAGACACTTAGAGGAAAGGAAAAAATCCCTGAAAACATCCCTTCTACATTAGTCTCAGTTGCCTAACAGCAAAGGTTAATACTACCTTGAGAACAATTTTGTTCTTTTGAAATGGTCAGTAATCTCTTAATATACTCACAAGACTGAATACCAATAAATCCCAAGCAAATAAGGCTAATACTTGAATAGCGGCTATTATGATACTGTTATGCATGCTTTATTGATACTGTGGAGCTCCCTCCCCCACAGACTACTAAGATTTAAATTCATAGTCTATCTACCATAAGGACTCAAGGTTCAAGGCAGCAGTTTTACTTAGAGAAGAGCAAAGATCTTGTCACCCTGAGGTTCCCAGTATAGAGAATCGAGAGGCATTAATAAAAAGTGATCAAAGGAAAATATAAAACTTTTTTAAAAATCCATTCAAACTATATAAAGCTGTTTAAACCTAATCACTTTCTTGAATCTGTCTTCTCTTCCCACCCACTCAAAGCCATTCACCATGGCTCTTCCTGAAAGAACTTATGAGACTATGGAAAACATTTCCTTTCAGTATTATCAATATTGCAATTCAGCTTTATAATTAGGGTTGCCAACCTCCAGGTGGGACTTGAAGATCTCCTGGGATTAAGTTCTTCCCCAGACAACAGAAATCAGAACCCCTGGAGAAAATGGCTGCTTTGGAGAGTGAACTATATGGCATTATAGGTTGCTGAGGTCCCTTCCCTCTTCAAACCCTGCCCTTCCCAGTCTCCATCCCTAAATCTCCAGGAATTTCACAACCCGGTGTTGGCAACACTGTTTATAATGCCCACGATTAGATTGTGCTTTCAATTTGTATAATTCAGAGGGAGAAAATAGTTTGCAAACTTCTTGCTGAAAACAGTGAAGCTAAGATGTTGCTGCAGTCAAGGTCTGCAAAATATCAGTAAATTAGGCTAGTTTGCGGAAAACAGACCAGTTGTTCTCTTCTAATGTTTTTATTGCTTTTGTGCTTCCTGAAAAATAATGTCCTCCTCTCAGACTCCAGTTGACATCTCTGTGATTTTGAACAGATTTGGAAAAATCACCAATATTTTGACAAGGTTTCTTGGCAATTAAATGTTCATAAAACTCATTTGTCATAACTAGCCAAAGCAACGGATTGGACGGATACATTGTTGTGACACAGCCAATTTCTACTCAGTTTCAGCCTCTGGTGATTTTAGGTAGTGGCAACTCTCTTTCTAGTGACAGCAGCCCTTGGCGAAAATTAAGCTTTTGCTGCGTGAAGAAATGTCATCATCTGCCTTGGAGCATTTTACCTAAGCAGTCCCCTCCATGATGAGGCAGTTGCACTTGGACTATTGAAATAAATAGAGACTGCAGTCTTGTGTGTGTTTTCTCAGCCAGAGGTACTATAGGACTGATTCGCAGCTCGTGAAAAAAGTTTGTTTTAAAAAATAATTGTCTGTGTAAGTGCCATCAAGTCGCTTCCAACTTACACAATCCTGTGAATTAATTACTTTCAATATGTCCTATCGTTAACAGCCTTGTTCAGGTCTTGCAAACTGAGAGCCATGGCTTCTTTGATTGAGTCAATCCATCTCATGCTAGGCCTTCCTCTTTTCCTGCTGCCCTCAACTTTACCTAGCATGATGATCTTTTCCAGTCTCTCTTGTCTTCTCATAATGTGACCAGAGTATGATAATTAACCAGTCATAAATTGGGTCATATTTTCATATAAACTGGCCATATAAGGGCATTAAACTAGGATTCTTATGTGATCAACCAGAATGATGAGGTATACCCAGATCACAGTAATGGAACAGTTCTAACTAACTCCTTCCTTCCTCCCCCAAAGTATTAGTTAATTCCTTGTAACCACTAACTCTAGCTGTAACCACTAACTTTCCTTAAGTATCTCAGGTTTATCTGTTTCATCTCTGGATCTGGCCTCTTGCTTTAGGGACCATTTCTCATTCTGCCTCTTGGCTTTGTCCTTGGATGTAGATTCCAGGATCTAGGTCTTCTCCTCTCTGATATACTTCAGCATTTGTCTTTTGATTATACTGCCTGAGCTTGGATGATTATAAAACATCATTGATCTAGCTAGGGAAAATATATTAACAAAACAGAAATTTAAAATTCTAATGAATATTTTGTAGTAAAGTTAAATTTTCTTTATAAATTGTTAATTGAATTATCCCAGGCCTACTGTACCTTCAAGTATCAGTTTCAAAAAATACACACTTTACTTATGTGGAGGTTTTTTTCCATGTTATAAAATAATATCTTGAGAGCTCTCCTTGCTTTTTCCAATGACCTCTAGAGAGGAATTTTCTGATGTTTGTCATTTGTTCTTATTTTCAATATTTTGGGTAGAACACCTCACCCGTATATATAATTTTCCTGTTGACACTGATTCATTTTTAATTGGTGTTGCCAGAAATTTCAGACTTGACAAAACATTACTGGTTTTCCCCTACTATAATTACAGCATGCTTCGTTATAGCATGCAGATCCAAAGGCTTGTGGACTTGTTGAGGACATGGAAACATGGGAACTTGGTTCTGTCGATTCAGTGCTAATTTGGTCTGTTGAAGCTGTGGGATCAATGCATCCTGGGAAAAGAAATTTTTACTATATAGGTATCATGCACCTCCTAAAGGATACCTTCTCATCACCAGTGCTTGAAGTCTTGAGCTCTGTGGAAATGATCAGGCTGTTAATACATGGAACTATCTGAGTTGCACCTGTAGCCCACGAAGCACAGTTCTCCTGGTCTACTGTACCAGTTTCTGTCAAGTATACTTTTCAGCTCATGGGGAAAGCAGTTGTCCTCCATGAGAACTCCTGGAACCAGAACTTTGGCTTCTGCTCAGAGTCTAGCACAGGGGTGGCCAAACTGCAGTTCGGGAGCTTCATGCGGCTCTTTGAAACAGTCTGATTTAATGTTAATAAAAAGCAAATTTACAATTTTTCAATAAAAGTGTGTGTAATATTTGTTCATGTCTTGCAGCTCTCAAACATCTGACATTTATTCTGTGTGGTTGCTTACATTAAGCAAGTTTGGCCACCCCTGGTCTATCAGAACTACACAGAGGTCAGGTGGTACCTGATTTTAATACTGTAGTGCTAGTGGAAGGCAAACAGGGCTTTGGAAACTGGAATGTTCCGTTTGAAAATTTATCAGTTTCTGACCTGTACAGCCCTTCAGAATCAACTGAATGGATAGAGAAGGAAAATAATTTTTCAGGAGCTTCTCTGTAAACACGCTCCCCTTATCCTCACTTAACCTCTAGGAAGTGAAAATCCGTTGGATCATGATTGGTTTAAAATTTATGTTTCTAATCGCCATTTTCAGCTACAGTTAGTTAAGTAAGAACTACAGCTTGAACAATGTGAAATTTTATAGGGTGTCATATGAAAATGTCACAGGGAACTAGTTACAAATAAGTAAGAGAGGCTGTGTGACAAACACTGGGAACGTGATGTAAACTTTTACTGTATAAATATTCATCCTTCCAGATTTCAATAGAAGAATCCCCTGGGAATACAAGAAAAGTATTTTTCTTTACTTTTTTTGTAAATGCTTTCAGGAAACTGGCTGCCTTTTAGAAAACTTCAGCAGCATCCTGTCTTATTGGAATAGTCAATCTACAAAAATGGAGAAATAAATGTTTGCTTTTCAGAAGTATCCTGAAGTAGAGATTTTTGAAACCACAACAGTTTTTCCCCCAGCCTATGCAATGTCATGATTTCCCAATAATAAACTCAGTGTTCACTCTAACAGGATCCAAAATATAAAGTTTTGAAATGGCACAATGTCATCAAATCCACTTCACCACAGGGTCAATGAAATGATATTTTTGGGGCATTAAATCTAGCAACTACCCTGTTTCCCCAAAAATAAGACCTACCCCAAAAATAAGCCCTAGCAGGATTTCTATGCATTTGTGGTATAAGCCCTAGTGTGTCTTCTTGAGAAAAAATAAATATAAGACAGTGTCTTATTTTCTGGGAAACACGGTATGTTGCTCATACAAACCTATCATACATTTAATATACTTTTTAAGTTGATACTTTTCACAACATTGCTACTGTTGGGTTTTTTTACAGTCCCAGCACCCAGAGAAGGGGAGAGGGCAGCAAAGGCGAGGACCCCTTTACAAATACCCCACAATAATACAATCACACACAGCATTTTGGAATAAACTGTGGAAGAAAATGGCCACAGCTTTATTGGTTACAGCTGTAAGAATCCTTGGTATAGCATGGGTCCACTTGATCCTGGCATTGACTGACCTACCTGCCAGTCGATGTACCCCATCCCACTCAGCCCACCTGCTGGTGTGGGGAGAACCTGGGATGGCAGGTTGCTGGATTCCACAAGGACGATCACCATTGAGTGGTCTCCCCTGCCACCTGAATGTGACGGTAACCAGTTGGCAGCCTCCATGCTGGGCATGCCCCATGAAAGCCCTCACATCATGATCCCTTAATGAGATCCCCATATGCCAAGAGAACAGGCTGGTTTTCTTAAAATGGATCCGGCCCATTGCTGGGCATCCTCCCTTTCTGCTCCCACCAACGGTCATACAGCTGTAGCCAAGTCCACAGACCGTACCCCAGGTAGCCATATGTCCAGCCTTCCATGAAGACAAGTGAACATTGTCAGCCTGAAACAGGGCCCCCACCAGTGAGAGATGTCCAGAGTCCAAATGCTGTGCTCCCCCATAGCTACCACAAGGTTTCCCAGCCAGTTGGTCATCTAGAAGATAATAAGAGAAGAGATTGGATCTATACCCCGCCCTTCACTACCCGAAGGAGCTTCAGAGCAGCTTAGAAATCTCCTTTCCCTTCCCCTCCCCTCCCCACAGCTCTTTCAAGAATTGCTCTGAAATAACTTGTAACTGACCCAAGGTCACACCAGCAGCTGCTCATGCAGGAGTGGGGAATCAAACCCGGTTCTCCCAGCTTAGAGTCCACACTCCTAACCGCTACACCAAACTGGCTCTCTAGCACCTTGCCACGTCAGCCATTTCAGGGCAATTGGTCTCCACATCAAGGTTGTCGCTCCAGCTGGTCCGACCAAAGGATGTTCGTGGGTGGGAACTGTACTTGTTGTGTCCACAAATCCACCTTGGCCCAGTGTGCCAGATCAGCACCAGCCTAGTCCCCCAGTTCATAGTCACCCAGGCAAGCATCAAATCCTCTCTTGCCCATGTGTGGGTCTCTCAAAGTTAGGGTACTAGGCCCCGGCCATCGATTGACCCACCTGTCAGCCAGTGCATTTCCTGCCCATGTGTTCTCTTGCCCACATGTAGGCCTCGTCCTGTTGGGGCTCTGGGTCCCAGCCATTGACTGACCCACCTGCCAGCCAATGCTCTTCTGGCCACATCCCACCAACCTGCCTGCTAGCCAGTGCTCTCCTGCCCCTATGCGATTCCCCCAAGGTCGGTCTCTCCCATTTGGGGCACAGGATCCCAGCCATCACTGACCCCACCTGCCAGTCGATGCTCTCCTGCCCCACCCCAGCCCATCTGCTGAGGTAAGGAACCATCACTCTCTGGTCTCCCTGCCACCTAAGCATGAGGTTAACACCTGGCAAGCAGCCTGTTCCCTTTGCACTGATCCATATGATTTGCAGTGCCAACTCCAGGCTGAGATCCTCACTCCATCCTGACGAGGCCATGTAGATTCCCACCTGGTGCTCAATGCTGTTGATCACAGATTCATACTAACTTGGGTCACTTCCCTGAAACTGAAAAGGCATTGTTAAAACCCAGGCACTATATGTGACCTGACATAATGCCCATACACCTCTGGCTTGGACACTTGATGGCCATAGCCCCAAACCAGGAGGGAGGCCCAAAGCCATCCGATATGAGCTTTGCCACTAGTTCACGAAACCTCACTGCTTTAACAAAGGCCAAGGTGAACCCTCCACCACCCTGCAAGCTGGGAAGCTCTTGCACATGTCAGTGTAGCCGTGGGCATTGCTAAAGAATGAAAGGGCAGCTGTGTGCTCCTGTATGGTTCTGAGGCCAAAGCCCTGGTACCATAAGTGGGCTGTGTACCGGAGGACTCACTCATCCAACACTGACTAGGCATGCAGACCCCCAGTGCCTGCTGAGAAAGTCAAAAGGCCGCAGCCGCTGCAAAGGCAAAAGGGGCAACTGAGTAGGATACTCCCTGCATTATGGTGTATTCCCAAGTTCCTGGGGAACTGGGTTCATGTAGTGGTTGGACTCCAGAGCTGGGCTGTGAATCCCCTCATCCTGAAGGCAAGACACAGCATCTGCGAAGCCAACTCCAGGACCCGCCCCATGGTGAGCTGAAAATGTTATGTAAACATACAAACACACCAGGACAAGGTTGTGTACCAGATGCATAACCCACTCTGATAGTGCAGTTGGACTGTTGACCACCCTCACCACTGCCTGGTTGTCATACCTGAATCCAACCCTCCTGTTCCCAAACTGGTATCCCAACAGAACTGCTGCCATACGGATGGGGCACCATTCCAAGTCCTGCTGGTTACCAACCCTTCGCCCAGGTGCAGTCGTTGCAATACATTCCAAATCCAGTACTAACCTGCCACATCAGAGTGTATTTGAATGCTGTTGGTGAAGTCAAGCGGTTGCCCCATTGCACTCAGAAAGAAAGGCTAGCCAAACCCTGAGGTCCTCCTTCATGCCCTTGGCTATCCATATGTAGAGGTGTGGAGTGGAACCACCTGCTGTGGTCTATGCCAGGCATGCCCAGAAGGGCCTCCCCTGGCACAAGTACCCAGCAGGCACAGTTAAGATGACGTATAAGTGCTTGCAGCTCCTTCACTGTACATTTAGTGCATGCCAGTGCCAGGGTAATAAGGGCCAGAAGTGCAAGCAACTGAAGCGCACAAAATGTCCAAATAAGTTAACTGTATTGGAGGACCCTCAAGTCTTTTTTTTTAAATAACATTTTATTACTGAATATTTATGGCTGAACAACAGGCAATAAAAAGGTAATAAAAGTTATCTTGCTATACACTATGCATACAGTATCTCTTCATATACAAGGTTTGGAGGAATAATATCTTTCTCCGACTAATAAAACATAAGAGGTATCCACATATCCCAGAGTTGGGATAAGCTCTTAAATGGGTCTGTTGACTGTATACTCTCAGTAGTTTTTGCCAAGTTTTGCCCTCAATCTTGTCATGATCCTGCGGGACTCCCAATTCCCCAGCCAGGGCCTGGAATACCGCCAAGTGATCAGTGCAGGCAGTACTTCCTGCAGGACCAATGAAAGGAAACATCCAAATAATGTGTGATATGCAGGAGTATTAGCCCTGGCTTCTTGCTGCCCTCAAAAGCCTCTCACACCCTGGAGGTTGGGCAATGGAGGGGCATCAAATGCGGGCCTGCAATTCGGCCTGCACTGCACTCCTGCCGGATTTTGCTGCTACCACCTCATACTTCTCCCTAGCTGATTTGAGATTACTGGCATCTGTCACAATTTGCTGGCTGGTAAAAGGGGAATAGGGAACCCGAACATAAAGCCATCTCTCAGATAAGTGGCAGTGGGCAAGGCAAAGGGCCTGCCAGAGGAAAGGTTGCCATCAGACCCTCTCCCTTTTGCAAGTGGCACTGTTAGAGGAGAGCCTGCTGCTCCGGAAGGGCTACTGGGCATTGTTACAGAAGGAGATCAGATAAAATTCAGTGTTGTGCAAGCCTCGGGAACGAAAGTATTTGGGGTTCAGTGTTGTGCAAGCCTCGGGAACGAAACATTTTTTTTCTGCATCTTGAAAATAATGCAAGAAGGAATGGATTTCAAAATTCAGCAGGCAAAATCCCACTGGGTTTTTCTTATTTACTTCACATATACCCCACCACTGGAGACCCAAAGCAGCTGAGATCATTCTTATTTTCTCCATTTTATCATAACAACCCTGAGAGGTAGGTTAGGCTGAAAGTGACAGGCCTAAGGTCACCCATCAAGCTTCTGTGGAAGAGTGGTGATTTGAACCTGGGTCCAGAAATTGCAAGTAGATAAATAGGTACCACTTCAGTGGGAAGGTAACAGCGTTCCGTGCGCCTTGGCCTCTAGTCATGCCGGCCACATGACCACGGAAACGTCTTCGGACAGCGCTGGCTCTTCGGCTTTGAAACAGAGATGAGCACCGCAGCCCTAGAGTCGGACTCGACTGGCTTTCGAGCAAGGGAACCTTTACCTTTACTCCCAAATCCTAGTCCAATACTCTAAGCACTACACCACACTGGCTTTCTGCATCTAGTTGTATCCATTGTCTTTTGAAGCTTGCTTCATCAGGAGTCATTGAAACATAGCTATGGCATCTAAATGATCTCTCAGGGATACACAGATACTGTCTTGAATCACCCCATCAGTTAAACAAGGTGAGGAATAACTAACCTAAAAAGCATCAGGAAGTTTGTCTAAGGGGAGAAGGAGCTAGGGTTGGAGCACAGAGGGATTGGCAAAACATTGGGGAGGGACACCATTGGCTAGAGATTTGTTGTGATTTAATCCCGGGAAAAGAAATTTTTGGAGATGAGTAAATTTAGACACTTTTCAGAATGTGTGTACCGTGTTGGGTGCAAGACTGATGTATCTTCTCCTTATGTACATTGTAAGTAATAAGATATGACAGACCATATCAGAGCACTGGTGTTGATTAATGAGTAGCTCAGGAAAGGAGGCCAAGAAGTGATGATGGGTCACAATCCAATTTGTGAAAGGGAGAAAGAGGAGTATCAAAGCATTAGTATGAGGAGTTGTGTAGGAAGCCCATTAATCAGCATTGCCTTTATAAAAGATTAGAATATTTTTCTGACTTTATTGCACTGAAGGCAGCACCATATATATTTGAAAGCAGGTATCTTAAACTACAACTTCAATATTTTATGGAAAAGTAGAGAAATTATTATGATTGTACAGCTATCTATGCTAGTGATTGTATAGCTTATGGACAGGTCACGATGTATGTACGTATACTTTCCATCTTCATCTTGTACTTGCTTTAACAGATGTGACTCTGTCTCCTATTTACAGTAATAACCATGTAAATATCAGTCTAATTCGGTTATTCCATACATCAAATTATAAGAAATCAGTTTTTACCTAAATGTA
This sequence comes from Gekko japonicus, assembly GCF_001447785.1. Lineage (NCBI taxonomy): Eukaryota > Metazoa > Chordata > Lepidosauria > Squamata > Gekkonidae > Gekko > Gekko japonicus. The sequence continues at coordinate 559,535 of NW_015167539.1, read as the reverse complement.
ATAGTCTTGAAAAAGCTGAGTGGGGTATTTAAAATGTCAGTGCTGTCTCAAAACAATTTTTTGTCATCATCATTTTCATTGTTTTTGTTGTTCAAGCTCTTACAACATTTCATTCATCTTTTGGAGTTCCATTGCAAGCATATATTTGGTAAAACAACACTTCAGTATATAGAACATCAACATTGGTTTGTTACTTTTAAAACTCTGAAAATTTCCCCCCAAAGTAACCGGCTCTATCCTATGAAATGCTAGGTCATTTTTAGGGTGACATACTCCCACATCTTTTTTATAACCCTGTGTACAAGCGGCACAGCACAGATCAATGCTTTGAAAACAACAATGCCAATTACCCATTGGTCGGCCTACTGTAATCATCTTGAAACGATATAAAGTCTTGGTGATGGTGATCACATTATGTAGTAATGTATCCCATAAGTAAATTACATGTCAAATGGAGACATATTTGCTTTTGTCCATCTTGAATATATTGCCAGTGCATTTCATTGGATCCTAAGACTTCCTTCCACTAAGCAGGAAATTTTCTACGTGTGAAAGACCTTCTCCTGTTCAGAGACAGACTCTTGCATTAATGGAAGAACTCTTTCATGAACAATAGTTTCAGAAGGGTAGCCGTGTTACTTATAGCAAAATTAAACAGAAGCCCAGTAGCACCTTAAAGCCTAACAAGATTTATTCCAGCATAAGTTTTTGTGAGTCACAATTCACTTATGAAAGCTTATGTTAGAATATATTTTGCTTTTGATATGTCATTGGACTCCTATTTGATTTTCTGTGAACAGAAGGTTTCTTGTTATGGAAAGGAACCTTAGGATCCATTCCAGAGGGGGGGGGGACTCTCGAAGATACAAAAGAGGATACTGCCAGCAACACCTACAAACATAAAAATTGGTTTCATTTGGAAAAATGGAATTCATGCATCTGATAAAGTGAGTTCTGACTCATGAAGGTTATGCTTTCAGGTGCTACTGTGAGGTGCTACTACTACTCTTTAGGTACCACATCTCTGAACACATTAGAAAGACTTTTCAGAAGAAACAAGGAATTTGTATCTAAATTTGAATTATACAGTTAGTATTAAATTTAAATTTTAAAAAAATGTATGTCAATTAAAAACAAAAACACAAAAGTAAAATCCCCCAATCTCCTCGATTTTCCTCATAGGGAAGGTGTTTCAAATTCTTTGTTATTTCAGTTGTCCACTTAGCACCTTTTGTTGTTCTTCAATATCCATTTGAATATTCACTTAGTACAGTACTTGTAAATGTGGCCATGCGAGAAACTTATATAATAGCATTATGACACTTGTGTGTGCGTGTCTATCTTAGATTTGAAATGGTCTTTCCAATAATTCCTGTAAATGAATTTGCTTTTTCTCTCTCACAGTACTCTTAGCTGACAATTTCTGTGATACTACCACTATGACCCCCAAGATCTCCTTTCTGGTTGGTCATAGGCAATTTTGATCCTATCAAAATATATGTGAAAATTGTCATATATGCAAATCCTTTTTTGATTCTCATCTGTCATCTAGTTGATTGGCCACCCAGTTTAAATAGATCATTTTAGGCACTCTTCATAGTCTGTATAGGATTGCACCATATAGAATAATCTCCAGATAATCTATGAACATATCCCTCAAGGTTCCTTTTCTTTCTTTCCAGTACAGGCACAATTTCTCTCCATTCTCTGCCCCAATGAATGTCTGCACTAGATCCAAAGCTTGGAGTGATTTACCTGAAGAGTGATATCATTCAGAAACTACTGTAAGTAAATTATGTAAAAATATTTTTCCAGCAATAAAATTAAGTCTAACCTTAGCAAGCTAATATATACTTCTCCCATTTAGCAGAAAAACAAGCAGAAAATATGTTTAGGAAAACATAGCAGGAAAGCTTCAATTGCATCTTCTAATTTTGTTGCCTTTTGTGGAACAATATCATTTCCAGGTTTCAATTAGGGTAAGGTTTTAAATAGTTAAAAACAGTCAACCAAGTGTTTGACATAAATGAAAACAACAAAGAATCCTGTAGTAACTGAAGGACTGCAAAAACTCATGCCATGATATATGTGTTAGTATTGATCGTGCAACAAGACTCCTTGTTGTTGCTAAATCTGTTTTCATCCTTCCCTTCTGCCAAGGAGCTCAAATTGGCATATAAAGTCCCCCTTCCCATATTTTGTCTTCATAACAACACTGTGAGGTAGGTAATGCTGAAAGAGTTTACCCAATGAACTTCATGTCTGACGTGGGATCTAAACCACACAGTCTCAACAGATCAATATGGCTACATTTCTAGAACTTACTGCATTTATTTCATCATGTTGTGCATCTTAGAAATTTGAAAGACAGGCTAAAAGTTCAATTTAGGTCAAATTCAAAATGTTGTTTATTTATTTCTTTATTATGGTTGTTAACAAGACAGGTACTTCTCGGTAAGGCCAAAGGTCCATCTAGTGTAGTGTTCAGCCAGTCCAGATGACTCTGGGAAGTCCACAAAAGGGACATGAAACTAAAGCCTGGTAACTGGTATTCAGAGGTATGCAGCATCTGAAGATGGAGGTTCCATTTAGTCATTGCTGATAGCTGTTGACAAATCTATCCTCTATGAGTTTGTCTAGTCTCCTTTGAAAGACATTTAACATGACATTGAATTCCATTAATAATGTATGCCTCTTGTGCAGAAGCATTTTCTTTTGTTGTCCTGAATCAACTGTTCATCAATTTCATCATGTAACCCTATATGTGATGTTCTGGAAGAAAAAGTTCACATTCTCCCTTTTATAAACCTGTATAATGTCTCCCCTTTGTCATATTTTGTAAAGGTAGAAAGCCCCCCCCCAATGTATTTATCACCTTTCAGATCCAAATGCTACAAAAATTTCTGCAACATGAGTTTAAAGAGGTAACATTCTTGGCAAAGAGAAAAAATCCAAAGATATTGTCAACTGTTGATTGCAGAATTAGGTGCCCTGCATTTTTGAACTGGTGTTGTTCCTCAATAGTAGAATCTATAGAACAAAACTTTATCAATAAAATTATAATATTGTTCAAACAGTCCTCATATAATGATGTATATTAACACTGTAAATATCAAAATATGCTATTAAAATCCTCATTAATCAGATTGCCATCAATCTCATATGAAAGCAGCCATATCAGTTTTTTAAAATGCATTGTAATTTTAGATGACATATAAAAATGTATTCCATAAAACAGTCACAATCAAAATTTCCTCATACTGTCAAAAAAAAATTTCTATGTGGTTTAAATTCAAGATGCCAAACGTATGATTTGGTATGAAATTTGATCATGATACAATAAAACTATTTTGATAAATTAGTGCAACGTAAAGGTCACCATAACTGCCATCTATTAAAAGCCAACAAATAAAAATGCTTTTCTGAATGATAGCCTTTTGCATTCTAAGCATATGAGAATAAATCAGAATCCTTATGGATAGTAGGTTAGATTTAAAAAACTGGTCCCACATACATGAATTTCTTCAAAATGCTTCCAAAATAGAAAAGGGCTTTAATCTATCTATCTATCTATCTATCTATCTATCTATCTATATGATAGATAGATAGCTATCTAGCTATAGCTGTTTTTCTATCTAGCTATATTAGCCTTTCATTAAAAATAACATCTTGCAAGATAGACACATAACTGAAGAAATGGTTAGAAAACCTTTCATTGCTTTCAAGGAAATTCCCATGTGCAATGCCTAAAGATTCCCACATGCAATGACTAAAAAGGCTAAAGATTTAACCAGAAGCAGCATCCCCCACAGGGACATTTCCTTGTGTGACAGGTGTGTGCTGTAAACAGACTAAAAGGGCAGGCTCTCTTTATAATACAATAAAGAGTAAAATATATTATCTCAAATAACTTGTAGTACTACATTTCGTTTATGATATCCAGTTCCCAAATGGGGAAAAACTATGCAAGGAAAAGTAGCAGCAGGAAGCTTTAGAATGAATGAACATCTCAATGGTATCTCAGTTCGAAAAGGATGTAACTCTGAAGCATTTTTATTGAATCAATACAGTTCTAGCATTTTTTGATTCGGTCATATCTAGCATATATCAGATAGTTATCACATATCAGACACATATCTGACACATGGTGCTTTAATGTGCAGTGATGGGTACTACTCTTTGACTTTCCTGTTAGATTCTCTTGGTTTTTCTGCTGCCATCAAAAGATTTTTGTTACCACTGCAGCTGTAAGGTTATCTGAACACATCTTTAGTGCTTCTTCAGGCTTTATCTTTATATTTGTTTGGTCAGGTTGCCATGGAGAAGAGTTTGGTCTTGCAAAGTTTGTGGCTTCTTTGTATTAGTATTTGCCCATCTGGAGAGAACTTTGCAGTTAAAATTGGCTTTGTACTTTTTTTTAGGAAAGGTGACATTTTGAGACAATGTTTATGAATGTGTATTAACAAGGAGCAGGAACATTTGGCTTGACTTGCACAGTAATTTCTTCTTAGCTGAGGTTCAGAGTCAGACTATAGCTGAGAAGAATCCAGTATTAAATAATTTCTCCACCTGCAATTTAGTTGTGAGTCTAGCAGAAGTACAAGCTGGGTTTCGAAGAGGTAGAGGAACTAGAAATCAAATTGCCAACATTCACTGGATTATGGAGAAAGCAAGAGAGTACCAGAAAAACATCTACTTCTGCTTCATTGACTATGCTAAAGCTTTTGACTGTGTGGATCACAACAAACTATGGCAGGTCCTTAAAGAGATGGGAGTACCAGACCACCTCACATGTCTCTTGAGAAACCTGTATAAGGGCCAAGAAGCGACAGTTAGAACCGGATACGGAACAACTGATTGGTTCAGCATAGGAAAAGGAGTACAACAAGGATGTATATTGTCACCTTGCTTATTTAATATATATGCAGAGTACATCATGCGAAATGCTGGCCTGGATGAATCACAAGCGGGAATTAAGATTGCTGGGGAAAAGATCAACAACCTCAGATATGCAGACGATACCACTCTAATGGCAGAAAGTGAAGAGGACCTAAAGAGCCTCCTGCTCAGAGTAAAAGAGGAGAGCGCAAAAGTGGGCTTGAAGCTCAACATCAAAAAAACTAAGATCATGGCATCCGGCCCCATCACTCCTTGGCAAATAGAAGGGGAAGTCGTGGAAGTAGTGACAGACTTCACGTTCCTGGGATCCCAGATCACCGCAGACTGTGACTGCAGCCATGAAATTAAAAGACGCCTGCTCCTTGGGAGGAAAGCGATGGCGAACCTAAACAGCATGATAAAAAGTAGAGACATCACCCTGCCAACAAAAATACGCATGGTCCAAGCAATGGTATTCCCAGTAGTCATGTATGGCTGCGAGAGCTGGACTATAAGGAAGGCCGAGCGCCGAAGAATAGATTCTTTTGAACTATGGTGCTGGAGAAGACTCTTGAGAGTCCCTTGGACTGCAAGAAGAACAAATCAGTCAATCCTCAAAGAAATCAACCCTGACTGTTCCCTGGAAGGCCAGATAATGAAACTGAAGCTCAAATACTTTGGCCACCAAATGAGAAGGGAGCACTCACTGGAAAAGACCCTGATGCTGGGAAAGATTGAAGGTCAAAGAAGACGGGGACGGCAAAGGCGCGAAGAGTCGGACTCGACTGTGCGACTGAACAACAACAACTAGCAGTTAAGAATGGCAGTCAGGAGGCACTGATCAAGGCTTGGAGCCTATGACATCGTTCCCCTCATGCTTCTCTCCGGCTGCTGCAGAGGTTCTTCTCCACTGTGACCGTTGTTTCCTCTGCTGCTAGCACTTGTGCATCTAAGGACTCCTTGAAAAACATTGATCTTACAAACATGGAAATGCTAGCAGGAGAGGTAGTCAGCACCACAGCAGAGGAAAGCTTCTCTAGTAACTGGAGAGAAGTGCAGGAGGATCATTGGATCCAAGCCCAAGTCTTTGGTAAGATTCTCATATAATGGGAAGCAATTGTTTGCTGTTACGGGTACAAGCTGGACATGCTTCCTCTTCCTTTTGCCATGCAGTTAGAAAACTGTAAACAGTATTTTATTGTTTACTGTGAATCACAAACTGCCGTTTGTTTTCTCCCTTCAAATGAGAATTCCACAATGAGATTAATCCTGGTTCAAATGGCAGAGACCAAGTAATGGTTTGTGTTTCATACCAAACAAGCTGTAATTTGCCAAATTCTACCTGTGTACAAGGAGGGAAGGGAGTACATAATCGTGAGAATCCCTCAGGCTCATTCCAATAACAATAAACCGTTGGTTCTCATAATGAATAAAGTAGAACAAAATGGGCATTTATGTAGCATGGCTGTGAGAAACCAGAGTTGACTATTCTCTTAGTGTGCATAGCTATATATCGAGAGAGAGAGAGAGAAAACCCTTGCATGTTCATAATAACTGAGGAGGGAAGTCATAGAATCATAGAATCACGGAGTTGGAAGGGGCCGTACAGGCCATCTAGTCCAGTCCCCTGCTCTATACAGGATCAGCCTAGAGCATTCCTGACAAGTGTTTGTCCAGCTGCTGCTTAAAGACTGCCAGTGAGGGGGAGCTCACCACCTCCCTAGGCAACTGATTCCACTGTTGCACAACTCTTACTGTAATTCATATGAATTATATTTACAGTACCTGAAAAACTGAGTTTTTGTACCTAAGTAATGTGGTCCATGGGGTCGCGAAGAGTCAGAATCGACTGTGCAACTGAACAACAAAAAACTTAAATTCTATTCCAATAAAAGCCAAGTTATGTAAGTTCCTATACAATTTGTATACATTTGCTTGTTTTACTTAACGTATTCTGCTTGTGCTAGTCATGAAGCTGCATTATACAGAATCAACGCAAGGTGATCCTGCAGAAGTGAGGGTGTCTCTTCTGTCTTTTGCCAATCGTAGCATTTGTTGTATTTTTCTGGTGGGTCTGAATACTGTAGGTACTCCTCACTTCTGCAGGAGTATACCACATACCCTGCAGTTGTGGACAGGTTTACATCGGGACCACACAGCGTAGCACTCAGACAAGAATAAAAGAACATGAAAGACACTGCAGACTGGGCCAACCTGAAAAATCAGCAGTGGCTGAACATAGCCTGATTCAAACAGGACACAGTATCTTATTCCAAGACACTGAAAAGCTGGGCAACACATCATAAGACCTTAAGAGACGCCAATGTTGGATCAGGCCAAAGGCCCATCCAGTCCAACACTCTGTGTCAAACAGTGGTCAGAAATACCAGTGCCATCAGGAGGTCCACCAGTGGGGCCAGGACATTAGAAGCCCTCCCACTGTTGACCCCCCCCCAAGCACCAAGAAGACAGAGCATCACTTGCCCCAGAGCCCCTATCTATACCTTGTGGCTAATGGCCACTGATGGACCTCTGCTCCATATGCCTATCTAATTCCCTTTTGAAGCCGTCCATGCTTGTAGCCGCCACCACTTCCTGTGGCAGTGAATTCCATGTGTTTTAAATAGTTTCCAAGCTTCCCCAATGGTTTTGACCCTTTCTACTTTTCCTTACAGTTTCCTCCCCACATGTCCTCTCATATCAGAGAAGTTACCCCTTTTAAAGTTAAAAGTGGTTGTGTGGATCTTTTTGGCCAATTCCCTATTTATACAAATGTTGAACTCAACAACATTATGATCATTGTTCCCAAGCGGTGCAATCGCTTTTACATCTCTCACCAGGTCTTGAGTGTTACTTAGGACCAAATCAAGGATCGCCTCTCCAATTACCATGTCAGATTACACAAGGAAGCCATTGACATTCATAAACATAAACACAATTTCAACAGGAAAGAAGAGAGTTTAAAAATAAACAGAGCATGGTTTCCTGTCCTGAAAAACACAAAATGCTCTACATCTTACAATAGCACTACAGATAAGATTAGAATTTCAACAGCCAATCCATATGCAAAAGAATCTCCTCAGGAAAGCTCCTCCATTAGCACGTCACACCCTGGGGAACTCCTACAAGATAATGACTCAGCCCTACCCCACTTTCCTGAGTAGATATAAATTACCTGCCTACTATTTTTCTTCTCACCTTGACAGAGAGTACTCCTTCTTTCTGTGTTATACCTCTGAGGATGCCAGTCACAGCTGCTGGTGAAACGTCAGGTCCTACAATGCCAAGACCACAGCCATACAGCCCAGAAAATCTACAGCAACTAACTTTCATATCTGTTTTGAAATCTTTTTTTTAAAAAAAACAAGATGCTGGGGATTGAACCCAGACCCTTCTTTATGAAAAGCAGGTGCACTATCATTGAACCACAGCCCCTCCCAGAACAAGGGAGCAGTAAGGAACGACAATGGGAGATGAAGTTCTGCTCCCTGGCCACTGGAAGCTTACTGACCAAAAGGAATGAAAAAGACAATACAGTATAGGTAGGGAATTATCAAGGTAAAAATAGAACTTTTATTAAAATGATCAACTTGGATAGATTCAGGTGGGTAGTCATGCTGGTCTGAAGCATAAGAACATACGAGAAGCCAATGTTGGATCAGGCCAGTGGCCCATCCAGTCCAACACTCTGTCACACAGTGGCCAAAAATACCAGGTGCCATCAGGAGGTCCACCAGTGGGGCCAAGACACTAGAAGCCCTCCCACTGTTGTTTCCCCCCCTCCAAGCACCAGAAATACAGTGCATCACTTGCCCCAGACCGAGACTTGCTATCTATACCTTGTGGCTAATAGCCACTGATGGACCTCTGCTCCATATGTTTATACAATTCCTTCTTGAAGCCGTCCATGCTTGTAGCCGCCTCCACCTCCTGTGGCAGTGGATTTCATGTGTTAATCACTCTTTGGGTGAAGAAGTATTTCCTTTTATCTGTTCTAATCCAACTGCTCAGCAGTTTCATTGAGTGCCCACAAGTTCTTGTATTCTGAGAAAGGGAGAAAAGTACTTCTTTCTCTACCTGCTCTATCCCATGCATAATCTTGTAAACCTCTATCATGTCACCCCTCAGTCATCATTTCTCCAAGCTACAGAGCCCCAAGCGCTTTAACTTTTCTAGATACGGAAAGTGTTACAACCCTTTTATCATTCTAGTTGCCCTTTTTTGCACTTTTCCCAAAGCTATAATATCCTTTCTGAGGTGTGGTGACCAGAATTTCATACAGTATTCCAAATGAGGTTGCACCATCGATTTATATAGGGGCATTATGATACTGGCTGAATTGTTTTCAATTCCCTTCCTAATAATCCCCAGCATAGCGTTGGCCTTTTTTATTGCAGTCGCACACTGTCTTGACATTCTCAGTGAGTTATCTATAACGACGCCAAGATCTCTCTCTTGGTCAGCATGTGCCAGTTCGGACCCCATCAATGTGTATTTATAGTTAGGATTTTTGGCCTCGATGTGCATCACTTTGCACTTGGCCACATTGAACCCCATTTGCCATGTTGATTCCCACTCGCTCACCCTTTGGAGTGCCTCATAATCCTCCCTGGTTCTCACCACCCTGAACAAATCCATGTTATCCACAAATTTAGCCACTTCACTGCTTACTCCCAACTCCAAATCATTAATGAACAAGTTAAAAAGAATCTATCACCTGTCTAAAAAAGGTAAAGGTTCCCTTGCTCAAAAGCCAGTCGAATCCGACTCTAGGGTTGTGGTGCTCATCTCCGTTTCAAAGCCGAAGAGCCAGCGCTGTCCGAAGACGTTTCCGTGGTCATGTGGCCAGCATCATTAAACACCAAGGTGCACGGAACGCTGTTACCTTCCCACCGAAGTGGTACCTAGTTATCTACTTGCGATTTCTTGCTTTCGAACTGCTAGGTTGGCAGGAGGTGGAACTAGATATGGGAGCTCACTCCATCATGCGGCACCCAGGTCTCGAACTGCTGAACTACTGATCTTCCACAGCCTGCAGTTCGGCGTCTTAACCACTTGATCCACCGCAGCTCCGTCTACTGACCACCAAAAACTGCCCTTTAACCCATTGTACCATCAGGCCAGAATTTTATAGCCAACTTATGCTCTTCCAAGCTGTACCCATTGTTTTAATTGTTATAATGTTTTATTGTGTTTTAATGTTTAATGTTTTAAACTGAAATTGTGTTTATTTCAATGATGTTACCCGCCCTGAGCCCACCCGCGGGATGGGCGGGATATAAATGCAAATAATAAATAAATAATAATAAAGAATAAACCTAAGGGGTAAATCAGAGGTCTCCAGAAGGATGGGGAAAACTGGTGAAAATCAGTTCCCTCTTCCATTAGCAGAAATTTTCTATTTACCATTGTGTGCTTCCTACAGTTTTCATAATACAATATCCAGAAATGTCTTCAGTTTTTACTCTAAATCATATGCAAACAAAACCACACTCTGTTGTAAAAACAGGGTTCCTTGTAATAGGATTTGGTTTCTATATTAAAAAAGAATAAACACATAAAACACCCTATTTAACTGAAAGCTATTGACAGCTTAGAGAGTTTTGCAAGAAGAGCAACAGCAACTGAGGAAAAGCTCAACAGATTGTTTTACCCAAGAATATTTTGAAGAACTAAATATATACTGTTTAGTGAAGTGATGATTAACAGATGTAGGAACATAGATTCTACTAATATTTGAAGTGCACATCTATCAGTGGGTATGAAGTCTCCGTAAAGTAGTATAACTGGAATAAAAAGGGGCAAAATAGTATATGTGAGAAATATCAGGGGGAGGGGGGACTGTCTGACATTTGCAGCTGATTTTTTTCTCAGAAGGAGTGTGTGGCAGCTTCAGTGCTGCAATTTCTTCAGTCAAGTTTCAGATATTTCCAGTTAAATAGATACAAAACTGTTCTGCATTGGCTCTTGGGAATAGGCAGAATAAGCAAGATTTAGGAGTTTTTCCTCCTGTCTGACCTGTATAAATATAAATAACTAGGGTGAAATCATGTTCTTTTCACAGCTTTGAGCCATAGGGTCAGATGGGAACCTACAAATTGTTTAATCTAATAGCATGCCCCAAAGCAGCATCTCTTATTATTGACACACATATATGCATGCACAAAGAAGATTTCTTAGTTTGGTTATTTTTTTCCATTATATAATGCTCATTGCTTTTTGCCTGTTCTGTTTTCTGGCATCATTTTAAATATCGGAGAACTTTCAACTTTCTTCCATTCTTCTTCTAATTCAAGTATGCCAAGTATCCGTCAGTCCTCCCTCACACTGCAAACAAACAAAAGGAGAAGGTATACACAAAAGGAGCAGGTACACACTGAAGAGTTACAGATACATCAACAGAACAGAGCACCAATATTCCTAATAAATATGATTTAGGATAGTGCAAAAAGCCACTACAGAAAGAGTTAACTATCCATAAAATCATAGATGTGTAAAGAACAAAATAGCTATGTAAGGATAAAACCTATGACTTTATGTTTCCTCTTATGACACCTTCTAGGTCTTTAATCGTCATCATAGCTCTCCTGTGATGTTCTTTATTCAGTGTCTTCCTTGAAATTTGTTGTCCTGAATTGAAGGTAGCACTTCAAATATGGTCTGCCTGTGCTAAGTATATCAACACGATTTGATCTATTCGGTTTCCAGAGCACTTTTTAGACTGATGTAACAACTTGCTCTACTAACAAGCCATAGTCTAGACCTGACCCACACCACTCTACAAAAGTGTTAAATAAACATAAATGTTCTCCTGGTTCATAGGCTATATCAATTTATGCATAAAATCCACTTGTGCACATTCCCTCAAAAAGGGGGAGAAAAATTGAGAATGGTTATTCTACACAATGTGATAAATCTGTCTGAAACACCTGCTGCATTAGAAAAGCAGGAGTTGTACCCACACTTACACTAAGCAAAGAGGAGCTTTGCCCCAGGGATCATATAAACCAGGACATATTTTCTGGATTTTGACTAAAGCTCAGTGTTTTGATAGGACTAGGCATTCAACAAGAGAACAAGATTAAGTCATATCTAGATGTTATTATTCTCTGCTTTCCTCACCAACATACAACCCAACCCAGCTTTCCCACCACCTCTATCCATATCTATCGCACATTATTCCTCATTCTCTAAGTAGGCTAGGATCACTTGGACTGAATGTAGGTGCTATATATCTTGCAGCTGATCCAGTGCACTTAATAAGTGCTCTTGAACATTCACTATCCTGCACCAATCCTGTCCAGACAAGCCCAAGGAGTCAGGAAGAACTATTCAGGACTGCAGCCAGACATTCATCCTCAGGGTCAGCACCAGAGCAGCAATACCAGAATATCATCAGAGGAGACAAATGGCTCTGCCTCATTCTCATTTTCCTTGCTTGTGTGTCCCTTGGGGGGGTTACCTTTCCACACACGTTTTGTCTAGTGATCAATTTTATATTATATCCCTTTATGTCCAGCATATCTTCCTGCAGATTTGTAGCCACATATGTGGCTATAATACAGGGCCAATATTGAAGATTTGCAAAATGGGCAGCATCAGTGGATATTGGTCAAAAGATAACAAACCAGTTCTTAGTAAGAAGGCTCTCAAAAGATAACAAACCAGTTCTTGGTGAAAAGGCTCCCAAAATCATGATTCCACGATCAGGAAAAGAGCCAAGAGAACAGATTTTGAAATGAAGCGGAGCAAAGAGTGCAGAGCAAAGAATCAGTATCACAGAGGAGATGCCTCCTCCTAAGCTTCTAGAAGTGTTTTGTGTATTGCAGATAACAAATCAGACTCTGTTGTACCAGAAGCAGTGATATAACTGTCCCACTACAGCCAGTAGCCAGCATCTGGGACTGAAACCAACAAAACCAATTATATTAAACAAAACCCTTTGCTTAGAAGCCTCATCATATTAACCTTCTGAAATAAACAAGACAAGTGCATATTGAAAATGTTATGATTATGAAGTATTTCTGGAGATACCATAATGATAGGAACAGTGTGAGATGAGATCAATGTGGACTAAAGCAATGTGCACCGCTGTTTGTTTTGGCTTCTTTTGGAGGCCACCTCAGAGAGTCCAATCTTCCTATTCAGGGGGGAAAGTGTCAAAGTCCTCCTGCGACTGGAGCATTTCAGAATATACTGGAAGGAAATTTTCCCATTTCAAAAACTCACTTTACTGTAGAAACGTAGCGGTCAAGGAAAATGATTCTTGGTTTGGTTTCTCCTACTTCTCTACCTGATGTGGTAGTTTTCTATGTCTAAGACATCTTCTCAATGGAATAGCATTTGATATGTGATTGGTCTCCTACATTCTCAGATACTTACAGTTTAAGGAAAGAGGTGTGAAATATTTTTCCTGAATGTTTAGATTAGGTCTTAAGGGCAGACTCTCGTAGGAGTGTACCCCATCAAGTTTCACATGGGCATGGTTTGGTTTCAAAGTGGTTCCTGGTGAAAATTAAACCCTTGTAACAGTATCAGCCATATCCATATCAGTTTAGTCTTTGAACAGTGCAATCCCAAGAACTCTGGGAATCGACCAGAGTAGAATCCTGGGTCCACCTACTTAGGATGACACTGAAACTGCCACAAGACTCTAGATTATGTTTGTTATTTTTGTTTCCTTGCTTTTTTCCCAAGTAGCTCAGAGAGGCAATATAACAGTTTGATATCTTTGCAATTAACAGCAATGACATTCTAAAGCTATTCTAAACCAAATTTTGTTACGGCTTGGGTCTGTCTCTGCCATAAAGTTTATTTCAAGTATTTAAAAAGTATGGGAACTCTTACATGTAGATTGTAGATCAGACCTTATTCTAAAGTGTTCTTGCCACACCATCTATCTGATTCTGAACCTGGCCTCCAGCATGTGGATAAAAAATTCTGCACCATGAGGCCAGGTACATGTTTCCTGTAAGTTTGGGGGAATTCCCAGGTTTGGAAAAACAATAGTTAACTTTACCAAAGAAGGGGGGGAATAAAATATTTTGTGCTATCACAAAACAACCTCATGAGATTTTGGCAGCCTTTTTTTGATTGGCTAAATAACCTAAAATGGCTGCTGAGATCATGTAAAGTAATCTCATGAAATTTCAGTTGCTATTGACTTGCCTATGAAATTGAAAAATGGTAATTGGAAAGGAAGGAGGATTGAGTTGGCATGAAGATTGGGGTGGAGGAAGCAGAACCAGGATGGAAGAAAAATGGAGCTGAAGGGTGGGAACTAAGGCGGGAAATTTTTCTCCCTCATGAATCTCCTTTTTGGTTTAAAGATATTTACTGTTCATAACATTTAGGACTATAATATTTCCCTATATGGGAAATCATTTCTCAAGCAGAAGTGTGAAAAACATGCTATACCCCTGCATTAAGTTAAACATAGCATATCCTAAAAAAATTTTTTTGCTGGCACAGAATGTTGTACAAGCAGATTCTGGTACTATAAGGAAGGAAAGTGCTAGGAATTGCACATGATCGTTGTGCAAGTGGAACTATGCTAAGTCTCCTTACATTTCTGCTTGCATATTGCTGAATCCAAGCCAATGTATTCAAGTAATTCTACTCATACATGTAAATATGAAATAAAGTGAATTTAAGTATTTCAGATTTCTTTCATGACAAAAACAGAAGATAATTTTTATGTGTCACTATTGGAACAACATTTTCATTACAATATAATACCTGGAGGTAGTATTGCCATTGAGTTAGAGCCCTGAAACTCTAAACAAGAATGATCACAGTGGGTTTTCCCCCCAGAGTTACATATGAATTGTATCTCAGCTTCACTTCAGTACACATACCTTCTGAAACAGCTTTAAAAAAAAAAACTTGAGAAATAAGCAAGATCACCTGTGGAGGTTCCCATTAGAGGTGATCAAGCAAAGACATGATGATTGTGGCTGTTCCACAAAAGCCAATTGATTTGGCACAAGTAAGCTCAGTGTTTGGCTCCGTGTTCCACTGGTCTGAATGCCACGTTTGCTTTTGATTTAGTGATGCAACATGTTTATTTGTCTGGAATGTTTTTACCCAATCCCTTTTTCTGTTGCTGTAAATTTTGAAGGAAAGAAGCAAGGAAGCAGCTGTGTGTGTGTGTGTATTCCCCCCTTTGTTCTGCCAATTTGTTTCACTTGAACTTTCATTTTCTGCCTGAGCTGAAGCTTCATTGGGCTGTATGATTTTAACACTAAGGAAGCTTAGCAGACTAACCTCTGGCATGATGACCAGGAGGGAGACTCTAATGGAAGTTCTTTATAATGTATCCTGAAGCCAGCTGGTCCTCTGCTGCCCTCTGCAGTCTACCTACTATAACTGGCAGCAGCCAATGTTCCACAAGAAATTTCACATGCTGTGCTCTCTCAAACATACCAGACTTATATAATTCCTTTATATAACCAGATACAGTGTTCTTGATTAATAGCAAAGTGGCTTTGCTTTCTATTGTGTGATAAGGTGATTTCCTGCATATTTTTTCCATTTCTCATTCTCTAGAGTACAGATTTCTTTTTTTTATTTCAGGTTTTTGTGGGAGAAAAAAAAGCTTTTTGGAAAAAGTGCAGGACATAAGACAGGACTTCTAGATAAACCATTTTGCTGTTTCACTTTGCACTCCAAATTTCTTTGGAGTTTTTTTCTGAGAACTGTTCTAGGTTTCCCTGAATTTGTACGTTTGGCAGTTGAGACCGTAATTCTGTGTACACTTGCTTTGGAGTAAATCCTTTTGCCCTGAACTGGATGGCTGAGGCTAGCCCAAACTCATCAGATCTTGGAAGCTAAGCAAGGTCAGCCGCAGTTAGCACTTGGATGGGAGACCCCAAGGAAGTCCCTACACAGAGGCAGGCAATGGCAAACCTGCTCAGTTTGTCTCTTTCCTTGAAAACCCCACAGAGCCGCCTTAAGTCAGCTGCAACTTTACAGCACTTTCCACCACCAAATCTAGGGTTGCCAGGTCTTGGTTGGAAAATACCTGGAGACTGGGGGTGGATCCAGGAGAGGGCAGGGTTTGGGGAGGAGAGAGGCCTCAGCATGGTACAATGCCAGAGTCCACCCTTCAAAACAGCCATTTTCTCCAGGGGAGCTGATCTCTGTCAGCTGGGGATGAGCTGTAAAAGTGGGAGATCCCCAGGCCCCACCTGGAGGCTGGCAACCCTAACCAAATCCCATTGCAGTTAGTGGGATGTATTTCTGTGTAAACATACATTAAGGCTGCTCTCAGTAAAAAAGCCCCAAAAATATAGGGGGTGTTATATTTATATACAACTCAAAGGTCTGCTTGGTGGCCCCTGTCCTATCAACTTTTGTCAGTTTACTGTAGTGGTTAAGTGCGCAGAGACTAATCTGGCAGAACCGGGTTTGATTCCCCACTCCTCCACTTGCACCTGCTGAATTACCTTGAGCAAGCCATAGTTCTGGCACAGCTGTTCTTGAAAAAGAGCAGTTTCTGTCAGAGCGCTCTCAGCCCCACCTACCTAACAGGCAGTGTTCCCTCTAAGCTGAGTTAGTGTGAGCTAGCACACATATTTTTAGCCTCCGGCTCACACATTTTTGTCTGAGCTCAGGAAGAATGGCTTCAGAGCACACTAATTTATGCAGTAGCCAAATCACTCACTCACAACTTTAATGCCAGTAGCTCAGAAAATAGAATTTTTGCTCACAGGACTCCACAGCTTAGAGGGATCATTGTTCACAGGGTGTCTGTTGTGGGGAGGGGAATGGAAAGGAGTTTGTAAGCCGCTCTGATGCTCCCTTGGGTAGTGAAGGATGGGGCATAAATCCAATCTCCTCCTCCTCCTCCTCCTCCTCCTCCTCTTCTTCTTTTCCTCCTCCTCCTCCTCCTCCTCCTCCTCCTCCTCCTTTTCTTCTTTTGTTAAAACTAATTTTTTCGGCCTGCATTTTGACATAAATGCCTGTCAAACAGTGCAATCCTTAGTAGAGTTACATCTGTCAGGGTCCATTAAAGACAGAAAATATATCAAAAATATAGTTCCTGATATGATTGATCAAACTATCTACAACTGGGAAAAAACATCCAATTAATCAAGTCAGTTTTACTTAAGCCCATTAATAAAAGTTATCTGACCTGACCTTTACTCTGTTTTTGCTGCCTTGTTTACTTGCCTCTTACAGAAGCTCATTTTGCTTCATCTCATCAGTCTAAACACTGTAAGTTAGCCAAGTTAATATCTTTCTTCTTTAAAACTATTCCCAGTCTGTTCTTCTGCACAGTATTTCAGCTTTCCAAACATTGTTCGCTCTCCTTCAAGCTTATTTTTGTATTCACTTAAGTAGCATGGACTATTATCCACAGCCAATAGCACTTTAACCTGATCCCCACATAACGCAAAGAGACAGAGACAGCCTTATTGTGGAAGGAAAAGATAAAAATTCTTGATATTTAAAGGCAAGGGCATTCCAGTATTCAAGAACAGGAATGGAAATCACTTTTATCACATCTGAAACTTTCATGGGCATCAGCCAATATTGAGCATGACATGTTTAAAGATATGTCCCTTGGGAGAAAATTTCCTAAACAAATTTGTGACTTCTATTTCCAAATAATTTCTTTGGAGCTAGACCCATTTTCTTACACCACTGTGTACTCAGGAACTGACACTTTTAGCACCTCAAAGTGTCCAAAAAGGTATTGAAAGAGATTAAGGAGGTGCAATTTTAGGGTTGTCATCTCTCGGCTGGAAAATACCTGGAGACTTTGGGGGTGGATCCAGGAGAGGGCGGGGTTTGGGGAGGGGAGGGACCTCAACAGGGTACAGTGCTATGGAGTCTGCCCTTCAAAGCAGCCATTTTCTCCAGTGGAACTGATCTCTGTCAGCTGGAGATCAGTGGTAAAAGTGGGAGATCTCCAGGCCCCACCTGGAAGCTGGCAACCCTATACAGTTTAGATGGTTTATGGCACCAGTGTGTACTACAAACATTG
>NW_015167539.1:477459-541574 GCF_001447785.1 Gekko japonicus | reverse complement strand
CCTGCTTCCAGCCGCCCCGCTTCCGGCCCTCATTCAGCCAGGAGGATGCAGGAGAAGAGGGAGGGTAAGTTGCTTCCTCCCCGCCTCTCCACCCCTGCCTGCCTGGGGCGAGGGACGGCCTTCGCGGGGCTTCCTTGCACTCCCGCCAGCCTTGCAGGTCCACCGCTGGGCCCTTGATGGGGCTCGGCAGTGGAGCCGCAAGGTCGGCAGCGGCCGGGACCATTGGGGGTGGGGGGGATTCGCGGGGCTTCCCTCGCACTCCCGCCGGCCTTGCAGGTCCACCGTAAGTAACTAACTGACTAACTGAGTGGTGGGTGTGGCCTTATGACACACTTCCGGTGATGGCAGGGGGTGTGGCCTCATGACACACTTCCGGAGATGTCAGGGGGTGTGCCCTCATGACACACGTCCAGTGATGTCAGGGTGTGTGGCATATGCTAATGAGTTATGCTAATGAGTTCCCCTAGCTCTTTTTCTACGAAACGACCCCTGGGAGTAAGTAATATGATTTTTACATACATCATTAATATGTGTGTGTGTGTGTGTGTTTTAGACTACATGTGGTGAAGATATGGTGAGCCTTTCCCTGTGAAATATTCTGGTATTTGTCATGAAAGACACTCCCCCCCCCCCGGACTTTTTCTGCTCATTTTTCCTTTGGTATGCTTACATTTAGTAGTTCTATTTAGTTGCATAGGTATGCCTAATGGATTTTTTTTAAAAAAAAAGTCTTAGTAGTTGCAATTTGGAGTTATCATTTACTCAGGGCTTTGCTTTTTGCACAAACTTTACTGAGCTGTGAAAAAAAGGAGAGTCCACTCACTGAGCATAACTTGTGTTTAGTTTGTCCCCAGCCAAAAACTGACATACTGAATGTTCACAGACTACTTTTCCTATACTGGGATGTGTCTGCCGGTTCTCAGAATATGATGACAATAAAACATTTATATCCCACCTTATCTTCTTGGACTCAAGGCAGCAATTTTAGTCTTGTCCAGCTTCTTGGTGCAGAAAACATTTTTCTAATGGATGATGCCATAGTGCCCACCTGTGCTTATGTTCTTTGTCTCTGGTGCAAAACAAGAACCTGTTATGTAGAAGTCTAACAGAATAATTCCAGAGGATATCTGTTTTGCAGTGATTTGAATGGACTTAGAAGGGTGTAACTCTGCTAAGGATGACACTGATAGTCTGCAGCAGCCAAAACTGTCTTATCACACCATAAAGACAACACATGTATTATCATGCAAATATTCATAAGCCAGAGCCCACTTTTTCAATTGCATGAAGGGTTACATTTCATTGGCACAGTTATCAGTAGAGTAGGGATAACTATTACTTTCTAATGTGTGGGTTGTTTTTATGAATTGAATATGTGTGATATATTTTTCCTCCAAGGTACACTACTGCAGAAAGGATGCTAAATAGAGTAATTATTTAAATGGTTATACTAGTTGTAAGTTCAGCACTTTCCTATCTTCATGTTCTGCATGCCATTCCAGATACAGGTTTGGCACTAGTACAGAGCTCACTTTGGGAACTCTCTAGAGCTCTCACGTGGATCTTGGTGAACCTTTCCTAGAAAAGAGATCCAATGTTTGGATCCCATGAATGAGTTCCATGTGTACTAGATCTTTGCCATGGAGTATGCTTCCTCTTCTGCTAACACTTTGTTGTACACAAGGTCAGTAGTTTTCAGAGGCTGACCAGCACGTGTGGAACTTGTTCACAGGATTCAGGCCTTAGCTGTAGACTTTATAGATCAATATGTCAACTTCATCATAAAGAAATTATCAGAGCAATCTTCAACTCACTGAATTCATTGGCAGAGCTCCCAATAAAATATTTGAATTATCTTTTAGATTTGAAAAATGTTCTTTAACTCATGTGTTCTGTGGTTTTGAACCATAATGTCTGAGATGGAGTTGGAGTTTTCTTAATGGATTGCATCCAAAATCAAATATGTGCATCAAGAATTAAGTTACATCAGTACATGCCTCTGAAGAACAAGGATAGATTGTGCTGAACCAGAATAACCGTCTTCATCCCAGTTCTTGACTGTAACATCATAGTACATGTATTGCCATGGAAACAGTTCAGGCTCTCTGAGGTCTGTTCTGTTACATAAAGCATGTCAACCGTGTGTGGTATAAGGAGGGCTGGCCTTAGCTGTTTTGGTGCACAGATGGAAGATACAACGAACCCATATTTTGTGTACTATTATGTAACACAAGTTACTATTTAACTTGTTTATGACCAGCAGTGTGAAATATGTATGCTAGACCAATGGAAAGATATAACTACTGTATCTTTCATAACTGTATAGTAGAGGAAATTATGGTGCAAGGAGTTAGAAAAGCTGCTCCTACTGAAATTCTGTGTTCTTATAGCTGTTGAAGGTATGAGAACCTTGTTCTGCTTTCCATGGCTTATTGTAGTGTGCAAAGTGTCTCTGTCTCTGGGTCAATACATTCTTGGAAGTCCTCCTTTGCTCTTTATCTCACTTTTTAATTTCCATTTTGGCCAAAGACAGAACATGTGATTATTACGTAGCAGCCTCTTGAATAGATTGGCTAGATTTCAGTCCAGTAGCACCTTAGGAGACCAACATGATTTTCAGGGTATAAACTTTCAAGAGTCAAAGTTCCCTTCATCAGATACTGCTGCTGGACTCCAAGCTCACCATTCTATTGCAGGATAATATGGCTACCCTCTGAAACTATCTAGAATATATCAAATAGACAGCAGGCAGGAGCATTACTTGAAATCCAAAGGCAGTAAACTGGGTGTTCTAAAACAATAACACGACAAGTGGGAACCCACAAGGACTTGCGGGAGGCATCTCATTTCCCCCTCACCCACTATTTCCTTTTTCCCTTTCCTGAAAGACCCATAGCCTCTCCCCTTTTCCTGCTTCCTTATCTCCCTCTAGGGTTGCCAACCTGGAAATCTCTTGGAATCACAATGGATCTCCCAACTACAGAGATCAGTTCCCCTTTGGGTTGCCAGCTTCAATTGGGGAAATTCCTGGAGACTTGGGGGAGGGGAGCATTGGAAAGCCAAGGCTTGGGAAGGGAAGCAAACTCACCAGGGTATAATGCCGTAGAATTCATCCTCCAAAGCAGCCACTTTCTCCAGGGGAACTGATTGCTATCATCTGGAGAGCAGTAGTAATTCTGGGTGATCTCCAGCCCTCAGCTAAGGGGTTTGTATCCAAAGGAGAGCACACGGGAGGAGGTTGCATCAATACACAAATGCTCCATGTTTAAATTACGAACAAGTAGAAAGTAGAATTTTGGGTAGATCTGAAAACAACAGAGAGGCAGGAGCTGATTGCTTCCAACTCTTAACTACTTGTATGCATTGCAGAAGTCAGCCCAAGAATAAACCAGGCTGTCCAGGAGCTGAGAGCTCCCCACTACCTCAGCTGTGGCTGGCTTCTCTTGCAGCCTGGTTTAAACTGGGGCTCAAGAGAAGCCAGCCCAAGATCGGCTGGGTCGTTGGGGAGTTGAGAGCCCCCTGCCAGTGCAGCTCTGTGCTGCCTTCTCCTGCTGCCTGTTTTAAAGTGGGTGGCAAGAGAGGTCAGCCCAGCTGGGATCAGCTGTGCCCACGGGGGGGGGCAATCACTCCCAGCTGGCACAGGTGTGCGCTGCCTTCTCCTGCCGCCCAGTTTAAACAAGATGGTAGGAGAGGGCAGCCGAGCTGGGATCGGCTGTGCCCAAGGGAGCCGATTGCTCCCTGCTGACACAGCTCTGCACTGCCTTCTCCTGCAGCTCGAATCAGTCTCTATTTCTCAGCTATTCATGAGCCTACCTTTTATTTACCTCCCAACTTCAGCTATACTTAATATTTAGTCACTTCATTTATACCCCACCTTTCTCCATAGGGTGGAATAGGGATGTGCAATAGATATATTTTTACCAGCATTCTTCGGTTTGGGTCTATTGGACCCCCCAGAAATTCTGGGATTTCCGGAAAATCCCAGATCCAAATATCAGTACTGTATTTGGAGCCAGAATTTTTTTGAAATCCCAAAAATTTTGGGGTCCAGTGGACCTGACCTGAGAGACCAGCCTGATCCTGGGGCTGGCTTGGCTTCTTCTGCAGCCTGATTTAAAGAACTCACATCAACTTTATTAGCAATAGCCCGCCTGGCCATTGCTGCAAACTGGAAATCTCCAGCAGCACCATCAGTGACAGACTGGCAGGACAAGCTATGGAAACACCTTGTCATGGCAAAAATTGCTGATTCGCTCAGGTGTGCACAAATACCCCACACCACTCCACATTTGTGTCAACTTGGTTCCCTGTAGTCTCCTACTTACAGATTCTAGATATTCTCCCTCCTAACCCTCTTTATCTGAAGTGGTTAACCTTATAGGTTTCAACTTTTTCCATTTAGATTACATTCTTGTAGATGGATGCACTGTATTACGCTGTATTGTACATTAATTTAAAATTAATAAAGATGATTAAAAAAAAAAAAGAGGGCGCTCCTCTTCTACATGAATCGGACTCAGTCTACTAGGAGAGATAATGTTCCACTCATACTCCAACACCTCACTGGGGTCGAGGATCTCAGCTCAGCGCTTGTCAAAGTGGATCGTTGGGACAATTAGGTTATGCTACCTGTTAGCGAAGTGTCCCCTCCCTGCATGCTTGACGGCGCATTCTTCCAGGTCGATGGCAACCTCTACAACTTTCATGAAGGGCACATCACTGTCCTCTATCTGTCAAGCTGCCACATGGTCCACGCCAACCACATTCATTAATCATTACACACTAGACATTCGTGCGCAGCATAAGGTTGATCTGGGTCATCTGGTTGTCCTCTGCGGAGCACTGAGCCTGACAGCACCCACCTCCAGGTGAGCCACTGCTTTTCAATCTCCCATAGGTCTGATGCACAGAGACCACGAAGAAGATAAACAGGTTGCTTACCTGTAACTGATGATCTTTGAGTGTTCATCTGTGTAATCACACCGCCCACCCGTCCTTCCCCACTGCTGTCATCCTCAGTCATTTTCTTTACACGGCTTTGGTTGATAGTGGTCAGAAGGAACTGGCGGGATGTCCGCGCTCCACCCCCATGGCCATGCGCAGTTGGGGTTCCCGCGCAGACTCAAGGTGGAGGCACAAAAATCCTGTTGTGAGCTTTGTACAACACCGATCAGATCAGCGCAGGCACACTAGATCCCATAGGTGTGACTGCACAGATGACCACTCAAAGATCATCAGTTACAGGTAAGCAACCTGTATATTTTCTTAGGATTTTTCTGTTGTTGTTTTCCCAAGGAAACCCAGATACATTTGGGAAGCCAAAATATACCAATAAGGGATTTTTAAGGTATTATTTTTGGCGCAGGTAAATCCAATTTTACACCCCTAGTGGGACCAAAGCATCTTACATTATTCTCCTCTCCTCTGTTTTATCTGCACAGCAACCCAGTTAGGAAAGTTAGTCTGAAAGTATGTGACAAGTCCAAAATCACCTAGTGAGCTTCCACAGCATGGAGATTCGAACCTGGGTCCTCCAGACCGTTTTCTGAAGGTCTAACAGCTATGCTGTGTCAGCAAGCTGCCATAAGATGCTGTATTCATTTTCTGTATTACTTTGCACCCTGCCCATCCCCCGTGTACTTTCCTGTGTAGGTGTTTACTGTCATTTGCTGCTACATCTGCGGAACTGCTCAAGGTCAACCAGCTGGAGGTGGGTTGGAGTGATGGCATTGCTTGGCTTGTTATGTATATCATGCCTGTGAACTGAACTGGTGTTTATGTTACAGAACCGTTGTGTTCCCAAGGAATTGGGCGCTCGTTTTATCGGACTTCCCGCCAGCGGGAAGTGGACTCATTGGTCCTCACCTGGTTCAAAGTTCCTTTATTATGTTCCCTTAGGGGGCTTGTAGTTATTCCTAACAATGCTTGTGTTCTGATCTATCATCGCTTTATAATAAACTCTACTTTGTTCTTCAAACGTGGATTTATTCGAATGCATGGGGAATCGGACATGCTGCCACACTGACTTTCTGGGATGGTTGCTGTTGAACAGTAGCAAGCAGCCAGGCCTAATTGAGTCATGCAAGTTGGGTGGTATCAAGTCACCCAGAGATTGCTGCCAGGCCTAGAGTTGCCAACATCCAGGTGGGACTTGGAGATCTCCCAGAACTACAACTGAACTCCAAATGACAGCGATCTGTCCCCCTGGAGAAAATGCCTGGTTTGGAAGGTGGACACTATGGCATTATATCCAGCTGAGACTTCTCCCCTTCCCAAACATTGCCATCCTTAGTTGTTGTTCAGTCGCACAGTCGAGTCCGACTCTTTGCATCCCCATGGACCTCATCATGCCAGGCCCTCCTGTCTTCTGTCGTGCTCTGGAGTTTGCTTAATTTCATCTTCAGTGCACAGATAACACTGTCTTTGTCTTCCCCTTCTTTTTTTACCTTCAGTCTTTCCCAGCATCAGGGTCTTCTACAGTGAGTGCTCCCTTCTCATTTGGTGGCCAAAGTATTTGAGTTTCAGCTTCAATATCTGGCCTTCCTGTGAACAGTCAGGGTTGATTTCTTTTAGGATTGACTGATTTTATCTCCTTGCAGTCCAAGGGACTCTCAAGTCTTCTCCAGCACCGTCCTTAGACTCTACCATAAAATCTCCAGGAACTTCCCAACTTGGACTGGCAATTCTAATTAGTCCTCCCTCAAAGGCCAAAATGGGCCTGGATAGTGCCCTGTCTCCTCCTTTTGCGTTTTACAGATATCTGATGAAGGGAGTTCTGAGCCATTTAACCCCGTTTTCTGTTTCCCACCAAAAGTGGTGGAGAGCAGAAAGCAGGGGTTTAAATGACTGAGCCATTTAAACCAAACAGCTGAGTGGCAGGGAGCAGAAAGCAGGGGTTTAAATGTCTCTGAGCCATTTAAACCCCTGCTTTCTGCTCTTCATTAACTGCCACAAACTGCCTTAAAATTCATGGAAGTTTGTGTCACCAGTTCTCAAACATCACTTCATGAACCAACCAGAATTCATGATGAACTTTAGTTCATGAGCTGGTTTGTGCCCATCCCTGTTTGGAAGCTACTGGAGTTGAATATAGAATTTGAATTATTTGAAACATTAGAACAGGCCTTCTGTAAACTGATCAGAATGAGAACAGAGCATTTTTTGGTGTGTCTGTGTGTGTATTCCATTTTTTAATATAGCCATTGTACCAGTGTAAATGCAAGGAATAGCACATTTCCAAAATAAGAGAATTCTTTCGTTTGAGACAAAAACAGAAAGTTTTCTTTTAACAGATTCTAAAAATGCCCTTCCCTGCATATGCAGTCAGTCCCTTCAAAGGTCTCTTTGTTTGTTTTCAGGAAGAAACCCAAGACAGCTGAAAAACAGAAGGAGTCTGAGGAGAATGAGATTACGCAGACGGGTGCATGCAGCGCCAAGTCGGGCCTTCCCTGCCTGAACTTTGAAACCATCCCATCTCTGAGCCCAGCTCTCATCCATTCATCACATTCACCAGCAAACCTGCACGCTCACACAGGGTCACCTGATTGTGAGTACAATAGCCCAGTTATGGCATATCTGGATGTGTGCTCTGAAACATGGTTTCCCAATGTCATTCCGTGCTGTCATCAGAGAAATCTCTTCAGTCATTTGTTCTCCTTATTGGATAGGATAAAATTACTGGATTTTTCCAGACATCTGAATACTTCATACAGACATAACTTGATTTGAAGGAAGAACAAGTTCCTTCTCTCTCATACCCAGCTGTGGTCTTTATTTGTTGCGATATATAACCTTCACCCTCAAAGTTCAGATCAAATATTATATAGTGAATACACTTATAGAAGTGCAAATTAAAATAATTAAGTACAGTATAATTTACAAAAGCCATATTTGAACTACCTTAAAGCCAGTTCTGTGGCTGCGAGAATCCAGTAATGATAAATATCTCTCACTGGTTGCAGTTTAATGGATAAGTGGAAAATGTAAGGAATTACTTATTTTAACAATCGTGTCAGATGATAAGGGAAGAGTCAGTTTGATGTGGCATTGTAGAGCCAAACCAGCTCCTTCAACTGGGCCTCAGAAGAGCTTAGGGAGGGATCCCATAGAATTGTGTGTAACCGGTAACAAAGTTGTGTCAGGAATTAGCAAGCCAGCACAGCATTGCAACTGTAGTCTTCTTTCTCCCACACACAACACTGTTTTATATTGATCTCCTGTTACAATACAGTCTCGTTTATTTACTATTTAGTTTAGAGATCTGTACTCCTCCACTTAGCCAGCAGGCATTTAATGTGGTAAGGGGTTACTGAATGACAGATGAAAAAGAACACAACCACCATAAAATCAGTTCAACTTAAAATAGGGTTAAAATTTATAAAACAGTTACTGGGTTTGGGGATAGAGTGGGGGAAAGAATCAAATGAAATAAACGAATGTTTGGGTAAATATAAATAATTTGACCCAGTGCCTGAAACTGTGAAGGACAACCTAGGAGAGTTGAATGATAGCATTCTGTAACTGAAGAGTCACTACAGACAAGGTCCTGTCTCTGGGAGGCCATCCACATCACTTCCAAAGTGGGAGAGACACATAACAACATAAGAGAATCCATGTTGGATCAGGCCAACAGCCCATCCAGTTCAACACTCTGTCGCACAGTGGCCAAAACCAAGGTGCCATTAGGAGGTTCACCAGTGGGGCCACAACTCCAGAAGCCCTCCCACTGTTGTCCCCCAAGCAACAAGAATGCAGAGCATCACTGCCCCAGACATACTGTTCCATCTATATGTTGTGGCTAATAGCCACTGATGTACCTCTTCTCTATATGCTTATCCAGTCCCCTCTTGAAGCTGTCTACGCTTGTAGCTGCCGCCACTTCCTACAGCAATGAATTCTACTCTTTGGGTGAAGAAGTACTTCCTTTTATCTGTTCTAAGCTTTCTGCTCATTAATTTCATTGAATGCACACATATTCTTGTATTGTGAAAAAGGGGGGAAAGTACTTTTTTCTCTGTCTCATGCATAAATGTGTAAACTTCTGTCATGTCACCCCTTATTCGTCATTTCTCCAAGCTAAAGAGTCCTAACCTCTTTAACATTTCTTCACAAGGAAGGTGTTCTACCCCTTAAGCATTTTAGTTGCCCTTTTGTGTACCTTTCCAATGTTATATTTTTTTTGAGGTGCAGTGACCAGAACTGTACACAGTATTCCAAAGGACTTCACACCATAGATTCATACAGGGGGATTATAATACTGGCTGATTTGTTTTCAATCCCTTTCCTAATATTCCCCAACACAGAGTTTTCCTTTTTTTTTATTGCAGTCGCACACTGAGTCGACATCTTCAGTGAGTTATCTACCATGACTCCAAGATCTCTGTCCTGGTGAGTTCCCACCAGTTTGGACTCCATAAACTTATATTTATAGTTAGGATTTTTGGCTCCAATGTGCATCACTTTGCATTTGCCCACACTTAACTTCCTTTGTCTTGTTGACATCCACTCGCCCAACCTCAACAGATCCCTCTGGTTCTTCACAGTTCTCCCTGGTTCTCACTGCCCTGAATAACTTAGTGTCATCTAAAAACCTAGCCATTTTACTGCTTACTCCCAACTTCAAATCATTAATGAAAAAGTTAGAAAGCACCAGACCTAGTAGTAAGCCCTGTGGTATCCCATTGCTTACCGCCTTCCACTGTGAAAACTGCCCATTTATATTCAGTGTGTTTCCTGTTAATTAACCCATTTTTAATCCACAAGAGGACTTCCCCTCTTATCCCATGACTGCTAAGTTTACTTAGGAGCCTTTGATGAGAAAGAAAATCTTGGCAGGTACCCCGTGTCCTCAAGCTGGTGTGTATGGGAGTAGCAGTATTTACTTTCTTTCTTCCTCTCCTGGGAATATCTCTCTCCCTCCTTTTATTCACTCCTCCCGTCCTGCATCGATGACATCCCCCCTCCCTCCCATAAACCAATTTGTGCCTCTTCTACTTTGTAGGATTCTCCTCTGAAGGTAAGGTTTACTTTCCACAGAGATAGTCAACAACTGAATCACTCCATGACTCTGGGAGACGCACAAAAAATGTGTACTTCTCTTTAAATCTTAAATTTGAACTAGATAGAACAGTATCCTCACAACTGGATAGAAGAGATTCTTTATCTTGCATTTGATATAATGAGGGTTTGTTTTTCAGTTTATTCAAAATTTGAAATAACCAGGCAACTGAAACTGGAATGCAAAAAAGTATAGAATATTTCATCAGCTATATAAAATAGTGAATCTTAACAAGAATGCCCTTAGATGAATTAAGCATACATATGACTCTCACTTTGACTGATGACTGGGGTTGTCATACTTTCCTTCTTCTGAAGTGGTTTTAAAATGAAAATTTACAACGGAAAGAAAAGGGAAGGGCCCACTTCCAAGGACTCAGAAGCCAACCAGACTTTCTGGAGGCCAATAAAAAAATTAAGTCATTGCAATAAAAATAAAGGTATCAGTTTCTTTTTTAACTTTAAAATTGCAAAAAGACAAAAAATTAAAACAGCCATATAATTGAGATATTGTTACTGAAATCAGTTCATCTAATATCCCTCCTTTCTTCACTGTATCCTCTTTAGAGAGCAATAGACAAGGGGGGAATCTACCGAGCAAAATTGGTTTATCGTTTTCTTTAATATCCTCTGAGAACAAAAATGTACTGAATAAGCAGGCATGGAACTAAAACAAAACTACAAACTTTATTTTTCAGCAAAGAGGTAAATTCATTAGTAAATGGATAATTCTTCACAGTACTATTGGAGAATTATGAAAACAATAAAAAGTCCAGGGAGTAAATGTGCTTTTCTAGAACTATTTTTTCTTGTCATCCCTCAGATTGCCAGAAATGTTAATGTGGTTCTAGTGTGGGAGGTGTCCCTGGTTTCTCTGTGGCTACATGTTGTCATATTTCTATGGAACAATGGAAAGTTTAATTTCTAAAGACAGCATTGTCTCATATAGTATCTACAGTATAAGAATTGCAAATAAAATTGACACGTATCATTTAAAAAATCCACAAACCTGTAACTGCTAGGGTTGCCAACTGGCCCAGAGAAAATGGTTTTAAAAGAGATTTAATAAGTGGAAATGGGCATTTTTCATGCTATGGAGGTAAATAGCATCCCATTAAGCCTCTGTTAAAGGCACAGGACATAATCAGTTTCCTGAAAGAAAAAGATTTTAATCATTGTTATTGCCTTTTCGAAATATAACAGGAGGACAACATTCCTGTGAAATATACAAACAAGATTTTTTTTCAAAAAAAAGGCTCTTCAGTATTAATGCCATGTGTGTAACATATAGTGCAAATAGTATGTAATACCACATTAGCAATCGTGTTCAAGCTACATTTTCTTCTAAATTTACTGTGATCACAAGAAGAGAAGCACCCAGTTTTCTAAAGTGCTGCTTTAGGGTAAGAAGTTGGCTGTTTTCAGATAAGAAAGAAGCAGGAACATTGGGTTTCTGGGAGGAAGAGGTGGACTTGTCTCGTTTCACCTTGTTCCACTTCACTGCTTGCCATAGTTAAGGGGGGAGGGGATTCCTGAGGGGAGTGCATGGGTGTTTAGAGTGGATGCTTTTACATGTGGACAGTGAGCTATGCCGAAGTAATCCACTTGATCATCATAAAAGGTTTGCCCTGAAAAGAGAAATGTCCACTTTCTTCCAGTGCTTCTTGTTAAGGTATTAACAAGAAGCACTGGCCACATTCTATAAAATTATTACTACAGTTATAGGCTCAGAGCCACTGGAGCCTTCCCATACATCAGCTTGCTGTTTTTATCTGTAAGTGCTCTATCTGTTTTGTGAAACCTGGAATACAATTGTCTTTTTGTTAAAGGATTTTGTATATGGGTTCCAACAGGGACCTAATTATGATTGCAAATTGAGATATGTTTTCAGTAGATGTCATACATCTTTCAAAGAGATTTATAAAATCAAAAATATAAAGTCTAGTCTCAAATTCACCATTTTGAAAGATCTAAACCAGATGGAAATATACAGAATATCTGGCACCAGCGTATGGCACTTGTTCTAATATTTCTCCTTGATAGCCCACAAGAGGATGATTATATAAATTTAAAAGTACTTTTTCAGTGAGTATTTTGACTTTTTAAAGCAATATTTATTAATAGTTTGCAAAGCATTTTTATACTGGAGAAGAGAATTGAACTGAAATGCTAATATGTACCTATGTTCCTATGTATGAGGCCAGATTGGATGGTCATAATCATGGAATTAGAAGAAGTCTTACATGCCATCTACTGCAACCTCCTTCTCAATGCAGGAAGTCCAAAGCTTAGAGTATTCCTAACAGATGGATGTCCAGACTCTCTTTGAAAACCTCCAGGGAGGGAGAGTCTACCACCAACCATAGGTAACTTGTTCCATTCATCTCATAGTTTGGAAGGATCTTCAGATATTCAATTGAAATCTCCCCTCCTGTATGATCTAGTCTTGCTTTTTGGAGCAGCAGAGAGCAATCCGTTTCCCTCTTTAGGTATTTGAAGGATGTTCCTCTTCAGATTATTTCTTGTCCAAGCTGAACATAAACAGCCCCCTTTTATCATAGACTGTTCTTTTTTGTTCTCCTTTGAAGATGTTCCAGTTGTCTAGATTTTTCTTAAAGTGTTATACTAGAACTGATGCCAGAGTATTCCAGATGAGAGCTGACTTGCACAGGATAGAGTGGAAATGTTATTTCTCCTTACTTGGAACTATATTTCTATTAATGTTCCCTAAAATAAGTTAAGCATCTTTTTTTCTATATCACACTGATGCCTCAGATCAGGTATACAGTGCCTAATCACTCCTCTATTAATGGTAAAATGTGAAGAGTCATCTACCATATTAAATGAAGAGAAAAACTATTAACTATAGCAGCTTTTTGGAAAACTATGTGTGGATCTTTATTCAAGTATGAAGAATTTAAAGCCTTTCATAACAATGAAATTATCAGTGAGCCTTCAGAATCAGTTGCCGTAATTGTGCCAGCCTCAATCCAGTACTAGCTGTGCTATATATTGTCCCATGTAATGGATAGTAGAAGAAGAGGGCAAACTTCCCCTTTTTTTTTCAGAAGGCAAACATCCAGTACTCAGAGGTCATTTCAGGGGGGATCGCGGGGGATCGTAGTTCCCCCGGGTGAGGTATGGGGGGCGGGGCACATGACGAAGCCCCGCCCCCTACTTCCGGCCGCCCCGCTTCTGGCCCTCATTCAGCCAGGAGGAGTCAGGAGAAGAGGGAGGGTAAGTTGCTTCCTCTCTGCCTCTCCCCACCCCTGCCTGCCTGGGGCCAGGGAGGGCCTTCGCGGGGCTTCCTTGCACTCCCGCTGGCCTTGCAGGTCCACCGCTGGGCCCCTAATGGGGCTCGGCGGACTGTATTTTGGTCCAACGCGGCTTCCCCCAGGCAGGGGGAATGACTGGCAGGCATCAAGACCCAAGAGAAAGTTGAGATTGGTGTGATCAAGTCTCGGAGGAGGCTTGTATTACACTCTGATCCCCTCCCCCGAACGGGACCGTTGGGGGTGGGGTGTTTGGCCTTATGACACACTTCTGGTGATGTCAGGGGGTGTGGCATATGCTAATGAGTTATGCTAATGAGTTCCCCTAGCTCTTTTTCTACGAAACGACCCCTGCCAGTACTTACACATTTGTTTGTTTGTTTTAAAAAATATTCTGAAAGTTCACACTAAAGAGTTGTGAAATAATAGGTGAGAGTAGTCTTGAAAGGATTTGTGTGTGTGCGTGTTTCTCTCAAACATCTTCCTTGCAGGAAGGAAGACCCCTGAACTGTGGAACTTCCTTCTGGGGGAAATACATCTGGCTGCATCATTAAAGGCTCTCAAGAATAATAATGCGATCATTACATCTGGGGATTCTATGATTTTAAATATTGCTTTCTATTGACATTTTTATTAATTCCATTTTGTGTGTTTTTTCTTATGAGCCAGCTTGGGCTTTCATAGAACACAGAACCAGCATACATACTTACTAAATAAATACATATGTACTAAAAATGACATGCTAAAAAAATTAAAAATCCGCATGTCATTGCCAGAGCAGGACTATTCAGCCTATTGATTCATAATTACATTTTAATGGAAATCCAGTTGTATTGTATCAACACAGAGTAGAACCACTCAGATGTTGTATAGCTTAATAATGCTTTCTAATGAACACAAATGGTCATTTAACATTTCTTGTGACAAGAATGCAAGTCTTGGATTCCTTCCAAGGTTATAATGGAAACAGCCAGTTTGGTACTTTGGATCATGATTGACCTACAAAAGAGGGATTTGGAAAGATGTTCTGTTGTTTTGGGAAAACTGATGTTATTTTTAAGCTTTACATCTGAACTGGCAAACTATAGTTTTGGGGATTCCAAACATTCATTTATAGCACCACCATACTAAGAATATGTTGTCGAAGGCTTTCACGGCCGGAGTTCATTAGTTGTTGTAGATTTTCTAGGCTGTATGGCTGTGGTCTTGGCATTATAGGATCTGACATTTTTCCAGCAGCTGTGACTGGCATCCTCAGGAAGGTGGGGTAGATAATGACTCAGCGCTACTCCACCTTTCTGAGTAGATATAAATTACCTGCCTACCATTTTTCTTCTCACCTTGACACAGAGAGTATTCCATCTTTCGGTGTTGTACCGTCACAGCTGCTGGCAAAACATCAGGTCCTACAGTGCCAAGACCATGGCCATACAGCCCAGAAAATCTACAACAACTAATACTAAGAATACTCACCTGGGAATAAGCCCCATTGAATAGACATGAGTAGGATTCAGAGTAGACGTTCTTAGGGTTACTCTCTTAATCCTGTTTTGGAATCTTGGCTTTCAGATCAACAAAATATAGTTAAATATAGTTTGTCAGAAATCCAGAGATCTATGATTGGCTGTCTTTGTGAGCAAAACGCACCTAAGCATCCTCTGGCTCATTCACGTACTAAAAAAATGCTTTGTCTTTATATCTGAACCAGGCTCTAATGACTTACTGTGTCAGCCTTAGCCATCATTCAGAAACCTCTTCCCTGTGGCAACTATTTTGGTGCCAGTTTTTGGAAATGTTTGAGTTGTGACAATCATACCTCAGTGTTTACGTGTTCATGAAGCCACCAATTCATAGGAACAATGTGAATAGCTAATATAGTTACTTTATTGTTGCATCTCTTTTTAATTTTATGATTTTATTGCTGTTAGCCACTTTGAGAGCCCTTTCAGTGTAAAGCTGTGTTAAAAATTAAATGAATGAACAAAAATGTGCGAACAAATTTGATCTCCCAGCCAAAAGTTCAGTAGTAGACCTGCACAGTTCTGAAACATTTGCATGCTCACACACAATAGCTATAAATTGCTTTTCACGAGCCTAGGCTGTTCTTGGGAAGTTCTTTTCTCTCTCCTTCCTTCTGAATGAGATTAAGGACATTTTGGGTGAGGGCAGAACTATACGTTGGCCTCCCATCCCAAAAGGAGGGCACAGACACCAAAACTTGGATTAAACTAAGGTTTATTTATTTTAACAACTGAAATGCATCTGGGAAACCTTTACCGACATGTGTGGTTTGGTTATCTCTCCATTTCCTAAAATGCCTCAGTGTACCGTCAATCTAATTAGCCCATATCAATCCAACAACCAGTCCTATCTTGCCAGCCTATTCTTTCCAGTGGTCCCTGTAATAAGTCCCCCTTCCCTTATGGCAGGAAACATGAAGGAAAAGGGATTTTCTCAGGGCCAGTAAAAGATAGCCTCCTCTGAATTCCGGCTTGGTCCTGAAGTGACTGATTAATCTACTACTGTACTTAAAGGAAGGGTGGGTGGGGCAGCTCTGTCAACAAAAGGCTGGCACAAATGGACATGCGTGTTTTTAAATATCCCTCTGAAGCAGCCATACTGTCAATTGGGCTTCACAAGACTGTCATCTGGTTCCCTCCTTTCGAGGGACCCAACAACAACTTCTGTCCCCAAGGAGTAAAGTGACCTTATGTTTAGTTCCATGATCATTTTAAAAGATTAGTTTTCCTTTTCCAAACACAGCCACTAAGGCTGCTCTTTTTGAAGGGGAGAATGGTACCTGGAGGAGGGGACTCTTTAACTCATTCAATCCCTGATATTTTTCCTGCTTAAAAATATTTCCCCCAAAAGACTTGCACTGTTGCTGAGGGGAAATTATGGGTATCTAAATATTTTCCCCAACAGAGGTAAAAGCAGCTTGGGTAACATTTTTCTGTGAGTACACTGGTAGGAAGGAAAGGGTTAAGAAGTCCGTTT
Source organism: Gekko japonicus (assembly GCF_001447785.1). NCBI lineage: Eukaryota > Metazoa > Chordata > Lepidosauria > Squamata > Gekkonidae > Gekko > Gekko japonicus. The sequence continues at coordinate 525,249 of NW_015167539.1, read as the reverse complement.
CCACCCACAGTTTAAAAAAAATTACTGTATATATTTGGAAAAGAAAAAATTGGTCTTTTAAAATTATGATGGAAGTCACCTTAATGTGTTATTCTGACCTAAATTACAGAAAAAACAGCCAAGCCCTGCTGTAACAGCCATGAGGGAACTACAGCCAGAGTTATAAGCAAGATTTCTAGATTGAGGTATAGGCATGTCTTTTGGTACATAAAAACATTCTTAAATTACCATTAACACTGTAGACAACATTGGCAGTATATAACCAGTAGTGTTTTAAAGTATGAAATATGTATTTAGGTTTTCATACAAAAACTAAAATCAAATGTGTATATTTTAATTAGAAATAATTGCACAGAATTAAAACATGAGGAAAATGTTTCCATACAGTTCCGAGCACAGTATAGATACAGACTGACAGAATCCCTTTTCCAATTAGATACTAAAATCAAAATACAAAGTCCCATCAAATGGTGTTCTAAACCTCTCCCAGAAGAGGTTCCAGTTTCCGGCGACTTGCAAACGAACGCACCCTATCGAGCACCGATAGGTGTGATTCAGATCGAGGCAGCAGGGAGGGGGCTCAGATGCTTTGCCCCCCCCATGAAGCTCTTGTAGGGAGCTTCTAGCCTGGAGCGCTGAAGGAGCCACTCCTGCTCCCGAAGCCGTGGCTTGGGGTTTGGGGCTCTTTTTTGCTCCTCAAGGTCCTGTTGCCCCGAGGCCAGCAATGGCGACCAGAGACGTTACCAGACCAGAGCATGCAAGAGCCTAAGCAAAACGGACTCTCCCTACGGGAAGACATCCAGCGAAAGAAATGAGTGGAGAAGTTTCAAAAGAAAGACAAATGCAAAGAGGGTGGAGGAACTGACAGCGAGACGGCAAAGCTCCATAGAGAGGGGGGGGCTCCCGAGAGGAAGAACCCTACCCTACAGTGTAAAAAGCAGCAAAATGGGAAGCAAGCCAATACTAAGCTGTTAGAAACCCACCCAGCTCAAACGGGTCGCAGACAGACCTAATATTCATTGCTGAGAAAAAGCTTAGAACTTTTTTAAAAAACTTTTACTTTAATATAAACAATGTCACAGTGAGGGTGGAAAATGGCATTCAGAGGCACCACAGGAAATGCCAGCACAGCATCACCAGTCACAAGACCAGAAACTACCACCAACTTAGCTTGTACAATTTTTGAAGCCTTGCGCCCCCTGATGGATCAGCTGACGAATCTCAACAAGAAATTTGATGATTTGCAGAAGGAGCTGAAGGAGACTAAAGTTAAATCAGAGAAGACAGCCCAAAAGCTAAAAAAGGTTGAAACTAAGACCAAAGAAATGGATCAAAGAATGGACATTGCAGATAAAGAAAGAGCTTCTGAAAAACAACAACTATTACAACTACAAGTGGAAAGATCCCTATATGTCTTAAGATTTCAAGGGGTACCGGGGAAAAAAGATGACAATTTAAGAGAAATCTTAAGTCAAGCATTGCCCCCCCTGATCAACAGCAAACCTAAAATACTGCAAGCGAATATAGACATGATCTTCAGAACCTATTCAGAGTTTGTGAAAAAAAAGTAATCTTCCATGGGAAATATTTGTCAAATTTGCAAAAAGATCAACAAGAGACTTGATACTTAAAACTTCTACTGCGACAACTCTAAAAATTCAGGAGGAAGAGATAAAAATATTGAAATATTGAAAGATGTTCCATTAGAAATACGTAAGAAGAGGAAGCAATACAGAAACATCACAACATTTCTCCAAAAGAACAATGTCCAATACTGATGGATTTTACAGAAGGTCTTATATTCAACTACAAAGTGAAGAAGGAAAAGATTGACTCTCTCTCTAAAGCAGAATTATTCCTGAAGCAACATCAAACTTTGACAAAACAAAGTAAGAAAGCAGAGAAAGAGAAGACGACAGAAAACAACAGTGAGTATCAGGCATCAGCCACTGACAGCTCCTCTTCTACTTCGGTGTCCCTGGGTGAAATCTTTGACTCTGACTTTGATTCTGACCTGGGAGCTGTGGCTCCCAGACCTTATAAAGTTAAAATCCCCTTGCAAAAGAAGAAGAAGAGCAAAGACAAGAAGACATTTAAATGAAGATCTAAGAATTTTCTATGTAAAATTTAAAGAATCTATATTATTGTCCATATGCAATGCAATAACTAAGAAATATTTGTATTTTCTATTTGAATACGGAATATTTAGAAATTAATGATACATTGTAAACATAACTTGGTAGGGAAATATCCAAAGCGTAAGATAGGTTATTAATGTACCTTGCTACTCTGAACTGTAGTGTGTAGTTGTAGTTTATAGTGGAAAGCAATACAAAATTATATTAAAAAATAATAAACCTCTCCCAGTTTATAATCCAGGTTTGTATAAAGTGAACAGACAAAGCAAGGTGTCTGCATTTCGACATCTCTGTGGGTTGGAGCTTAATCAAGCTACGTATGCTTGCAGACAAGAAAGGTGGGGGGTGCAAGGGGCATCTGGAGAGCAAATCAACAAATTGAATTTGTGCCTGGTCAGAGTTCCATTGAAGCTCTTGTGACATCTAAATGCAGCCATAGTATTGCCATTTTTGCATTTATTTATGGCTGTGTTTCTTTCGTGGCGGGCATAATGGAGAGAAATTCAGCAAGTACAGATGGCCTGAGAGGACATCATTTGTCTTTGGGGATGTTCTTCAAAGCACAATAGTTGTGCCAGCGAAAAAGATGGTAACCCTAGGACTATAACTTCTTCCCATAAATTAATTCAAACTACCTAGCAACCATGCATGAGCTTTCTTTTCTTAATAAATGATGCCACCGAGTGGCCATTTTTATTTATACACAAAAGCGTTTTTTTAAGTATAGTTTTTCTTCTTCTGTAGTCGCTTGTAATCAGTTACCCATACAAAATAAATAGTATTTTAGTTTGATGCAGGTAGTATTGTAAAGATATTAGATTAAGAATGTCTCTTAACAAAGATAAATAATGCTTTGGGAAAAATCATCTGAAATGCTTGCTTGAATCAAAGAGACTGATATGGATTCTTAACAGTGCAGTACCAAAATCCTTTCACAGGAAGAAATTCAAATAAAAATCCATTGAAAAGCTGCACAAATTAATATTTAATCACTTAGTTGCTTTTATTTAAGGTATGCATTGATTAGCTAATCTGTGAAGAAGTGGAGGCAAAATTATATCATGTTATAATATTTTTAGAAAATGCCTTTGGTTGCAAGTGCTTCCTCTGACAGATGCTATGTTGCCTTATCAGTTGCATAAATGACAAAGTTCAACTGGTTACATGAAGTGGGGACCCTTAATATGCAATTCAGGTTTTAGTTATTAATTTCTTGTAATTAATAGAGATTTGTAGCTAAAAAAACCCTGAAGTTTGTCTTGTTTGTATTTATGCCACCCTCTGAATTATAACATTCAGTTGATACACCAAAATTATCAGCATTTGTTTTTCTGAATGGATTCAGACAATCAGGATTTTTTATTTCAGCACATAAGAACGTTCACTGGAGAGGCAGGCTGCTAGTCTGTAATTGATGTTCTATCATACTGTGTAGAGTTATGGTCACATCATCTATTGAAGTACTTCCTTTTGTCCGATCTGAATCCACTGACCATCAACTGTGAGTAGGTCACCCTGGGTCCCTGTATTATGGAAGAGGGAGGAAAAGTCTCTTATCTGTTTTCTTCTGGATTTAGAGCAGATCGTCCCACATTCTTCATACATTGTACAAGTTATTTATGGAATAAACTGCTACAGGACAGAGGGATGGCTGATAGCTTAGTAGCCACAGTCCTATTGGAGCCGTCGTAACACCTTCTGGAATAGGTTATTTAACAAGGAGTGAAACATCTCTTCTCTCCTTATTATACACAATCCTGTTTTGGGGTGGCAAGATTCCATGCACTCCCTCAGCCATTGGCCCGTCAGCCACCACTCAAGAGTACTCGCGTGCCATTGGCCAGGTGCTGGGTCTGCTCCTCTTCCCCGCCCACTCCCCCTTCAGCCACTCTGCCCTGTCAGAATTACTTGCAAACGGCTTTCTCTCTTGATGAAGACGCTTCTCCTGCTTGCATCCTGTGTGGGACTTAACTTTTCCCTCAGTGGCTGTTGGTAGGTGTAACAAAATGGCAGTTAGCTGTGTTTGTAAGATGGCTGCCATCTGTGTGGTTGTTTGTTTAAAATGTTCCCCCATAAGGTTTAATTGAGCTGTAGTTCCAGAGAGGAGCCTGCAGGGGAGAAGCAGAGCGAGAGGCCTGTCCAAGGAGAGATCCTATCCTGAGCCCACAACCTCCAGAGATAGTATTGTGTGCACGGAAAGAGGATTGCGTTTAACCCCTGTTGATTTATGTTGTGTTGGTTCATAGTGTGTGCTTACTCCTACAGTTCTGCCTTATTCATATAGTGTGTGTGTGCTCCACAATTGTGTAAATAGTTAAATAAATTCTTTTATTTGGGCTACTAATCTGTGTTGTGCTCTGACCACATAGTCTCCCCCACTCTGCACAATAACAAAGGGAAGGGTAGCCCAAGGAAGCAAGGAAAGGCCAGAACCTAGGGTTGCCAACTTTCCAGGGATCCCCCAAAGATTGGGGATTTCACCTCCAAATAGGGAGAATCGGCCAGAGGGGTCTCACTGTCCCTCTAAAAAGGCAGTGACAATTCAGTGAGTGGTGGCAGCGAACTTAAGGAGTGAGATACACCCACGGGACGTGAAGAGTGAGGGGGAAATAAAGGTAGGTTGATGATTGGCTGGGAAGGAGATAGGGTTGCCAACTCCATGTGGGAAATTCCTGGAGATTTGAGAGATGGAACCTGGAGAGGGTGAGGTTTGAGGAGGGGTGGGACCTCAGACATGTACATTGTCATAGACTCCATCCTCCGAACCAGCCATTTTCTCTTGGGGAACCATTGTTGTCAGTCTCCAGATCCTATACTTAATGCATTTAATTTTTTCCTACATAAATGCAAAACTTTACAATTATCTCTGTTAAAATTCATGTTGTTAATTTTCATAGAATCATAGAATCAAAGAATTGGAAGGGGCCATACAGGCCATCTAGTCCAACCCCCTGATCAGTGCAGGATCAGCCTAGAGCGACCTTGACAAGTGTTTGTCCAGACACTGCTTAAAGACCACCAGTGACGGGGGGGCTCACCACCTCCCTAGGCAGCTGATTACACTGTCAAACAACTCTTACTCTAAAAAAGTTTTCCCTAATATCCAGCCGGTACCTTCTGGTCCTTAATCTAAACCCATTATTGCAAGTCCTATCCTCTGCTGCCAACAGGAACAGCTCCCTGCCCTCCTCTAAGTGACAGCCCTTCAAATACTTAAAGAGATCAATCATGTCCCCCCAGTTTTCCAGCCTGTGGAGTTCATCCTGTATCTTGATTCTTCCTTCTGCTGTATTTGCTACCGCTCCCAATTTAGTATTATCTATACATTTAATAAGCATCCCCTGTATTCCTTCATCCAAGTCATTTATAAGTGATGTGGGTTTTCTGGAAAATACAAAGCAGAACATTTTCTGGAAAATGTCCAGTGCCCTAAACAGAGTGTGATCAGATATGGCATGTTTATTTTTACTTGCATACGGAAACAAAGTAAGCTAAGAAGAGTTAACTTCCTTCTAAGTATATTTAAGTCAGTGATCTTTGAAGGGTGTAACTGCTTAGGATTGCACTGGAAAAAAATTAAATACATGAAATTAATTTTGTGTCCCAGTAGCAACAAATATTTGAACTGAAATATTTGGCTAGGGTTAAAATTAAGTATGGTTTAAATGTTACTGTGGCTGCAAGTTAACAGAAGTGACGCAGTACCGCTGTGGGGAGAATGAGGCTCAGAAGTCCCACCACGGGATTTAAAGTCTGGTGGTTGGGAAGTGAATTGGGGAGGAGCAGCATCAGAGGAAGAGGCTGAGGAGGCTGATAGCGGCCATAAAGACTGGGGGGGGCCCTCTGGAAGACAAGTAAGGCTCTTAGAGTCCAGCCAAGGGTGGGGAGCAGGAGGCAGCGAGAAACCTGAGATGCTGGGAGAGCCAATTCCCAGCTGGGAAGAAGTCACCAAAAGAGGAGAGAGTGAGCCAGAGGACGTGCCAGTGGGCAGCAATCAAACTCTGCCCCTGAAGAACTGATGGAGGAACTGGCTAAAGGAACTTAAAGGCCAACAGGGAGAAGGGGGGTGGAATAGGGGAAGCAACTCCTCACTTGGGGAAGGCACAAAGGTATAGAAGTAGACACTGGCTAAACACTGTATGAAGGTGAATATATGTAATGCAGGTGGCCAGGGAGGAACCTGGGAGGGGTGCCCTTACACAGAAGTATAAAGGGTCCCTGGTCTGAGGCCCCAGCAAGGAGTGACAGTTACATTCAACATACTCAAACACTTACGTGGATTTTAAGTAGTATAAAATTGTAAAAATTTAAAGACATTTTAGTGTGTACTTCCTTTATGTTCTTTAAATTTAAGGGGGAACCAACAACAGTGAAAACAGGTGACATGAATTTTAGCACACACAAAGAACTGTGCATTATATGCCTTGGACATGGTTATCCATTCATCTATTTCAACTGTTAGCCGAACTGCTTTATCTACAGCAGTTGGCAATTTTTACTCTGGGTATTTGCCAACTATACCAAGGTCCAGTCCACCCCAAGGATTTACCAGTAAAAGAGTCGAGACTGTTGGTTTCAAAGTAATCTGTCTTTTACTCAAGAATATATATAAATCACATACACACAATTCTGAAGCGCGCACACATTCAATCAAGGTCCTCAGGAGTACAAGGGTACAAAGAATCACTGTTGCATTCACAGGTTGGGTGATAAGGAGCAATACTTATCTGTCCTGAAGCTTGTCTGTCTCAATGAAGAATGAGGGTTAGAAAAATATACTAGGGAGATTTAACACACTGCTAGAACCAGTTGGCAAGTGTGGACCTCCTGGCTGCAGACCAAGAGATCAAGTAGGAACAAAGGATTTTTGTATAGGAAGCTGGACATGAGAGGGGTTTAAAATCAGACAGGGGGTGTTGGGGGGAAGGCGGCTAGCAAAAGCTAGGCAACTGGACCTCACCTTTTATAGGTGGATTTTTGGGTGGGTGGCAACCATGCCAGTCTGTGAATCCGCCTACCTATTAGTCCGTCCCAAAACTAGCCTCATTGGTGCATATAATGAGGGGTGGCATCCTAAAGGGTGGGGCCAATATTGTAACACTAGATCTAACTCAAGTGAAGTGTGAAAGTTTGGTGTCAAGGAACTTCTTGATGTGCAGATAAAGCTCGGCCTTTCCCAGGTAATCAGTGAGGCATCTGACAGGAAATGCTCATTCAGATATAAAGCAGAGATGTGCTACATGTCTTTCAACAGTTCATCAATGGGGGTTGCTTTCGTGTAAGCTGTTGTTTGCTGACCATAATGGCGATGTGCACGTCTCTTTCCTTCAGGCTGGCAGCTGTGTATTTAAAACCTCATTAACATGTGAGGCTTAGATCAAGTCACCATCTATGTGTATCTCACAACAAGTGACTTGAGCAGCTTTCCTTGAGCCTGTGGGTGTATGTGTGCACAGTCCATGTAGTATGTGGCAGCAAATATAAATCCATAAAGTAAATATTACTCTCATTTTCTCAACACAACACAATTTAACTCTTTTCCCAAATCCATAAAGCAAATATTAGTCTCATTTTCTCAACACAACACAATTTAAGTCTTTTTCTTTGAGGTCACTGGAGCACCTCAATTTCAGTGTCACTCTCTGCAGCATCCCTTGCATTATGTTAGTTCTCTATCAGGTTTGCAATTACAGTTCTTTCCACCGAATGAGAGGCGACATACCAATAGGCATTTAAGCTTTAAGTTTTATTTGACCTGCACAGTCAATCAGGTGAATTCATAACTTTTCAAAAATTTGGATTGTATATGTATTTGTGGTTTTATCCCCCAACTCACTAATGCAGATCAATAAAACACCCTCTCATACAATTCCTAGGGGAGATCACCTGAAAAATTACAACTGTGAAATAGCCCATTTTGCCTTGTATTGGCAATGGCATCCATTAATTGTTAGTAATTTTATGAAACAATGAATCTTTAGAAATTGGAAATTTTCTGCCCCACCTCTCTGATTGCAGATATTATTCAGTTGAATGTTGCTGTGGACAAACACATAACCATCACGGGGATCTGCTACAGCAGAGAACAAGGTTTCTATCTTTTCTATGTAATAGAGAACTAGATAAATTGGATTTAAAAGGGACTTCGACAAATTGTTGTAGGATAAATCAATCCGTGGGTATCAGCCATTGTGGCTAAATGGACCCTTTAGAGAGAGTGCCACTCTGAGTTCTGGTTGCTGGAGGGCAACAACATGGAGAGGTTTGGCTTCTGGGTTCCTGCTTCTAGTCCTTAAGGGGTTAGCCACTGTGAGAAACAGACCCAAATCCCCCAACCATTTTTGTTGTCCTTGTCCACTCCAGATGATTAGTCAGGGCTAACTGAGATCTAGCTGTGCACTTAAGAAGCCTTAGGCATGTAATTTGCTTTCCTCTCCTGCCAAGAGATACACCTCAACAATGTTTTTGGTTTGTTTTGCATGTAGTACAGAAGTAAAAATATTACTTGAGAGTCTTTGCTTCATCTTCATGGCTTCTGTAGAGTCCCACATCAGACCTGTGCACATGCAGGCCGGTTGCAAAAAAGATTTTCTGAGCTTTCTAGCAGACTAGGAGCACTGCTTCTCCCTTTTTTATTTTACCACCAAAACCATCACATGACCAGTAGGAAGGGTATTACTCCCTCAGTTATCTCTTTGCCACTGAGAAGATAGGCTCTCTATTGCTGCTCTCTGTTTTTCCTCACCTCATTCTTGAGTCTTAAGACGACTTGTTCTCTTAAAAGTTTTTTGTCATCAATAGTCGTTCCAGTGAATAATAAACTACATTTAAAGAAGAAAAGTTTCTGATTTTCCACTTTGTCATTATGCCCCAAAAGCTGATTGTGCCGGCTGAGGCTTTAAAATGGCATGAATAAATGTCCATTCTCTGTGCATTATCTGCCTGGGGAATCAGAGAACAGAGTGGCCTGTTGTTTCTGTCACCAATTTACTGTGAAAGTATGATTTGATTCAAAGGCTTTGGCAGTGTGCCAGCCTGAATAAAGGCACCTTCCCCTTCTTTGGCTACCTCAATTTTTTGGGGGGAGAAACCAGAAGAAGTGGTATGATAGAGCCTCAGATTGATGGCTCTTTTCAAAGGCTTTTGCTGCACACCAGTGCTGCTGTACACACACACCCTCCCCCCGGCTTTGAGGACAGAAACTTGGAGGTGTGACCTGACAGAGCCTCAGATTCAGAATGGCTCCTTTCAAGATCTTTGGAATCCCACTTTCTTCCTGGCTCCCCTCAGTTCCAAGGCAGAAGTTTGGAAGTATGATTTGGGAGATCCTTGGATTTCACAAGAGCTCTTTCCCACAAGGCTTTGGCTGCATGCCACCCTGAATAAGGGCACACCACCCTCTCCCGGCTGCCTTGGTTCCACAGTGAAAAATCTGGAGGTGTGGCCTGATGGAGGCTCTTTTTAATGGCTTTGGTTATGCACCTGCCAGAATGACAGAACCCCTTCCTGGCTGCTCTTGGCTCTGTGGTGAGATTCCTGGAGGCATGGGATTAATAGAGCCTTGCAGTTCTCTGTGGCTCTTCGAAAGGCCTGACTCACTCCATTGGTGCTGCCTCAGTTTCAAGCTCAGAACCAATTCTCTGTTGATCTCAGCTCCAAGACCTCTTGCTCATGCCTATTTCAAAAGTCTAATACAGTGACACGGCAGCCTCAGTTCCACCACTTTGCTGTAGCCTCTCTCGGCACTAATGCTGAACCCTAACGAACTTTCAGCATCAAGGGACCTGTTTCAAGTGGAGGCATGTCTTGCTATTGCCATCTCCATGGGGAATTTGGAACTGAGCTGCAAGTATGTTGGGGGGGGGGGGTCAAGCCTGAGCAGATCATCTCTCCTTTCAGTTCTATGTTAACCTTCAGAACCATTGAGGATGTAATGGTTTAGGGCTACTCAACTGTTTGTTTTCCATAGAGATGATAAACCTACACCTCTAAGGCCAGTATAGATGTAGACCGTTTTTTCCTGATGGTTTTATGTATACCTATGCTCTCTTCTTCCTACCAGGGAATGGCACTGACTCTGCCTAGGGTTCTCAGTCTCACTGCTGCTTCTGGGAGAGAGTTCTTATTTTGCTGACATTCAGATTGTCTCTGAAGTCATTCTTATATGACATCATTCATAATGATAGTCAGTGTGATATGGTGGTAAAAGCACTGAGCTGGGATCTGGGAGACCCAGGTTCATGTGCCATTCTGTCTTAAAGGCTTGTCAGTGATCATAAGCCCGTCTCATTCTCTCAACCTGACCTGCCTCACAGGGTTGTTCTGAGGATGGAATGTAAGAGTGTAAAATGTTATAAACAACTTTTGGTTCCCACCAGGGAGTAGGTGCAATGCAAATAAATAAACTCTATGCCCACCTTTTAAGGGATGTCTTATCTTTCTACTCAAAATAGGTGCCCCGTGGGACAAATTCTTTGATATGCAAACTCTCATTAAAATGGCTGCTGTTAGTAAACTTATGCTTGATTCTACTGGTCATCTTTATTGTTCTTGATGGCCTGCAGGTTAAATAGCACTTCATCTTTTATTCAGCCACTGCGGACTGTGAGTGCTGTAAACTGTTCGTCTGGATGGGAAGTTGAAGTGCCATGCTGCAGTTTCCCTTTAAGTTGCTAATCAACAGGTCATTATGATCCTTTTACTATCTACTGTGAAGGGAGCATGACACACCATTTTAACCCCATCCTGGAGCATGAAAGTGATTGGCCATTCAGTATCTCTAGTGATGGCTTGGTTATAATGAAACAATAGTCTAGTGACATTCTACAGATTAACATTTATTTTAATATAAACTTTTGTTAGTCCATCTTGCTTTTTTGGATATCTGTGTGTCTCACAGCCTATGAATATGGCATATGGGACAAGTCTGTTCATTTAATCTGGGCCAGACTTTTCAGACTTCCCTTTCCCATGCTAGTGCTTAGTACTGGAAAGGAACTGGTTGTTCTGCTGTGGCTCCACACACAGACTATGAATTCATCAGTCTGGACAGGCGACACTCTACAGAAGGAACGGACTTGCTGTCGAATCCTTACCAACTACCTCTTCTTCCCATCCTTCAAATAACATGGTGCCTCAGGGTAGTGCTCACATTCTTTCCATGCATGAGATACCAGGATCCATCCTTGATAGCTGCTCCTGAAGAAAGTCTCTGGTAGCAAATGTGTTTAAAATCCTTTAAATTCATTCATCTCTATGACGGTTTACACTGCAATCCAATGCAGAGTCACTCCAAGTCTAAGTTCATTAAGATCAATGGGTTTAGGCTGGAGTAATACTACATAGGATTGCACTGTTACTCTACAAAAGAAAGTGAAAATTCTGTGGTATGCTGCCTTATCAACTGTCACGACATCAGGGTGCTCCAGCAATGTCAACTGGCCAAGATTTAATTAAAAATAGGAAATCCTCAAAATGGCATACTTATTGATCAAGTGGGATAGTACATGACAGTGATCAAGCATACTATATCCCTTGCAAAATCCCACCTGTTCTGGGCCAGTCATCTTACAATCAGCCATCTGAAGTCTGCTCAACAAAAATGCTGCATAGATCTTACCTACAACAGACAACAAATAGTCAATAGTTCTTAGAGTTGTCCTTGTCTCCAGGTTTATGAAGTGGCACAATTATGCTAGAATGGCATTAAATGGAATCACACCAGTAGAGTCCACTCTAGTGAAAAGCAGCACCCACCAGTCCATGTTATTAATAATAAAATCTGCTGGAATACCATTAGGGTCTGCAGCCTTTAGGGTATGGAGCCCTTTAATAAGGCTCACTGTCTCTGAACATAGGACTAGGTGCCATTCTGGAAAATCAAGAGACATTGGGACCTCTAGGTTGTCATCATTTTTCGACTTAGAATACAGTGATGAAACACATGATACTCAGGTCTGAGCAGTAATGATATGAGAAAGACTCCCTCTGGTTTTTAAAGAAGAGGAGGCAATCGACCAGAATCTGGAGGGCCCATTATACCTGGCAGACTTAATTGGCTTTTGTGAGGATCTCATACTGGCAGCAGCTATCTTTTCCTTCACAAATTGTTTATAATCCCCCTTAGCAGCCTGGAGATCTTTCACCAAACTGTCTGTGTGACGCTCTCTCATAAGTTGTAATTTATGGGATACCAAACGTTTAGTGGCTCTACAAGCTCCGTCAAACCAATTATTTCTTGGAACTGTTTTACACACCAAAGGGGAAGTGACATGTATGGAGGAGAGAGAGAGAGAGAGTAAGAAAAGGGGCAGCAGAAGGGAGAAAGAGGTAGAGAAGGAGAAAGAGAGGTAAGAGAGAGGGGAGGAAGCAAAGGTGGGGAGATAAGATAGTTGCCCGGCAAGTTTCTTGCAGGTCTCCACTTGTTAATGATAATCTAGAGGCCATATTAGTGTTTTATTCCTTTGTTCTTTTCCCCTTTCCTGAGTTGTTGTATACTGGATATCTGGACACCCTGTTTGGCTTGTGTAGATGAGAGATAAAGCCAACCCTGATTCTAGCCTGTAGAGCATCCACCATGGTATCTTTAGTCAAAAACACCACCTGCTCCCCTCTGTTTCTTGCTATATCTCTGACAACCTGTTCCAGTGATTCTTCACCTTCCTTAAAAGTGCAGTATAGAACTGTACATAGGACTTCAGATGAGGGCTAACTAGTATGTTACGCTCTATGGATCAACATATCCTGGTGATCCCTGGGCCGAAAGAAATCCATCTTACCTTGACCAGGGCCAGGGCTTTTTCTGCTCTGGCCTCTGCCTGATGGAACATGCTCCCCACTGAGATCAGGGCCCTGCGGGATCTTCTTCAATTCCGCAGGGCCTGTAAGACAGAGCTGTTCCACCAGACCTTCAGCTGAGGCAGTGGGTATGGCCTCCTTGAGGTTTCTGTCACCCATCTAATAACTGCTGGCTATTATTTATCTGTTACCAATAGGAAACCTCTCACAACCAGCCAATTTCTGTCCTTGGGTTGTGACCACCATTTTAATGTATACTGTGGTGTTCTAAAAACTTTTAAATTACATTTATTGTATTATTGAAATGTTGTTACCTGCCCTGAGCCGGCTTGTGGAAAGGGTGGGCTATAAATGTAAATAAATAAATAAATAGTACAGAGTGGAGTACAGCTATTACTTTGCTTCTCTTAGGCCCTTTTCAAACTGCCTTTGTATTCCATTTTAGTAACTGGTTGTTAATGGATTTTTCTGTCATTTCAGACAGTTCCGTTTTAGTAACTGGCTGCCAGAAGACTTTATATACCGGTTCATATAAACCTGCTTGCATCGGGTTAGCAAAGCGTGGTTGAACTGCTTTTGAGGGAAACTGCTTTCTTCCATTTTCCACCCCTTCATTGTGCTTCTGAGGTTTGCTGTTTAAAATGTCCATAGCGCTTTGAATCATAGCATCACAGAGTTGGAAGGGGCCATACAGGCCATCTAGTCCAACCCCTTGCTCAGTGCAGGATCAGCCTAGACAAGTGTTTGTCCAGCTGCTGCTTAAAGACTGCCAGTGAGGGAGAACGCACCACCTCCCTAACTAGCTGATTGCACTGTTGAACAACTCTTACTGTAAAAAAGTTTTTTCTAATATCCAGCCAGTACCTTCCCACTCATAATTTAAACCCATTATTCCTATATAGGCTTCCTACAATGCCTCTTTTCCCCCCACCCTGTTTCACCGTGCAATCTTCCTCAGACTTTTTTTTAACGTTCTAAGTTGAGCACCATAGCACTAAACTGATATAACACTTCAGTGTTACAGTGGCACCACTGAGATGCCTTGACTCCATTGTGTCTATTGAGTTGTGCCGCTGTAGCACTGAAGTGTTATATCGGTTTAACGCTATGGTGGTCAACTTAGACGGTTCAAAAAAAAAAGTCAGAGGAAGATCACATAGCGAAAAAGGGCAGGGGGAGTGGCACTGTTTGAAATGACCATAGCACTTCAAAGCTGGCTCATTGATGGAAGGAAATTTGCTGTATGAAACACTGATCCCTGTATTGCTTTACTCGAAATCAGGCCAACAAAGAATAACATCCGGTTTAGAATGGTCATGTGAAAGGGCCTTAAAGTAGCCTAAAATTCACATTAGCCTTTTTTACAGGAATATCACTGTACTTGCTCATATTCAGTTTGTGATGACTACAGTCCCTGGATTATTAAGTGTTAGGAACCAGATGAAAACTATATTTGCCCAGGCATTTTGTTCTTATATGTGTGCAGCACTCTTCCCCACAAGTTTGTGCCCTTAGTTTTTATCTACTTATATTACTCTTATGCTGATTTTTGGTATCTCTTGTTCTGCTGTGTTTATTGCTCATATTTTGTTTTTAGCTTTTGAAACTTAATTGTAATCATATTGTGAGCCACTTCAAGCATTTTTATGAAGTGAACAACTTTTTCAAATAAAACAATAAAACGTAAAGTGGCTCTAAATCCCAAATTTAAACTATTTAAGGGTTTGTAAGGATAACTGATCATTTTAAAAATCTAATATAGCTAGTTTGTCCCACTAAAATTCCTGTAAAGCTATAAGGCTCTTGGCATATTGGTGCTTTTTAACAGTAATCAAATTGGTATACTTTTATGATGGGAAATCATGAGTATTCAAATGAGTTTCAATAGTGATAGCTAGTAAATATTCTCCATGTGTCTGTATTTGTACAACTAAGGCTGCGGGCACACGGGCAGGAAAATGTGGGGGGTAGCGTGGCTGTTTGCCCCGGGGCTAAAAACCACATGGTTGCGCGAGCAGACCTACCGTGGAGGTCCCGTGGTAGGGGGGAGTTGCCGATCACTCCACAGTCCTGCGGCACGGCAAAGAAGAGGGGCGCGGGGCAAACGAGGTTGGGGGTTTTTTAAAACTCAAATGTGCGCATGCTTCCTTGGGTGCTTGTGCGCATCCGTGGAGACTTTGGAAAAAAAACAAACCTTTTTGCGAGGTGACCTGGGCGGGCGCCAGAACTACCACTGGAAATGCGATCAGATGCCCGCCCTTGCCCCGCGGTGTCAGGAAACTAGTACCTCCGAGGTACTAGTTTTTTACCGCGCATCTTCCGTGGGAAGCCTCGGGTTCGCCACGGGAGCTCGAGGCTTCCCAGATGTGGCGGTGAGATCGCGCCCAGAAAATCCGCCTATCTTCCATCCCTCTAGCGTGCCTAATGCTTTGTGTGACCGCAGCCTAAATATAGTTACTGAACATCATCATTTACATATAAAAGAAGAAGCATAGACCCAGTTCTTACTCTGCCTTCAGACACACTTTGAAAAGGAGACACATTTACAGTCAGAATTTTTGAAAAAGCTTGGGAAGAACCTTGGCCCAAATTTTGAAGGGGAATTTTTGATTTTTGAAAAAGCTTGGGAAGAACCTTGGCCTCTCCCAAATTTTGAAGGGGAATTGTTGACGTGCTAGAAGAGGAAGGGAGATGTCTAATGAAAGAGGAGTTATACATCTTAGTTTATATTTTAGCAGATGCCTCCTAATATATTAAAAAACTGAATTGTAAAATCCTAATTTCCATCATCTCTAGACTTGTATTATGATTATGGTTTAGAGACTGGTTTACCCAACATTTGTGTGTGTGTGTGTGTGTTTTGGGAGGGGGGATTAATCATACAACAACCAAACTCTAATCTGCCTTTCTGTTTTTCTTTTTCCGTTGCTTCAGGTAACATTAGTTGTAAGGGGATGACAGAGCGCATTCACAGCATCAATCTCCACAACTTCAGCAATTCTGTGCTCGAGACCCTCAATGAGCAACGCAACCGCGGCCACTTCTGTGATGTGACGGTCCGCATCCACGGGAGCATGCTGCGTGCCCACCGTTGTGTGCTGGCGGCTGGCAGCCCCTTCTTCCAGGACAAGCTGTTACTAGGCTACAGCGACATTGAAATTCCCTCTGTGGTGTCAGTCCAGTCAGTGCAAAAACTCATTGATTTCATGTACAGTGGGGTACTCCGAGTCTCACAGTCGGAAGCCTTGCAGATCCTAACAGCAGCCAGCATCCTGCAGATCAAAACTGTGATTGATGAGTGCACACGGATTGTTTCACAGAACGTGGGAGACATCTATCCAATCATCCAGGATTCTGCCCAGGAGACACCTCGAGGAACTCCTGAATCAGCCACTTCAGGGCAGAGCAGCGACACAGAATCTGGCTACCTGCAAAGCCACTCACAGCATAGTGTAGACAGAATCTACTCAGCTCTGTATGCCTGTTCTATGCAGAATGGCAGTGGAGAGCGTTCATTCTACAGTGGAGCAGTGGTCAGCCACCATGAAACAGCTTTGGGACTATCCAGAGACCATCACATGGAAGACCCAAGCTGGATTACACGAATCCATGAGCGCTCACAGCAAATGGAGCGGTATCTGTCTACCACTCCAGAAACCACACACTGCCGGAAGCAACCACGACCAGTTCGGATCCAGACCCTTGTGGGTAATATTCACATCAAGCAAGAGATGGAGGATGACTATGACTACTATGGACAGCAAAGGGTACAAATACTAGAGCGCAATGAATCTGAAGAATGCACTGAGGATACTGATCAAGCAGAAGGCACTGAGAGTGAGCCCAAGGGGGAGAGCTTTGACTCTGGAGTCAGTTCCTCTATCGGCACTGAACCTGATTCTGTTGAGCAACAATTTGTGACTGGTCTAAGCCGAGAAGGTCATCAAGAGACTTCCCAAGCAGAACAAAATGATACTTCTGCTGAAGGCACTCAGCAGCAGCTCATAGATGCCAACTCATCCTCACCAGACAGAGGCAATGACATTGAAAGGGACAATGCAGTGATCACCATTAGTAACAGTAGTGAAAAGGGGATCTTGCAACCTTCGGTCACTACAACTGTTGGCCAACCACTGCCAAGTACCCAGCTCTACTTACGCCAGACAGAAACCCTCACCAGCAATCTGAGGATGCCGCTGACCCTGACCAGCAACACACAAGTCATTGGCACAGCTGGCAACACCTACCTGCCTGCACTCTTTACTACGCAGTCTGCTGGCAGTGGCCCCAAGCCTTTCCTCTTCAGCCTGCCCCAGCCCTTAGGTCAACAGACACAGTTTGTGACAGTGTCCCAGCCTGGCCTGTCAACTTTTACTGCCCAGCTGCCAGCCCCACAGCCCCTGGCTCCTTCTGCAGGCCACAGCACAGCAGGTGGGCAGGGCGAAAAAAAGCCTTATGAGTGTACCCTCTGCAACAAGACTTTCACCGCCAAACAGAATTATGTCAAGCACATGTTTGTACACACAGGTAAGTGTGTGGCTCTTTGGCTTGTGCATGAGGCTGTGAGGGGGAAACTACATTTACAAGTGTGTAGTTGATTTTGAGACGTATTCCTCTACCACCTGCTGATTTGGGTAAATATTCAGTCTGTTAATTAGTTGCTGTTCACATAACACTGAAAGTACTCACTACAAAATATATCATCAAGTGGTGAATCCTGTTCTATCCAAAGAGAGGATGCAACATGCTCTTGAAAACTTGTAATAGTTAGGCTCTGTTCTGCTTCAACATGTGAGCAGCTGGTGTCCCTCTTTTCTCTGTGATCCTTTTATACAATTGAAAACTTCCTCTGTGTGTTCATGTGTGTGTGTAGTTGCTAAACTAACCCATTTTTCTTCATTCATCCTTTAAAGGGTTTGTCTCCCAAGATCTTTATTATCATTTTTTTTAAATAATTTTTTATTTTATTAAAACATACCATTTTTGAACTCTGGAACCTAACATTGAACATATCACTACAGCTGTTGTTATGGGATCTTAGTATAATTGAGCATTGCTATGAGGGGTCACCATAAGTTGGTTGTGACTTGATGGCACTTAATTAATGTCTTGAAAATAATGCTCAATGTAACCTAAAATAGCATTAGCAGGCCTGTGCATGTTCAATCAAATGTAAGTCCCACTGAATTCTTGGCATTTACTCCCAAGAATGTGCATGTAGGATTGCAGCTGCATTGTTACCATACCAAGACACATTCAGTTTGCTGTCTACTAGCTTAAGCCCAGCCTTTTTAAAAAACTTGTAGCTAGCCAATTTTCCCTACTTTACATGCATTTAATTCCCCATTCCTCCTTGGAGCTCTTTGGTATTGTCCTTAATTAATGTCATTGTATTTCCATCTGCCCAGCTCATGAATTTAAGGTCATTTTGAATATTTAGGTCGTTCTGTACATTTTTATATTTGTAAAACATATTATCTTATCTGAGTCATATAAAGATACTGGGCTGGATCTTGTGGTCTCTGGGCAAAAGGATCACATATATCCCCCTTCCCGCAGCAGTCCTTTTCAACACTGGGAAAGTTGATTCCCACATGGACTAAAAGCCACACAGGTTGGGGGAAGGGTTCACTGAGCAAAGGGGTGAAATTGTCCTCTCCTCCATTTTCTATCAGCAGAAATCCTCTGGCAAACAAGGTAGGAATACTGACCTCTGGGAATAACACTGGGGTCAAAAAGAACAGCTGGGGAGAGGGGGACAGGGAAAATCCATCACCTCCCTCCATTGACATAATGCTAGATTCAGTAACAGCACTGACACTGCAGTCCTATCCAGAATTACTCCAGTCTAAGCCGATTGATTTAACATCTGGGATGAGACTAAAGTAACCTATCATAGGATTGCACTGCTAGTCCCTCGCCTGTGGTTGCTGCTTTCAAGCCGAATTTGAACCTATTATTACAGTCTCTTGCTTTGTGGTTTTAAACTAGTAATATAACAATCATTTTCCAGATCAGGGATAACCTGCTTCTTCAGCCTGGAGGCTAAATTCTCCCCAACCCAAATGCCCAAGGTATGGAGGCCACCCAGTTTCTGCAGCATAGCTGGAGGGTGATTGGCCCCTCAGACCAAAGAACTTGTCATTACTTGCTGTCTGATTTTTAAAAATCTTCTGCATGTTTACAAATTAATTGTTGAATTATTTCTTCTAATATTCTATAAGTATGGAAGCTGGTTGTGTAACTACCTCAGTAGCCATTGTCATCCTTTAAAAATCAATATATTCACTCTTTTCCAGTTTTTTGAGGCCACAAAAGTTTCCCATGATTTTTGTAGTTAGTGGTTCTGAAATATGGATAATCTGCCTACTTCTGGGTCCTTGGATTACCAAGGCATAACCAGCTGATTTTATTTTATTTTATTTCTCCAAGTATTCATTTACTTACTTGAAACATTTCCCCATCCTCTTTTTTATCAGTTGTGGTATTGCATCATGATAGCTTTCCTTCTTTATTAAAACCTCGTGTAGGCACTAACAGTGCCATCCTAAGCAGAGTTATAATTTTCTATGTCCGTTGATTTCAATAAAGAGAAGGGTGATATTGTAAATCATTCAGTCTTTTTGTTATGCCTTCTCTAAAATCTTTCTCTGGCTCATCCTTTCCCTCTTTATATAGTTGTAAAAATCTATCTTGTGTCTGACATTTCCCAGAAAAGCTGAAATCAGCATTCATCTTTGTGTCTTCTGTGCAGTCCCACATGGGACTGCCTTGATGCAGGACCTGCCATGGAAGGAGAGAATTCCACAAGCTTCCAGAAAGCTCCTTTGATGAGTGCGCCCCCTCCCCTCTGTCAGAACCAGAGATCTCTTCCTGCCCATTTGGTCACATGACTGAAGGGAGAGAGCACTCTTCCCTCAGTTCTCTTTCTGTCACCAAAACATATCACAAGCTTCTTCTAGAGAAAAAAATCACCTCAGCAATTTTTCTTTGTGGTGCTTGTGAGTAAATTCTCAATCTTGATTGCCCTTTTTAAAAAGTGCCAAGCCTGAGGCACAAAACGATGAGCACTCTGAATACTTGATGTGTTTGGGAGAAGGGCATAATACCAGCACCTGCCTGGTTGGCAACCTCTTCACACCAAAAGTGCTCCAAGACCAAGGTCAGTGCCTAAAAACAGCACCATGGGAAAATCCTCAGAGCCGGAATCTTCAGAGCCCTCCCAAAAGAGATCTCGCCCTTCTTCCATGGCTTCTATTCCAGCTTCGAAGCTGAAATCGACCTCTGAAGGGGCCATATCTGTGCAGAGAGCAGCCTTAGAGCCTCCGGCAAAGAAATCCAAACACTTGGAATTGAAGAAATCTCTTTCGGACCTATGTCTGCCACCACAGCAAAGTCACCAGCTGGCTCCTTAGCATAATGCTGTTCACCCTCATCCCCTAAATGCCAGCACCCATTGCCAATGGGACCCCGACACTCTCCATTGCTTCAAGGTCAACACCATTCAACTCTAAGGCTTCGACGTCACCAGCTCGACAGGGATCCTCAGTCAAAAACCATGGATGCCATCTTCCTCCTTGGATCCAGCTGATTACCATTCATTGGAGGAGGATGTAGTTGATGTCCCACTCATCAAGAAGAAGCTTCAAGAAAAACCTTTGACAACACATTCATCCAGTGGGTCAGACACTGAATTTCCACATATGTGACACTAGCCTCCGCCCTCACAATAGGTTTTTATCCCCCATGGGCATTACCACCATCAGCTCAATGGGATGCAAACCTCCCCTTCCAGGTTTGGCAACCCTCATCAGCCTCTCCTTACCAGGGGATGAGCTCTCAAGGTGTTCCCATAAGTGAGCATCACCACCAAAAACCTGCATCAAATCCATTGTCGCTCAAGTCAGAAGACCCTCAACATCCTGCATCAGACATCAAATCTGAGTGTACTTCCCTCCCATCCCCTGACAATAATGTCAGAGATCAGGCACCAGTGTCTCCAACAGAGGACCTTCAGCTATACTCAGAACAGCTTATTAGGATGGTCAAGACCCTTGAACTGGACTATACTTCTCTGGATCCAACATCCTCAGATCCAATCATGAGCATGCTATATGCAGCAGAACAGGGCCAAATAACATTGCCAATGGTGAAAGGCATAAAGCATATAACAACTAATGTCTGGGCCAGGCCAGTGTCTGGACAGGCCTCCACTAAGAAGGTGGTGAATCTGTATAAGATTAGGGAAGATGGCTGTGAATTCCTCTTCCAAAATCTGACAGCCAATTCCCTAGTCACAGACGTTTTACCTTCCAAACAGAGAGGAGGTCCTCATTCATCGCCCCTTGACAAGAAGGGGCATAAATTACACATGCTGGGAAGAAAGACATATACATCAGCAGCCTTGGGTTTGTGTATTGCCCATTTCAAGGCAATAATGGGACATTACCAGATGTTTCTCTGGGAAAGGATGTCCCAGCACCAAGAGGACAAAAAGGCAGTGGCTAAGGTATACCACAGGCAGAGGACATAAGGCTTGGTAAACAGGAATTAAATGCCTCTAGGCATATCGCAAGTGCTTGTAGCTGAGTTATGGGCTCAGGGGTAGTTCTGAGAAGACATTCTCAGCTGAGTGCATGTGCACTGCCCCCAGACACTAGATCCCTTATTAAAGATCTACCTTTCAAGGGCAAACTACTGTTCAGTAGAAAACTAACACCATCCTCGACAGGATAAGAAAGAAAAGGTCACTGGGTATCATCCCTCAACAGAGTACTACCTACAAGCCAAAGTACTTCCCGAGGCACGGCCAGCAATATTCATACAGTAGACAATATAGTGCTATCCCGCCCAGTACCAAGAGCAGTCTCATTACTACCCCTCTTTCTAGGCCCATGGTCAATCTAAACAGCAGCAGGTTAGACACAAGGGCAAACAAGGAGATCATTCCCCAAGGGACCTCCCCACAAAGGACAGGTCCATACAATGACTAGATTCAAAGGCCACTTTCATCAACAGACTCTCTTTCTTTGTTGAACAGTGGAACACAATAACTGATGAGGAATGGGTTCTTAGTATAATAAAGTGTGACTCTTTTCTGGAGTTTAAATCTGTGCCTGGCTCCTGTACTGTTTGCCTACTGGTGACCAGCCTTTTACAGTGTTACAACAGAAGATAATCCGGCTTTTACTGAAAGGTGTCATACAAGAAGTTCCTGAATATGGAATGGACAGAGGGTTTTTCTCATGATACTTTCTGATAAATAAGAGGGGCAGAGGTGAGAGGCCAATCTTGGACCTCAGGAACATCATCAAACACCTGAAGGTGTTGCTTTCTCTGTCTATCCTTCCCCTTACTGACAGGGGTTTGTGGTTCTGCGTCCTGGACCTTCAGGATGCATATTTCCACATTTTGGTTCACTAGGACTGTAGAAAGTATTTAAGGTTCAAATGTGGGGATTGATTTTACCAATATGCTGTCTTGCCATCTGGGCTAGCATCTGTCCCCAGAATCTTTACTAAGTGTGTGTCAGTTGTAGTAGCATATCTACCTAGATGACTGGTTATTTGTAGGCGATATTGAATCACAACTGAAGTCTGATCTCTCTGTAGCAGTCTAGATTCTAGAAGATCTAGGTTAACTATTTCAAATCTTGCCTGATCCCAACTCAAAATATTCACAGGAGCAAGATTAGATTCTACCTCCCACAGGGCCT
The DNA here is from genome assembly GCF_001447785.1 of Gekko japonicus. NCBI lineage: Eukaryota > Metazoa > Chordata > Lepidosauria > Squamata > Gekkonidae > Gekko > Gekko japonicus. Next base: position 502,599 of record NW_015167539.1, on the reverse strand, counting down.
TTCTCCAGGTCTAGACTGATATCTAAATTCTGCCAAAATAGATTCCAGAAGGCAGTGACCATTCAGAGGTTACTAGGGCTTATAGCCTCAAGAACATCACTCATACAACATGCCAGATTTCAGATGAGACACATTCAGAATTGGTTCTTCAGAAAATTTTGGATGGACTCTGACCTTCAATGGCATAGGCTGTCCATTCCTAAAGAAATTATTAGTTCCCTAAAATGGTGGGCAGAGGAGAAAAACCTGCTGGAAGGCATCCCGTTAGGACTTTCTCTCACAACATTCACATTTTCACTGATGCTTCCCTGAGCAGGTGGGGCACACACTGTAACTCAGCCAGAGTCAGTGGATGAAGAAACTAGACTGCATATCAGTCTACTAGAGCTTAGAGCAATCAAATATGCTCTCACTTCTTTTACAGACACACTACAGGGAAAACATCTCCTGATAGCCACAGACAGCTTATCGGCAAAGTTTCATGTCAACAAACAAGCTCTCTCAAGACTCTGCAAGGAAGCATATGGGAATGGGCCATCCTGCAAAGGGTTGAATTGACAGAAATGCACATAAGAGGCCAAGACAACAACACAGCAGATTACTTGAATAGGGAGTCAGGTTCTCTACATGAGTGGTCCCTGAACAACCGTTGTATAGATCTGATCTTTGGGGTGTGGGGCATCCTCAATATAGACCTTTTTGCTTCAACAAAGAATACAAAATGCCCAATGTACTGCTTGAGAGTGGCCAGGGATAGCTGGTCACTTGGGGATGCATTCCAGTTCCAATGGTTTCATGGTCTTTTGTATGCATTCCCATCTTTCCCGCTCCTGCACAAGATAATATCAAAACTGAAAGACAACAGGATTACATGCATTTTAATAGCCCCTTTCTGGCCCAAATGAACATGGTTCCCAATGGTTTGGAAGTTATCCAGAGGCAGATTCCAGACCCTACCACCTGCAAGGGATCTGCTGTCCATAGGCCCAGTCCTCCATCACGACTCAAACACAGTACATCTCATTGCATGGTTAATTTCTCCATAAACCAATGGTTGGGAAGAGTAGCTGAAATATTAATCTCTTCATGTAAACTATCTACTACGAAGATCTATGAGGCCAAGTGGTGTCGTTTTGTAGTGAGGGTGTCGGAGAGACAGATTAAACCCAACAGGTGTCTGTTATCTGAAATTTTTGAATATTTACTCTCTCTTAAGGACTCAGGGCTCTCTACATTCTCAATAAAGGTGCACCTAGCCACCATCTCCACCTTCCATGTGGGAATAGATGCTACTCCTGTCTTCTCCAACCCCATGTCGAAAAAGTTTCTCAAGAGCCTGTACAATTTATATCCCCCAGTCAGACCTCCAATCGCTCAATGGAGCTTTTCCCAGCTCATTTATTATGACGTCGCCCTCTTCCCTCCCTCACACACAGGATTTTCTCTCAATTTTTCTTTTCCTTTCTGACTGAGCAGCCCCTTTATCTATTTTCTTCTTTGCTGAAGATCTGTGGCTGTCCCACCCTGTCACGTTATTGTATTTTCATGCTGCTTCAGCCCAGGAACTTGAGGAAAGAGACAAGATCACCCTCTTAAATTAAACTTCTGAAATGGCACACAAGAGGCTTTATAATGTTCAAAAATAAACAGAACATTTTATTCAATATAGAGGGGGAAAGGTCAGGTGAAATCAGAGGTAAAATGTCTGAGGTAAATCAGTAAGAACTCTGAGGTAGCTTAATATTTTCACAAACTACAGTTCATATGTTTACAGCAACTGAACGTTTTAAACTTATCACACAATCTTAGAGTCTTTGAGATGAGAGGCTTTTGTTTCAGTGTTTCCTAAACACTCTAGAAGAAGAAGAAGAAGAAGAAGAAGAGATTGGATTTATACCCCGCCCTTCACTTGGAGTCTCAGAGCGCCTTACAAACTCCTTTCCCTTCCCCTCCCCACAACAGACACCCTGTGAGGTGGGTGGGGCTGAGAGAACTCTGACACAAACGGCTCTTTCAGGAACAGCTGTGCCAGATCTTATAACTGACCCAAGGTCACATCAGCTGGTGCAAGTGGAGGAGTGGGGAATCAAACCCGGTTCTCCCAGATTAGAGTCCACACACTTAACCACTACACCAAACTGGCTCGTATAGCCAGTATAGTAGTATACCAGTATATACTAGTATAGTATAGTATAATATACTATACTATACTATACTATACTATACTATACTATACTATACTATACTATACTATACTATACTATACTATACTATACTATACTATACTATACTATACTATACTATACTATACTATACTATATACTAGTATAGTTTCTTGAGTTTAACTGACTCTTCAGGTCTCAGAAGGCAAGGATACCAAGCACCCAAATTCCTTCTCTGAGCACACCAGTTCACTTTGTTGAGTTTAACTGACTCTTTGGGTCTCAAAAAGCAAAGATACACTACTAAGTACCCAAATTCCTTCTCTAAACGCACCATGGATCACTCCACTCTTTGTGCTCTCTCCCTTTCCAACTGGGTATGGAATCACTTCTCTAACTAGAAAATCGATCCCTTTTTCTGGGGGTCTTCACTGATCCTCCTACTCCTCCTTGCCAACCTTCCCAGTCCTCTGTCAGTGTTAAACTTTTCTCAGTCAGTGTTAATCTCTTCTGAGTCAGAGCTAAACTGTTCAAATTCTCAAGTAAAGCTAAACTGAGTTATCTGCAGCAGTCGGTTCCCAAGCCTTTCTGCTCAACCGATGCTAACCAATCAAATCCCTTTGAGTAGCCTGTCACTCAAGGCTCTCTGGCTCTGTGAGGCAATAACCCTTCACAGTTCTTCACATGTTTACACAGCACATATGAGCTTTTACAGCTCAGTCCATCCCATCATTTATAAACCTTTCAAACCCTTGCCTACGTGTGAGTTGTCTTTACTTTCTTACAAAACCATGTTTCTGGTAGCAATAATCTCTGCAGGAATAGTGGGGGATTACGAGCACTGAGATGTGACTCCCCCCCCCAATAAGGTTTCATAGGGACGAGGTGGTGCTACACCCAAGTATAGACTTCCTCCCCAAAGTTGTCTTGGAGTTCCATATGTCACAGAACATTATTTTACCAGTGTTGTTCTCATATCTGCAATCTGTAGCAGAACAGACTCTACACACATTGGACATGAATAAAGCATTACTATTTTATTTAGATTGCATATCTCCAGTCAGAAAAGCCTGTTTTTCTGCTTTAAGGGTGTTAAGGGAAGTCTGTATCAGCTCAGACACTTTCTAGATGGGTCATGAAAGCTGTTAAGAGTGTCTTTGACAAGACAAAGGTGGAATGCCCCCTCCCTTTGAAAGCTCACTCAGTGAGGGCCCAGGCATCAGCAGCAGCATTTGACTGTAATGTTGACATACATGCGATCTGTAAAGCCACAACTTGGTCCTCACCATCCACATTTGTTAGATATTAATCAATCAATGTGGATTCCGACAGAGAAGTGGCTGTGGGGAAAACATTATTCTGGTAACCAGCCCACACCTTGGTAAATGAGCTTGCTGTTCTCCCATTTGGTACTGCACAGAAGACACGAAGATGAAAACATGGTTGCATTTACCTAAAACTGATGTTCATTGAGTGTCTTCTGTGCAAGCACATATCTCTCTCTCCTTTTCCCACCGTGGCTGGAACTGTCATGCATTATTCTATGCCCTGTAGTAACAAAGGGAGAACTGAGGGAAGAGTGCTCCCTCCCTCTTCATCACATGACCAAATGGGTGGGGAAAAGTCTTTGGCTCTGACGGAGGGAAGGGGGAGCACTCATCAAAGGAGCTTTCTAGAAGCTGCATCGAGGCAGTCCCATGTGTGCCTGCAGAGAAGACACTTGATGAACATCACTTACAGGTAACTGCAACCATGTGATATGTGACTTATGACTTTGTACTTGAACGTGTAGTCTGTCATTTTAAAAATTTGATTGTTAAGGCTACAAAGAAAAGTGGCCCTCCTGTCTTCCAAAGACGTTTGCCCACAAATAATGCTTCAAAAACATTTTGCTTCAATTCTAAGGGAGAGAGACAGAATCCATTAGAATAAGAGAGAGAATTATAGCAAGACCACGGGGGGGGGAATGACATCACTTATCCATCATGCATCACTGGCAACACTGTTGTTTCATGCTGTCGTATACCTGTAAGCTACACTAAAGTCATGATCTCTTAATCCAGTTTTATGTAGCTTTGTTACCTTTTATTACCAATTGCCACTTTGGTTATATAGAACAGGTAGAACTAAGGATGGGTTGTAGCCAACATATATGTTTGTGTCTGTGTTCCTGAATAATATGTTGCTTTATCAAACAGACTGGACTTGTTGTGTTGGCACTCTTCAAAATTCATTTTTTTATGTATAAAAAGACACTACTAAACAGAACTCATCACCTCATATCTCCTGTCTTCATCCATATTTTTTCATGGTGTCATTCCTGGCTTAATAGTAACTAAGGCCCCGGTCACACGAGCAGGAAACCGCGGGGAGGAAGCGTGGCAGTGTGCCCCGGGGCAAACTAAGGCGTCGTTACCTGACCAGACCTCCCGTGGAGGTACCGTGGAGGTACCGTGGAGGTCCCGTGGGAAGGGAGAGGTGCCGATCGCAGCACAGTCCCGCGCGCAAAAACGAAGCGCACGGTTCGGCAAACTGGATAGGGGTTTTTTTCTGTACAGCCGACTGCGCATGCTCCATAGGGTGCTTTTGCGCATCCACGAAGACCTGGGGGAAAAAACTTTTTCGCGAGGACGGGAACATGGGCGGGCGCCGGATGCCACCGGAAACGCGATCAGACGCCCGCCCTTGCCCCGCGGTTTCCGGATACTAGTACCTCCGAGGTACTAGTTTTTTGCTGCGCGGTTTCAGCGGGAAGCCTCGTTTGAGCCACGGGAGTGCTACGCTTCCCAGACGTGCCGGTGAGATCGCGTCCGGAAACTCCGCATGTCTTCCGTCTGACTAGGGTGGCTAATGTTCCGTGTGACCGCAGCCAAAGTTAATTTTTAGCAGGCTCAGATAAAAACTGAATTGTAGACTTCAGTCCTGCCATATATTTCCAATGACAGAAGAGCACTTCTGTTAGTGAAGGAGAGGTAGGGAGAGCTTCCACCGATTCACTGTTTGTCCCCCTTTGCTGTTCATGTGGGTTCCCTGACCTCCAGGGAAAGAATTGGGGGGGGGGCATAAGGGAGGAAGGTTCTGCTGAATGAGCATCACAGAGAGTGCCAGGAAGCCAGAACCCTGTTAATTGCAAAGCTTTATTTAATTGATGTTAATTCTTTTCTTCTTTTGTCCCTCTGTCTCCTCCTTCTCCCTTATGCCAATATGCAGGTGAGAAACCCCACCAATGCAGCATTTGTTGGCGATCCTTCTCTTTAAAGGATTACCTTATCAAACACATGGTGACTCACACTGGTGTCAGAGCTTACCAATGCAGCATCTGTAACAAGCGTTTCACCCAGAAGAGCTCCCTAAATGTGCACATGAGGCTCCACCGTGGGGAGAAATCCTATGAATGCTACATCTGCAAGAAAAAATTCTCACACAAGACTCTGCTTGAAAGACATGTGGCTCTGCACAGTGCCACCAATGGAACACCTAGCACAACAGGCACAGGTGCGAGGGCTCTCCCTGCTGGAGTGTTGGCCTGCACAGAGGGAACCACGTATGTCTGCTCCGTCTGTCCAGCTAAGTTTGACCAAATTGAGCATTTTAATGACCACATGAGGATGCATGTTTCAGATGGATAAGTTAAGTCTGTTCTCTGTTTTGAACAACATCAAAATCCAACCAGAGAAACAACAACAAAAAGCTATGGCACTAGAATTTAAGATTTTTTTTTCATTTTTACTTTTTTTGTTTGTTAATTTCATTTCATTTTTTGTACTACATGAAGAACTGTTTTTTGCCTGCTGGTACATTACATTTCTGAAGGCTGGGTGAATAGTAATAATCCCAGTCTTCCTTTGATGGTGGCCTTAAGGCCAGGTAGTGCTTCAGGGGATCTACTGGTTGGATCTCTAGCTACTGGCCTCTAAATACAACCCTTCTTTACTACAAAAAAAACTTATAAAAATCTTTTTTTGTCACTTATGAAGAGCACTACAAAAAAAAATCAACAAAAGCAGAAATATATTATGAAATCTACAAGGCCTACTGTCGTAAATACACCGCTTGCAGTGTTTCAATGGACAGATGCATAATTCTGACCGCTTTGGACTTCACAGTATCCAGTTAAAACTGTGGAATAGAACCTTATGGTTGAGCAACAACCACAGAAAACAGGCCCTTCTGGTTTCCACCATTAGTCTTGCTATTATAAAAGGGCTGTGGAGAAGGGCAAGGGAGTTTGGGTTGGATGGTGTGGAGTCCCTGCAGGATGGGGAAGGAGAATCATAAGTTCCTCTTGTGGATTCTGTTCCATTCCACACATTCTGATTCACAATCCCCAACTTCCCCCACCCACTAACACCAACACCATCTTTCATCAAAAGCTAGGAACAATGAGGTAAGAATGAGGTGAGCAAAAGTGGCTTTTTTTGTAATTTATTCAGTGTCTTTGCTGAGCCTACGGCCTCAGCACAATCAAGGGGACTTTTGCAGATATCAAAGAAAAATTGCAAAAGGAAAATATTTCAAGAGGGTTTTTTTCACCTAGTCTTCTAGGTATCAGAAAAGGATAAGCTCCCACAATCCTTTGGGAGTAAGAATCAAAAGGCTGCATCAAGATTTATTCTTGTGGAGGGAAGTGTACTAAAAGGTGGGTGGGGAATAATGAAAAAGAATTCTCAAGATTTTTTTTATTCAAAGTTTTATAGAGGGACAGAAGTGCTGTTTACCAGATAGAGTGCTGATTTTTTAAAAAAATATATTTACAACAGTATTTGTGTAAAAAAACCAGAAAACAAAGTGTAACCTTGTTAAAGTAATATTTGTTTTTATCTTTTGTTTTGCATACACTGCCACTAATACCTGCTCAATTATATAACTGGTATTATATACAAAATATGTGTGTGTGCATATATATATATACATACATATGAATATTTTATATATACACACACACATATATATATATTTGATTTTAGATAAAGACTGTTAAGATTAGGTATCCTACTTCCAGATAGCAAGAGGGAAAAGCAGGGTGAGGTGATCCTGATGTTTGGTTTCAGAGAAAAGAAAATATTTGTCATCTTTGTTTTGTCATTGTTTTCCTCTGTGCTTTTATTAATTTGAGAATAGCAGCCCAGAAGCAGAGTGGTATTATATGTGATTTCATCTACCATATTCTGTCTATGTTCTTGGGTGCCATTTGAACAGGTGTTCAAATTTGGGCATGGTATGCTTAGTCCTTTCTTGTAAATTCTTCTACGATGTTGATGAAAGGAGATTTTTGTTCAGAAGAAAGATTTTGAACACAATTTATTTGGTCTTTGGGATATGAATTTGATTTTACTCATAAATTCTGGGAGTCTCTGGGGGGGTTATTTCAGTTTAAATGGCCATTTGTAGAAACGTGGAGATTTGTCTGCTGTATTGTTCTTATACACTTTATTGTTCCATCTGCAATCTTCCATAGTTTTATGAGAAATGGATCCCATTTCTCTGGTTTACATAGATGCCAAAATTGTGCGCTTTTTTCCATTGCAAACAGAACTAATTTTCCCTCTTTTTTTGTCAGCAAAAATGTTAAAGCTAAGGGCCACACCTTGCATGCATAATACACATTTAAGATTCCTTTTATTCTGCTTTGGCATTCATGAACTTCTCCCCTTTCCTAGAGGAGTTTTGAGAATTTGTCACTCAAGACTGCCTGTCACTGTTAGGGTGCCCAGTTAAATTGGATCAGTTGTCTATTAATATTATCTAGAAAGCATTTGTCCTGTATCTTGGTACAATAATTAATAGTCCAGGCAGAGAAACATCTAACAATTATGTGCATAAACAGAAAAGATGTATATTCTACGCTGATTTAACTGGTACTACTTTCCTAAGCATGTCTGTGTGGCAGTAGGTTCCATGGCAATCAGTGGAACCTGCTCCATATAAAATCTCCAGGAGAAGGGTGCCAGATTTTCTAAAGTCTAAGAGTTTCATGAGACACTGCTCCATGTCAAGTATATTTACCCTTTGTTTTTACTTAAATCCTGACTATTCCTTCTCTTTCTGTGTCTGTAATTTAGCTAAAATGAAAGAAATTGTTGGGTATCATACACCATTAATGATTTGGTAAAAAATATTGTCTGATTTCTTGGCTTAGTATTTGTTACAGTCTACATAGGTTGTTTTCAAAACCGTAATGAAGCATAACTGAGAATCACATTTGTTTTGTAAAAGCTGATTTTATAGGGACACCCAACTTTTAAACAAATTATCTGCACAAATGAATTGACCTTACTCTGCCTACGAATTATTTTAACAGTGTAGATGTTGTCTCACTCACTAGTAAAAAAGTAGAATATCCAAGTCTTAAACAAATTAAATAGCATATAGTCATAGATTTCAGCATGAATTGCAACCTCATAATTGTCCCAGTTGAGCAAGGGGATGTACACATGGTACTGTTCTTTTACTGATTGAATGGGGAAGCTCATGTTTATAGGAACTGCATCCCTCTAAACTTCTGAATTGAGAAAAATATGTTTAAAATTGGAATGTAAAATAAGACTGATTACTAAACCAAGGGCAAATAATAGCTGAATCAGAAGGAAGTATATTTGAAAATGTGTGACAGTTTCTTTTGAAAGAAAAGCATTTTGAGTATAAGAATCATGCCTGAGTGTGAATTTTTCATTCATGTTTAAGCAACATTTCAATTTATAGACAAAGATGTGAATCTGCATTATACTAAATCAAACTATTAATCTCACTCAGTATTCTCTACTCCTACTCTGGTTGGTAAGGTTTCAGACACAGAAACCTGTAGGCTGAGAATATTGGAGATGCCAAGAACTGAATTTGGGAAGTTCTGCATGAGAACCAAGTGCTCTGCCACTGAACCACAGCCCCACCCCCAGCATTTCAGGGTTCCCCCCCCCAATGATCTATTTGCCATATGAAGCCTTGAAACAAACAGAAGATACTTGCTTCACATGACAAAACAGGGGCAAGCAATCCTGAGATCTGTGAAACGAAGTTTGAGTCCAGTGATACCTTTAAGACTAACAAAGTTTTATTCTGGGTGTAAGTTTTTGTGTGCATGCACACTTCTTCAGGTCTTGATCTTGAAATTTGTGAGTTCCTATAGCCCTTTTCAGACATTATGTGACCATTTGTACCAGACAAGTGTACTACACATGGTCTGAAAGGGGCCGTGCAGGGATTTTTCACCTTGGTCCCCACATACTCAATTCCAGATTAATCTGGGTTCTGGTTCTGAAACTGGAATATACATACATTGACCCTTTCAGAAGAAATGCAATCATGCATTATCAGGAGTATTGCGTGTAGCTCATTTGTCCCATACACATGGTCAAACTTAATAACTGAACAGGACTTAAGTAGTTAACCCATGGTAACTAGAGGAAGATTTGCTATGAAAACCAATCACTTTCTGATTTTAACTCACCTTCCCTTCCCAGGTATTATTTCTCATACAAAAGTCAGTATGAGGATATGATCAATGCATACTAATAATGTGGTGTCCGTTTGCAAATGGATGGTATCCATCAAGAATAAAGAGCCACACTAAGTTTTCGCTGCAGCTCAGCTTTTTAACTGTATCAGTTTTTCCCCTCCCTTACACACAGTATCACTTGTACTTGCTGGTTGTTGTTTTCTTGGGTTTTCTTCATTTCCCCCCTGGTTTTTCAGACCTGCTTTTCAGGGGACTGCAAAAGCACAAGAATTTTTTTTAAAACCCTCTGTCCAGAAAAGCCCAAAGACTCTTCAGTCATCTACCAGGCTAGGTGGAAGAGTGGTCTAAGCACCCCTATCTTCCACCATGTACAATGTGGGTGCTTCGTGCAGAGGCTTACATTCAAAGTTCCCCTATTAACTTAATCTACACCCCTTCTCTGTTTTGAAGAATCATGTAGAATGAAGGGCATGTCTCCGTGTGGAGTGTCTGCATCTTATTTTACCTGAGATGTATTGTGGAAGTTAGGGGCACCTCTACTATTCCAGTGCTAAGCAAACAAGCTCTGTAAGGTTTAAAACAAGAAGTAAGCTATGCTATTTATTTAAAACATTCTGAACCTGGTTTGTCCACATGCAAACTCAAGACTATCTAGATGAAAATTTGATCTGCTGAAGAGTAGAGTAGTTTTAGGATCCGAAATAAACTTAATAGGCACAATCCAAAAGTTATTTTCTGCAATTGTAGGTACACCAGTAGAAGATGGATGGTTTTCCCTGATTCCCCACATCCCCAGTTTCCCCCCCCCCATGCTATTTCTGAGGGTGACCTGTTTCCCAGTCAGAGATCCAGAGGAGTTAGCTGTGTTAGTCTGTTTCTGCAAACTGGTAAAAAGCCGAGTAGCACCTTTAAGAGTAACAAACTTTATTGTAGCATCTGACAAAGAGAGCCGTGTTTCTCAAAAGCTTATGCTACAATAAATTTTGTTAGTCTTAAAGATGCTACTGGGCTGTTTCCCAGTGGCAGCCTTTGAGTGAGACCTGAACAGGCTGCAGCTCCACCTCCCTCTTCTGCTGGCTAAAATACCTTACTCTGGTGGAAAGTGACATTTGGACATTTGGATTCAGAGGTTCCAGTTATGTCACTTTATCTATTAATTTCACTGCAGAGTTTTAGTTGTGTATAATCTGTGAAAAATATCACATTTCAGTATCCTACTATATTTGATGTCCTAAAAATATGCTGTTTCCCACTTACCTATTTTCTTCTCACCCTGACCTGGATAGCCCAGGCTAGCCCAATCTCATCAGATCTCAGAAGCAACACAGGGTTGGCCCTGGCTAGTAAATGGATGGAAGACCTCCATGAAATACCAGGGTCGTGATGTGGATGCAGGCAATGGCAAAACACTTCTGAATGTCTCTTGCCTTGAAAACCCTATGGGGTTGCCATAAGCCAGCTGTGACTTGATGGCATTTTCCACCACCACCATCTTCTTCTCAGCTCTATTTGCATTCTTTGCTCCAGAATCTCATCTAAATTGACAAAGCTAAAGCAGTAGGCTTTATGTTGGTGGTTCCCATGGGTACAACTGTGGTTTAGAAAGATCCAAAGCCCTACAAGTCTGCTGTGTGGAAACAGAGTTCTACTCCTATGCACAGTACTCTGAAGTATTGAGAGAACAGACAATCCCTCATTAAGGATGCTTAAACCTACTGGTTCCTACAGATTTATGCACACCTTAACATGGTTGGATGATAGCTCCTTAATTTAAATCTTCATAATTACAAATACGCAGATTTATCATAGAGTCATTTACTAGTTTTTCTGAATCCTAACAATTTGATATCTAAATGACTGCATTGGTGTTGAATATTACAGAAAAATGTGCTGTGTACATTTTTTTTCCTGTTTTAAACATTTGCACTGAATTTTACCAAACTTCCATTTCTGAATTAGTGAAGCAAAGAATAACAGTAATCTTCTTTTTAATATTCTTAAACATTCTAGTAGAAAATTTTGTACCTGTAAAGAACAGAAAGCCAAGCCAAGCTTCACTGTCTTTGTGAGAAATGGGGGAAACCCTTTTTTCCCTATAATGTAAGTTTTCCTGTTTGTTTCTGGTCGAAGGAGTCAATTCAGACTGCAAATATTATAAAGTTATGCCCCATAGGTACTTTATAGGTTCAGTGGTGTAGTACTGGGGGTTTTTGCGTGTTACCATATACAGAAAAGTGGATGATGAAATGACTCACACTTTTGATTTTTGCCACATGTTGTTCTATCTAAATAGGAAAGCTCTGCATTTTCTCTGTGGGAAGATGCTTTGTTGGCAGATGTGCAACATCCAGAGGTCATTTCGGGGGGGAACGCAGTGGGGGCGGGGCACATGATGAAGCCCCGCCCCCTGCTTCCGGCCGCCCCACTTCCAGCCCTCATTCAGCCAGGATGCAACATCACTTTTCAGACTAGGCTGAAAATGCTGAAGTTGAAATCAGTAATACATTTGCTTTTGACTCCATACCATAATGTGTAGCAGGGCATTTATTTAAACCCAACCTGCCAGAAGTGGTTCCAGGGAAGAAAAAGGTTCTACAATCTGACTGCCATATCTACTCCACCACTACACTGACCCAGAAATCACTTGGTTTACTGAGTGGACTACCAGTGAAGAAAGCAAAAGGTACCATTTTTTATTGGAACAGATGTACTAAACAGATGCATACATGGTCTTCTAATGTAGCCATGTCTTTAAAATTGTCATCTAATTGGATGTATACTTCAAGTAAGTATACTTCATATTCCATATGAATAATGTGATTAATTGCATTAACTTGGACTCAGTTTAGATTTGGGCCAGTGAAGTTATCAGGAATATGACAAGGCCTTCCCCAATTCCTTTGCAACTTACTGCTCCCCTCCAAATATGGCAGTGAGAATGATTGCTACTATAGGGTTGGCCCCAATAATCTTTTCTGATGGGTGAAAAATGAAGGAAGGGTTCCCTTTCACCACCCCAAAAAAAAAAGAGGAAACAATGTTGTAAGGAGGGGAATTGAATGAAAAAGCTTGCTGGATCCAGCCTATAATCTTAAATATGGGCCGTCCATCAGGATCTTTAGGAATGCGTTTTCACAATTTCTGAGCCTTCACTGTCACAGCTGTAGCAGCTCTTCTCATTGTTTCCACCAGACAAGTTTAACAGTAAAAGAAAGGGACTGGTAGTGGCAGTCTCTGGGGATTGCAAACTGAGCCCAAATTAAATGAGGTTTGGGCTTGGTTTGTAATTTGCTCAGAAATTTTTAATGGGATGTTTGTAATCCAAAATTTCCCAGTTTCAAGCAGTTCAAATGCTATTCCTTGTCTGAGGGCCGCCTGCACAGCAGTCCCTATAGGCAGGTGAATATACGGTTGGTGCAAATTCAGGTTCTTTGTTTGTCAAAAGTACATTTTAGAAAGACTGACGTTCCTTGGAATTGTTTCCCTTTAAATATCAATATAGTATATTCCTGAACCTTTCTGAGAAATGCTGGTTTCCTAGGAATTGTATATCATCTCTAATATATGAAAGCTAGAAAGTGAAGTGGACTATTAGCACTTTCAGGGAGCAAGCCTAAGAAGGTCTGCACAGAACTAACTCTCATTTTATTGAATGGAGCTTAGTCCTAGGACAGAGCTCTTAGGATTGTATAGTCATCCTAGTTCACCTACTTCACCCTATATAGGATATGGCAACTAGCACCCATTAATCTTTCTGAAGCCTAACCACCATAATCAATTAAATCAGAAATAAGTAAAATCATAACTTATAACACATTTTAAAAGCTGTAACAGTTCCACAGAAATCAAACAACACAGTGATACAGTGATCTTCATAACATCCCCTAATATTGTCATTTGAAAAATATTAAAATCAGGGGCAAAAGCAGTAAATGAGAGCTGTTTTGTATATGTCAAAAACACTTCTGATAATGTAGCAGAATTATAGACAAGGAATGATATGAACCCATCACATTTTGAAAATAAAATGCACTCCTTTTTTGAGTGACTGACAGTAAAGCTGTTCACTACTTCTTTTCTCTTCCACATTCAATAACGTGGATTTGAACTCAGTCAAAAAGTTATCCTGGATGCTCCCAATTTCCCACTAAGAAAAAAGCTAACTTTTACAATTGCCTAACTTATTTACAGATCTGATTGCTACTCCTACATAGTCCTACATAGAGTTGGGGGGGGAGGTCAAATGTACACAATTGTATTGTTTTGTTTTTTGAAAATGGGAGAGGAGCACAGTTGAAAATAATATTTATTCCATACCTATCTGCTGATGGGCATCTTAACCTTAGCTTCATGAAGTTATCCTAAAATATTAAATAGATCATCCCCTAGCACTGTAATAAAATATTCAAGAAAGTGGTGTGATGAAGTGGAAATTTCTTTGGGAAGCAATTATATTGCAGCCTTATGAAGGATTGCTGCCTTAAATCAAACAAACAGAAATACTTTAAAGAGGGAGGAGTGTATTATTTTTTATACCTACAAGACTATATATGATTTTAAAATATTCTGTTGTATGAAATACTGTAAGTTTTATTTTGATTTAAAACTGTGTGATAGCATGTGGAGTAGGAATGGTTAAGTGAGCTGTGAAAAGTCCAGTAGCTGGGAAGTATTAGTGCTACTACTAAAGTAGTTGTTATCTGTTTGCACTGTGCAGTGCCTCTTGGGCATAGGTTAACTAACCAACAGTAGTTTGGACAAATTTTTCCGTCATAATATTTTCTTGATATTAACTTTGCAAGTAAGTCCCTAACTCAATCATGGGTTGAATTATTTCACCCAAATGTAGGCTTCATGATTTGCACATAGTACAAAATGCCAGATTAGACATGATGTAGATCTGACCCAATGACGTAGAAAGTGGAGCAGAAGATCTGATTTAAAGACCAAAAGGGGTTCTTAAGTGAGGACTGCAGAACCCTCCAAACTGCTGCTCATCTCCTATCAGCTTCAAGGGCCTTTTTTGTACCCGAGTATAATTCTGTGCTGCAGAACCCTCCAAACTGCTGCTCATCTATCGGCTTCAAGGGCTTTTTTTGTACCCGAGTATAATTCTGTACAGTTTGGCTGAGAAGAAAAATCTCATTAAAAAGCAGACTAAAAGAAAGTCAGTAGGAAGGTAGAAGGTTCTGCAGTTTTCCACTGCGGACTCCAAGTACTATTAAAACAGACATACTCCAGCTCCTCTGTCTACATGATTAGAACTGATCAAGGCTTTTTTTGTAGAAAAAGCCCAACAGGAACTCATTAGCATAATAGGCCACACCCAACAGCAGAAACTAATTAGCATATTAGGCCACACCCTGACAGTACAGTTCATTAGCATATTAGGCCACACTCCCATGCCTTCCCTTGGCTTGCCTGGGCAAGCCGGCCGTTGGACAGGCCAGGGAAGGCACGGGGAGGCATTTAAATGCCTCCCCAATCCTTCCAGGGGCCCCCCAGCCCACCCACCACCTCAGAGTAACTGGGGGAGGGGTTGTTGCTCTCCAGGCCTTCCCTCTGTAGCCACGCACACAGAGGTTTTGGTTGTAGAGGGCGTGGCCAACTCTGAAGCCAACCGGAACTCCGTTCCTCTGCGTTCCATTCCTGCCCAAAAATAGCCCTGGAACTGATGCAAGTTTAGACACACATACCTGGCCCTGTCACATCTACTTAATTAGTACAATGTGCTTGGAAGACAATAAAGGTCCACAAACTTGATGTTTTTCACTCTGCAGCAAGTATTGTGCATATTGGCATCCAAGTTACTCATTTCTTTTTACAGTGAAAATATTATAACAGAATTTCAAGGCTAGCATATTACATTCTTTTCCAAACACAATTATCCAAGGTCTGTTCTTAGTTCATATAATTGGAATTCAACTATACTGGATGCAGGAACATGTTATCAGGCTCAAAATTTGGATTGCTGTAACATCTCATTATTGCCATGGTACAACTGTATCATTGTGCCTACAAGCTGGTATAGTAGGTTAGTTGTTCCATGGTAATAATGAGAGGGTACAGTAAAGTATAGATGACGCTTAAACACAGAGGTGGCAGCAAGAATTAGTCCTTGAGACGTTCACCACTGCTGCTGGTCCTGGGCAAGTGAGGCAAGCAATTTTTTAATTCCTTCCACTTCTCATGTAGCCAACATTGGTGATTTCCACCTAATGCAGTATTGCAAAAATGCTTTTCACAGATGGTTCATAACTGACAAGGTGCTAACTAGATAAGCATTTTTTTCAATACTGTATAGTCATCTAACTTGCTGCTGTTTGGTGATAATCAGGTGCATTTTCAGATTCCTGCTTTTAATTAAAAGGCCTGATCATCTAAAGTCACTTCATACAAGAAGTATGTGGCATTTATATCATCACTGTATTTTTGTTTCTGAAATATTTCAAGGATCTATAATATTTAGCATTATGCATGGTACCGCAGCAAATTTTATGAAGAATTGTAACAGGTGTTCATTTTGTTGAAACTGGGCATCCCTTCTCTAATTTTCTGATCTAAATTGGCTAGTTCTCACTGAATAAGTTGCTTATTTTAATGGATGTCACATTTATATGTAAGGGGGTGCAGCAATTGCAGCTATGATTATGGTGCTAACATCTTATATTGCAATGGACTTGTGGCCTTGAAACTTTACCACAAATACTACAAGCATGACCAAACCTATAAGTCTCCCTAGTCACCATCTTCTTATCCATCTGGGAATGGGATGAACAAAGCATCTTACAGATCTCTCTTTTGTCCTATAAAATGCCTGAAAGGGAGGAGGCTTCTTCTGTTTTCTTCCTTTAGAAGTTCCTATGTGCTGCCTGTGGTGCATGCACGCACACACATCTGCCTTTGGGCTCTCTTTGCCTTTCTTACCAGACTCAGAGGAGCTGCAAACAGATATAATGGTCAAGGAAGAAAAAGACAATGAGCTATGAGTCTGTACATATGTGTGTATACATCAGAAGGAGAAGATCCCCTCTTCTTTTCCTCTCTTCCCAGAGAAATAGCCAACTGTCTCTTGCCACAAAATGACTGTTTGCAACTCAGTCCTCTCATCTTTACTTAGAAAGTAAGTTCCTCTAGGTTGGATACAAACATGCTATTTCACCTGCATAACAGCAGTTACTGCATTGGTTTTTTCCCTCTCCCAGTGCAGACCTTCTCTTTGCCCTCCATCTTGTTTTTTTGGGGTTGCTTGACCTTGATAGTAAGAATTGGGTGGGGCACTTGGTGGGTTGCATTATGAATGGGGAGAGAGGGAAATCATGCTTTGCTAGCTTCACTCTGCTAGTAGTAGTTTGGACCTAGCCAAAGGGTTTAATGGAGCATATTCTCAAATAAGTGAGTGTGCATGGCACTGTCGTCTTATATTGCTATCGTCTGCACCCTAACTTATGAGTAAGTGCTGTTGAGCTTGTCATTAGAGTTACTTTCATATAAACATGCATAGGCTTGGGCTTAGCTCCTCAAGGTCACCTATGAACAGCAACTGATGAAATTTCTGCCCTCCTCACCACGGACAATCCTCTCATCACAGCATTCGCTTTCCCTCCTTCACCAATAAGGAGTTTTCTTATTTTGGCAGCCACACTCCAAAGCCTCAGCATAGAAAAGGACATTTTTGAACTGGGAGACTTTGGGCCAGGGATCCCAAAGAAATGTACTGGAGCTAGAAGGAGTTTGGTTACACATGTTGATTGTAAATGACTAGCCAAATATTTGGCTCCAATCCTCCAATGATCCCTAATGCACTATGGATAAACATAGATTAACACTATGTATCTTTTAGACCAGCAAATCCATCTCTGTGAGACAAACACTGTCAAGCAGTTGTCTGGGTGAATGCTAAGAACTGATTTCAGATTTAGTCCACTGTATATTCATATGTTAAGATGCCAATTTCACAGGGCTGGATAAACATGCCTTTCAGAGCCTCCTGTGGCCTTAAAGTACTGCCAAGGTTACCTGGCATATTTTCTCCTGTAACAGGTGTATTTACATATGAATATTTGATGACTTCCCTTTACCAGTTTTTGCTTGTTTTAGAGAGTTAGGTCAAAGGTAAATGAGGGGGCTCAAAGCACTGAAATAATAACTGTATTTTTCTGTCCTCAACTTCAGTTAAGATGACATGACGTTATTAAATTACCATAATGAATATTCATGCCAGCCAAGTACTTCAGTCCATCGCCTACTGTTGATCAGGGCCTTCCCTGTTCCCTGTAATATACATTGAATTGATACGTGCATGTACATTTATACATAACCTTTGTATTTTTGGTAGTTAATGCTCCCGAAACCAATGTGGCCTTGCCTGCATTTTTCCAAGAATAAATCTTCTTCATTTAATCTAGTAGAACATTATATTATCGAGTTCAAGAAGAATTGGTGGAACATTCTAGTGATGTCCAACATCTTCTCTCTATATTTGAGAACTCAGTCCCAAAACATACTCTGTTCCTGATTATAAAGTGAGTTACGAGAGCTGGTTAGTCTACAGCAGCCTGTGTTACAAATACAGTGGCTTTCTCCACTAGTTTCCTTTGCTCCAGAATTCTTTTGCTTCATTGAAGATTTTGTGACATAGTGGGGGGGGGGGTTCTTAGAAAACTGATTAAGCTTCCTTGTGTTGGTGGTATTTCTGCCTCCCCCCTCTTTTTAACTGTAACAATGAATGCAACAAGGTTGTTTATTCACGGGGTGGGGGATTTTTTTTTGTTAATAATTGTACATTGTCTTTTCATAATCAAAATGTCAGTGACCATAAATGTATTTTTCCCCTGGAATGTTTTAAAATAAAATAGCACTAGCAACTTAGCGGAAGAGGACAAGTTGCTATTTAGCTCTGTTTAGTTAAATACATAATACTACAATACAGTATTTGTTAAAAAATTAGAGCATAAGTACACAATATATACAACTCTGTATCACTATATAAAACATCCGTATATATACTACACATACAGTATATTCATTTGTACTCTTGAATCTGCCTGTAACTGTAGGGTAACAAAGATTTTCACAGCTATTATTCATCATTCACCTACAAAGTTATCTTGATACATTTAATAATTAGCTAGACTGCTTTTTATATTAGAAGTTTCTGCGTTGGCTTCATGTATTTTCACTGTTTTATTTTCACAGCTATTATTCATCATTCACCTGCAAAGTTATCTTGATAATTTAATAATTAGTTAGACTGCTTTTTATATTAGAAGTTTCTGTGTTGGCTTCATGTATTTTCACTGTTTAAAAAAAATTAATTTGCTTAGGAAAGCATAGGAGAGTGAAACGGAGGAAAAGCAATGCAGTATTATTATTTTAAAGCCAAAATTTATTATCTTTGTGCATTAGAAGTTCAAGGAAGCAAAACAAATGAAAACATTCATTTTTCTCTGCAGACATGAGATCCAGGATTGGTTTGTGCATGCAAAATATATGATAGGCTTCCCCCTTCCACTGTTGATGTGATGCCTTTCCTCCAGAGTAAAAATAAAAAGTGACTGTGCAATGTTGGTTTGAACATCATCCTAATTTTGAATCCAGTTAGTGAAATTTCTCTTGACCACACTGGAGTCACAGGTACAATTACATGTATCTGCTGATATTGGCATTTGTGATAACATCTTTGATTCAAATTTGGTGTTTTTTAACAGGAGCCTGCATAAAATAATTAAGAAAAGTATTTTTCATTATTTTTCATTTTAACAGCACTATCTTTGGCAGAGTTGCACCCATTAACTTAAATGGATTTAGAAGACTTTAAGTCTGCTCAGGAAAGCACTGTAACTGCTGCTTTAATTTCTCCATGAAGCATTACACAAACATAGTGAGGTTTAGGCTAATTATTTCACAAAGTCTAACCTTTATTTCCTGGGTAAATAGCTGGAATGAGTTCAAGAGCCATGCCATCACAGAAAATTGCAGGAAACATTTTAAGTCCCTTTTGACCTTATGCCCCCAGTGCTTTGGTCAACAGATGGACTCATACTTCATGGCATAATGAGGTCTTAATATTAGTTCTGGGCTGTGTGAATATGAAATAAAGCGTTTCTATTTTGGCTAGGTCCATTTATGATAAACTTTACTCCATTTCCTATGGTTTATTGTATACCAAGTTAAAGTCTGGCTTACGAATAATCATTTGGTTCGTTGCCTATAGTTAGTAGGGATCACACAGCTGGTGTAGGGGAGCTTAACGAAAACTAGCTTCATTTTTCTTTTCATCCCCAAGTAACTAATATAGATGTGTGTGATTGGACAGATCATCTAGTTAAAATTTTGTAGGTTAGTAACTTTTGTGGACTTATTTGCAGGACTAGTTTCAGTCCTTTAAAGCAACTAAAATATATATCTACTAGATTTAATTATTCAGAACATTTAAAAGTATTAGTTGGAATGAATTGTTGTTGAGTGCTGTTCTATTTGGCATTTCACTCACATAAACAGCAACTGAGCACGTGCTACTAGGGGCTGAAAAAATTATGACCATAGCAGTTGCAGAACATTGAAGCAGGACTGAGAAATCTGAATATTGGTAGGAGTCGATTATACATGGTTTAATCTTGATAATCTGTAATAGCTGTTGTTTCATTGATGGCAGGTTCACACTAGTGTCCCTTTGTGTACTTTCGCTCATTGATGGCAGGTTCATACTAGTGTCCCTTGGTATACTTTCTCTGTTCATGGCTTTGAAAATGAGATCTCATTTCTTAACTCTCTCTATAGTTTTGAGTTCTCGGAATTTCTGGCTTAGGGAAATTAAAAAAAACCTTTACTTAAAGAGGCATTTTGGCTAATCGGTTTAACCCATTACTTGCCGTATTCGTAAAGTTATTCAGTGTTGACCTTGAATCAGATCTTCATGATTGTTCTGCATAGAAACTGTTCAGACTTTCCATTGTCTTATAAATTGCTCTTATAGAGTGCTTCTTCACTGCTTCTGATGACTCACATTCCCTGCCCTACCTTTGACAACCTTGCATCATGATCAGCTAGCTGTTGTAAAGGGATTATTAACTAATGCTGTGTCTTGTGGCCTCATTGCTGCCTTTTATAATGTATAATTTTTCTACAAAGCCATTGTGCTTATTTTACATGTATATAGTTTGCTACTTGCATTTTAAAATAAGGATTGGTCTTACAAACCAGATGGTACCAAATCTGTACATATTGTCTTTTAGAGACAGAGGCTGATTTAGCACTAGAGCTGCCTCGATGTTGCGCCGCCGTTTGCCCCGATACTATTGGTCCATTTCACACCCAAAGCTGCGGGGCTGCATTTTGGCTCGCGGCTTCGCCCGATTTCCCCCGCAGTTTCGTAATCCTGTTTTTTGAGGATCATGAAACTGCAGAGGAAATCGGGTGAAGCCGCTGATCAAATGCAGCCCCGCGGCTTCGGGTGTGAAATTGACCAATAGTATCGGGGCAAACAGCGGCACAACATCAAGGCAGCTCTAGTGCGAAATCAGCCAGATTCTCCTTTAGGGACTGCGCTTTCAGATTGCAGTGTGTTCAGGAGGCAGTTGTGTTGAAGAAAGTGAAACTTAACAAAATCACTGGTTGGTGAAAACTACTTTTACAAACATGTCCACCATAGTTAATAGTTAGACAAAAAAATTTCTTTACACAGCAGTATTTTAGAATTTTATTTTCTGAATAAATATGTGTGAACATAGAGAATTTATTATAAACTAGATAACCTTTTAAACCAGTCTTCAGCTGTTATTTTCTGTTCTTAACAAAATGCAAGTTTTAGGGATTTATTCAGACATCAAACGTTCCTTTGCGTATCATCAGACGTACATGCAGACAAATGTTGTTCAGCTTTATCTTAGCACATTGCTTATTATTGGTTTCCTTTCCCTCTTCCAATTGATTAATTCCGTTTACTGGGCACAATGTATATTGCAGGATCACATTCCAACAAAATGTAGTCTTTTATTCAGCAGACATTTTTACTCTTTTAAAAAATTACATGGATTTTGGATGTGATTCATCCAGTAATAATGTTGACAGAAGTGGAATTAATGCTTTGAGAAGTGTCTTCTTTCTACTCATTAGCATTAACGAAGGTTAAATAACTAGTTCATAGTCCCTCAGCATGTAGCCTTTACGAGCAGTAGGGTACAAAAGCATTTATGTGCAACCTACCATTGCTTGTGTGATCCAGCAACCACAAAATGTAATAGACAATCCCAGGAATGGTATGCGGATTGCATGCAACCTTCAGAAAACCACCCTACCATATAGACCTTTAACTCTAAGGTACTGTATGAACTGGCTTTAATCAAACGAGGAAAGTTTCTTCACTGAAATCCTTTCACCAAAATGAGGCACTTCACCAAAGAATGAAAGCAATAAAGCCAGCCCTGAATGCAAGGGATTGCTATGGTTTGTTATTAGTAAGAAAAGTTTAAAATCTTCACTGATGTTTAGGTGTTACTTTAACCATTTTTGTGATTTTGGCTGTAATCCTAAGAACACTTATTTAGCACCACTGAAAAAAATGGGGCTCACATCTAAGAAGACTTGCTCAGATTACTCCCTAAACCATCATTTTTGTTTATTAATTAGAAAATCTCCATATCTCTTGATGGCTGGCTTGTTTTAAAAGAAAGAAAAATTGTTCTTTTGTTGCATTGAACTTCAGATTACTTTCACTTTTAGCTAACAGGTGCTGAATCTCTCTCATTGCATTAAGTTTACAATTGGTCATGTCTTGTTGGAATACTCTGGATTATAACAGAAATCTCATGTATAATGGGTGAAGATTTGGTCATTGTTTCTCACTACGTAATTTTGCTAACTTC
The DNA here is from genome assembly GCF_001447785.1 of Gekko japonicus. Classification (NCBI taxonomy): domain Eukaryota; kingdom Metazoa; phylum Chordata; class Lepidosauria; order Squamata; family Gekkonidae; genus Gekko; species Gekko japonicus. The sequence goes on along the minus strand of NW_015167539.1, from coordinate 480,115 downwards.
TCTTTTAAATAGCAAGTTTTACAAATAAAATAATGGCAGTAGCCCTGTTATTGTTTTTCAATAACAAGCCTTAACATTTTAATCTCAGACTTGTATGATCAAAGGATTGATCAAAAACAAAAGCTGTGTTCCTTGTATAATTTAGATTTTTTTGACGCCACATGTAGGCTACAGTGATGCCATGCAATCCTTGAAATAACTACTAAGAAAAAAAGTATTAAGCCTCACTGCTTCTTTGTTGGGTACCTAAAGCCGTCATTCTTTCCACAAGATTTTTAGTTGATTACATTTTAATTATTAATCTAATTAAAGATAACTAGGCATTCTAAATAGTAGACTCTTTAAGCATTTTAAACTGACTTACATAAAGACATTCAGTATGTAATGTGGCAATAAAGAAGTCTTAAAACAGGTGACATAATAGACCTTAAAACAATCTATGACTAAGTTATTTTCAGAGTGGACTAAGAATTCATATTAGTTGGATGGATCATCTCAGTAACACTTCATCCTGTTAGTAATACTTAATGATGCTAATAAGGTGACACATTTTTATTTCTCTTATAATAGTGTATTTCATGGGGGGCACAAAACATTCCAAGGCAGGTACTGTATCAGTACTTGGATCAGTGAGGTCCATAGATTTCCATATGAATGGAATATAAAAGCCTGCACTCTTGAAGATCTTGGACCTGGCAGAGGGACTAAAACCAGAAATAAGAATTAGTAGAACAGCTGTGCACCAGTGGAAGCACTTTAGCCATGGACATGGACTTTTTGGAGCCTAGCCATTGTAAACTGCTGGTTGTCCTAGCTGAATAATGCATACCAAATTTCATTTAAAAGAGTACAACCCTAGAACTGCTTACACGTGTTGTTTCATAATATCGAAGATATTTCCTAAATTTCTGAGAACTTATTGTAGGCTTGTCCTTTTTCCAGTAGCAGAATACAGGACAGGTTTGGAGAGACCCAAATATCACCACATCCAACTTTCACTGTTCTGTCTCATGTTTCTTTCTTCCTTATATCTGATATGGCATACCTCGTTTTGAATATTTCCTCCATTAAGAAGGAACACACTATGTTAAATATGAGAAGAACAAAATGGGCAACTTCTGGGTGATGTTAAACTTGAGCAAAATGACTTTGAATTAAGCAGCAGTAATCCCTCACATAATTAATTAGAGAAGATTAGACAAGAACAAAAAAATCATCCTGTTTTACATTTCTTTGCAAGTATTTACCTATTTACTTATTGCTCACCAAGGTAGCCTATTCTGCTTCCATAATTTCAGTGTCTCCCTCGCATGTTTGATTATTTTGAGTTTTAGAAACTTATTTCTGAAGGCTGTTGAGTGATGGAAACAATATCCAAAATGTAGTCCCTTTGTGTGCTTTTCAAAGTAATGTGCTACTAATGATTAACAAAGTGGAAAATCCCTGAAGATTTCTAATTAATTTTCATTACAGAAAAGGAAGAATGAGCACAGAAAATTTAAATAGGATCCTCTAATCCACTGGTACTTTTTATTATTTGTTATACTGTACTTTTCTTTTGGACTCTTGTTTTCCTATAATCTACTCTTCTGGCACAGTCATCCTGCAAAGGGCCTTAGGCGTTGGGGAGATTGAATATGGATGATGCATGTTGATTTTTTTCATTTTGCTATCTACTGAGAGTTGCTACTTTGAGTTGTTTGCACTGTAGGATCTTAGAATGGGCGCTGTTTAAAGTTGACTGTTGAGAACAGAAAAGCTATATATCTTGTCATGCATGCCCATTGCAATGCAGCCAACTTTAGAACCACTACTGACCTTTGCTTTATCCACTGAGTTCTCCCATCCATGTGGCACTCCTGTATCATGTCTTACTTGACTTCATGTATTTCCCATCTTTAAAACAAAGTGGCTTCTTTTAAGACAACACTATAGAAGTGAAGTGACATGATCACTATGGGATGATTAGAAATAAAGAGGAAATGAAAACAGATGTATGACAGTGTGACTGGAGGAGAACTGCATCTCCTTTCTTTATTTTGGATGCTTGTAATATGGGGTTAGGGAGGGATTTCCCTTACTTTTGGATAAGGCTTTTTTATTTTATTTTTTGCACTACGACTGCATTGTATTGCACTACTGAAATGTATTCATGGGATTAGAAAGGCCTAGGGTGTGATCTCTTTCAGGAGAAGGAGGGGGGAGGAGATAAATAGGAGCAAGCCTCTGCAGCCAATTCACGTCAGTCTCTCATCTAGCAAGGAAGGAATAAACTTACTCCATAGCAGTCTGCACTTGCAGACACTGATAACATGAATGGAAAGCCTTCTCTCTGCTATCAATGAAGTGGAAATAGGATACTTCTGGCTATCATTAATTGAACAAGATAGCACTGCAGCAGAAACAGAAGAGTTATCCTGCAGAAAGTGACTTCTAAATGATTATTGCATATAACAAATTGCCAGGTGGAAAGACTTATAAGAGCTTTTAGTTGTATTGTTAGCATGACAGAGTTGAAAGAGACCAAAGGGTCTAGTCGCCTACCCAAAGGGCAGAACTATTCAGCTATCCGCGGTTCACAGATCCTCCTATGCAATGTAGACCACAACGTGCCACAAGCTGAGAGAAGGTGCTTACACAGCAGATACCTTTGGGT
>NW_015167539.1:461115-477419 GCF_001447785.1 Gekko japonicus | reverse complement strand
ATTGGGACAGTCTGACCCAGCTGAGAGGTTCTTTCTAACCCCTAGAAGGATGATCCATCAGGACAAATACAAATGCCATGGTATACGTATCACTACTTAGTAAGCTAGCTGTATGCAACATTCTGTGAAGTGGTGAGGATTCTGCTACATTCACACCAAATAAAAATTCAGGAAAATGGAAGTAGTAAAATTCTCCTCATCACCCAATAAAATGACTGGCTTACCAAGGTGTTTCATGCATATTGTGATGTCACTACTTGGTCATCTGCATTCACTGTCAGACTCCTCTGAGTATAAGCAAACTAAGGGCCAGTCTGCATGTTCAAAGTTGTAAAGAGGTGGGTCTCTGGAACCAAACTGGGGTTCCCCACAGCCACACAGCAGCTTCAGGAAATGGCTTTTTAAAAATTAAGGAGAGCCCAAATAGATTAGGAATGCCACCGCAGTGGACGGAAGGGCTCCTGTGTCCCCCCCCCCCCCCCGCCATTGTCCCGTGCCAAAACAGCACAGGGGGTTTACTTCATGTGGAGCAGCTAAATGGGGAAATAACTGTTTTGGCATGGGAAAAGCTGTTTTGGCATGGGGAAATGGCTTAGGGGGAGGCAGGAGCCCTTCATCCCCCTGTGTTGGCATTTCGAGCCCATTGGTGTAGTGGTTAAGTGTGTGGACTCTAATCTGGGAGAACCGGGTTTGATTCCCCACTCCTCCACTTGCACCTGCTGATGTGACCTTGGGTCAGTCACAAGCTCTGGCACAGCTGTTCTTGAAAAAAAGCAGTTTGTGTCAGAGTTCTCTCAGCCCCACCCACCTCACAGGGTGTCTGTTGTGGGGAGGGGAAGGGAAAGGAGTTTGTAAACCGCTCTGAGACACCTTTGGGTAGTGAAGGGCGGGGTATAAATCCAATCTCTTCTTCTTCTTCTTCATTGTGGCTTTCCTGTATTTTTAAAAAGCCATTTCCCCACAGCTGCTGTTCGGCTGCATAAAACCTGAGTTGGATCCATGGAACCCAGATGCAATTCTTTAAAAACCCGGACTTGTAGTTTAGCCCTAGCCTATCATATCATCCCAAGGTAATTTCCCCAGGTGCCATTCTGACTCCAGTAGGATGCCCATGAGGAAAGGTTAAACCCTAAGATCTTTCCTGACCAATGACACAACGGAGACTAGAAACTGCAAGACAGCCATCATGAAACCAATCCAACTCTTGCATCTAGTCATGTCCTTTGCTCCGTTCAACATGCATAAATTCAGAGACAAATTTACCGGATTTGCTTATATATGAGAAGATAATCAGTGAACCAGTACTAATGGCATTTTAGTGTTAAGTTGTAAGCATGCATTTGAAAAGTGTTGACTGAAGAGGAGGAAGGGAATGGTCTGGATCTTTACAGTATATTTGAAAACATTTATTTAGCAGACAATCCTCAGAGGCAGCTCTGAATCTCTTTTGGAAGCAAGGGACATAGCCAGGGTTTGGATTAGGAGATTCTTCAGGAGGGCCCTCACCTGATTTATCAGGTTCAATGCGGTTATTGAGCTGGGATCAACAATACACAGCTCAGGATTTTTTCTCTCTCCAGGTGTTAGTTGTTCTTTTGGAAGAATTACATTGTTCTTTGCTTTGTGGCTAGGTCATGGCAGAGCTGATTTTATTCAGTTTGATGAGGAAAGTGTTTCAAGCCTCTGGCAAAGATGGGGGAAACGAGGCCATTTTTTGAGGCAGTAGCCAGTGAACAACAAAAAAATGCTTCCTACCGATTCAGAAATCTATTGAATAATAAGTAATAATAAATTAGGATGAAGAAGGATGAAGAATACCCAGGCCGTCTGCAAGCCACAGAATGATACTAACACAAATGACAGAGTAATATAAAGTAAGCTTTCACCATAATTTGAATTTAAAACCAGGCTTGCGTTCAGTTTAAAACTTAGCAGCTTCCAACCATGATTTGACTTCTTAATGTTAAAATAGAAGCAGTTTCTTTCTTTTTGAAAACTATTCCAAATTTTCCTTCTACAATCAGTTGACGGGAAGTCAAAAATGTTTTTATATGTCTTTATATGATGTCATCTGTAATGCCAGCTATTAAATGGAACACAAACACAGCCTATTCTTAAGTCCACTGTCAATGTGTTTGTGGGGGTTAAAATAAGGAGAAACAATGGCTTTAGCTTGCAGTTTAATATCCCATTTCCTGTCCTGTATTTTCCTCTAAAGAAAGATGAGCCTCCCTATTCTTATCACTCACCTGTACCTTTAATCATGCATTACTGCTGCAGTGTTTCTACCAGGTGCACATGCAAAGGAATTAAATTTAATAGTTACCTGTCAGTTGTATATTTGCTTTTCCAGCTAGTTGACAGATTATTTCAGCCTTCCACCCTGAACTGTGTGGGTTGCTAGATAGCAATAACATATTTGTGAAGTTGCCTTGTCATCATTCTGTGTGGTACTTACAGCATGATAATGGTCAGTGAGTATGTGAAGGCAAAAATGCCATTTTCCAGACATTTTAGAACAACAGAAAGAACTACACTTTGGATAAATACAGAAAAAGGCATAAAGAAAGTTCCTTAGTTAGACTTCTAAGAAAACACTTTTCGGTGAATTGGTCATTCTAAGTTTTATTGAACACATTTAGTGCTGTGTTCCACCAGCAGTAAAAAATAGTGCTAGCCCCACATTTTAAAAAATAGAGAGGTGGTCCTAGAAACAGTATATCTCTTTCCAGACCATTCCCTTGTGCTGAATCCTTTGTTCTTCCTTAAAGGAGAAAGCTGGGCTCTCATACGTACTCACAGTGTCTAACACAAACGTAGCTAGATTATAGAACTCTGCAGTCTTTCCTTTCTTGATCTTTAAACTACCCAAGATAAAGCTTTTTTCCCAGTCTCCAAAAAAATTTCTTCATTAAAATGGCACTCTTTAATTGTCAAGTGGGTGGCATTAGTTAAAGTTTACACTGACAACAACAGCCGTATTAAGTTACGACTGAACTGTCAGAAGACTAGAAAAATCAAGAAGTTAGATTCCATGGGTTTGGATGAATACAAATCTACGGCCTTTTTCCAAAGCAGTTTTGCCCTTGAATATGTTTGTTGTTCAGATGAGTAATTTGTTCTAGAAGTAGGACAACATAAAACTACTAGTAAAAGTTTTCCAAGTTCTGGGGTTCTTGTTTTTTGGAGTTTTTTGTCAATATGTAAGTCTACTGTAGACCAAAACATCTTTATTTTAATATCAAAAGCAAAAAGGCCAGTGAGTAAAAAGTGAAAATCTGAAACAATAAATGAGCAGGAAGCTGTGGAGCCGTGATTAACTATGTTGAAATAGAAATATCCAAATAGCCTTACCATTTCTTATAAATCATACAGTTGTGGAGGGTTAGATAGCTTTCTTTGCTCATACTTGCTAATAGTCTGTGTATGTACAATTGGGTTTTGTTTGTTTGTTTTTGGCTTTGCATTTGCACATTGTGTTCTCTTTTTAAATACCTGATTTTATAGTATTGTATCATTATTAATCTGGGGTTATCTTTTTTGAAGGATGTGTAAAATAGTCTTTCAGTTTTGAGGGAGGCAAAGATGCACTGGAAGTAAAATTTGAAGATATTTAGTTATTTAAAAAGGAAGAAATAGTCTACACAAGGTCCCTTTATTCCCCATTATTGGGGGGGGGGCCCTTGCAAAGCATCCAAAGCATGAGAGGCTAGAAGCAAGAACCCCAAAATATATGGGCAGCCTTAATGGGTTTTACCATACCTACTTGGAATACCTGCACTTGGAGGTCTCAATGTTAGGCCCCAGAATATGCCACAAGAATAAAACCACAAAGATTTTTTTAAAAAATCATTCATAGTATAAGAATACATAAGGAAACAGTATGCATGTCACAGGAGGTGTAAATCTAGTTATGTGTAAGTTTGCAATCAACTGCAATTACCAGTATAATCCCATCCGTTTTAATAATGATAGGGTAAAGTGCAGTATTACACAATATCCACTTGGGCTAGGTGTAAAACCTGTTGTAGAAATTATTTCCATCTTTCAAGTCCCACTTTTGCTTATTGAATATCAGATATCCTGCTACCAACTGATAATGACTTGATTTTAATTTTGAGATTCTGTCCTTGAAGGAAAATGGACTTCCTCATATTTGACTACTGTGATCCCCCCTCAAAAAAAGATCCCTGTCCTCTTGCACTTTGAGGGTATATGGAAATGCCCTCTTCAATGTTTAAAATAGCTACAAAGATTTTTAAGTGAGTGAAATATGTAAAATGGTGTGTCTGGTCCTTGCCTCTCATCGACCTGTTCTCCCTGTAGACTATTTAACTCTAAAAGCATTTTTCTTCCTTGTTTCTCTCAATCAAGTACAGTGGAGTTGATAAACTTGTTGAAATATGATATACTAATTGCCTATTTGAAAAGACAGACAGTTCCCCCCCCCTTATGTCTCTGTATCTGGGTCCTACCACAATACTCTTGGAGTTTACTGTTTAATCATTGGGGGGAGGGGTCAGGGATTGGTTATTACTTTGTTCTCCTAAGACTATGTGGAAGAGAGTGGGAAAGTTGGCTGTTTTTTTAACTTCACAAATCTTAATAGTTGGTTTATATCTTCCATGTTTTATGCAAAAATTAATTCAATAAATATTTGTGCCCTAGGTTGAAGGTTACATGTTTAGGAAAGCAACAAAATGGTTGGAATTTTTTCTACATTTTTTGTGAAGACTCTTTTGGAAAGGAAGGGTACATATTTTTGTTGTGTAATATTTTCTATTTTTGAATGCATTTTCTTGGTACAAGACTGTTTTGTGGATTTTTTTGGTGAAAACATTATTTAAAAAAAGAAAAGAAAGAAAAAATAATTGAAAAGTTTGCCCTTAAGGATATGCTGCAGTCTTGAGTTTTAAAAAAAACGATGTGTTAAAGTTGGGGGATTGTATTGTTGTTTAATTTTGTACTTGTTACAAGAAGTTTGTATCCACTGCTGTTTATTTTGTTTCAGATGAGTAAGTAAAGGGATTGTTCTTGTTTTATTTTTTTTAAGTTATTTATGAAATGTCTAAAACACTGGACTGTGAGTTTGTGTACTACCCCTGTGTCTTCACAGAGCTGTTGGTAAACCCATTTCCCATCCTCCTACCTTAAGGCTGATGAACTTAAGTGAATACCATACTGGGTGTACAGGAAACACATGATTTTTTAAATTCATTATAGGGAATAGGGGAAAATACCAAAGGTCAAACGTGTTTTTTACATCTGCTGTACACATTGATCAACCAGATTTATCTCTCCTCCTTGCTAGTATATTGCCTAATAAGAAAAGGGTTTCTATAACAAGCTGACAATAGACCGGGTCTCAAGATCCTTCTATGAGAGCTATGTTTTCTGGTAAAGCCTTCTAACTCATTATGACTCGACAACACATCCAAAGTCCTGGATGTTTCAACTTCATAATAAAAAGAGTGGAGCCCTCTTTGGCAGTTCTGCCTGTGACTGATGGGGCAAACAGCAAGTATTGATTTCAATTTTATTTTTCCTTTGAAGAAGGTGGAGAGGTAAAGCCTGAAGGTTGCTAAATTGTTTCTTCATACATTGTTTGAAGAAAAGAATAACAATAACACTTAAGCTTGCAATCCTAGAAATGCTTACCAGGGAGTAAACCTTATTGAATAGCATGGGATTTACTTCTGAGTAAACATGCATAGGATTGTCCGCTACAGTGCTCCTTTTGGTGAGAGTGGAAGGGAACTGGGAGAAACCAACAGCCATAACATCATAAACTGGAGATATGTAAACTGAGAGATGTTCAAGGACGAGCAAAATCTTTTCTTTTCCTGAAATACAACACTGCTAAATCCTGAGCATGTCAAGCAAACAGAAAATTGAAAAGTGGTCTTCACTTCTCCTTCCTTTCTTCTTCCATCTTTGATTCTTCTAGTCTCTTGCCATTCATCTGTCACTACCAATTTCTCTTCTGTGGACATATGTTCCCCATGACCACTTTTCCACCTTCCAGCAAAACTTCCTTGTTTTCCAAACCCAAGTCCAGTCAGGACTGAATAAAATCATGTGCCTTCTTTTCCTGTTTTAATATATAATGAACCCTCCTTCCCTTTAATTATACATAAGAGAAATGAGATGTTCTAGTCCTCTCCTAGTATCCAACGAAACAGTTGCTGGAAACTGTGGTATTTGATTCCCTATTCATATTCATGTCTAGGTCTTCCCAGAGAAACATCTTCCCAGATTCCTGTGCTCACAATTCATCTTACCCAAACTAACATTCAAAGGGCTGGAGGCATTTTTGCTCCCATTTCCACGGTAGCCCAGTGAAAATTTCCTATGTGGCATTCACATATTTGCAAAGGTATACTGCAGACCAACATCCAGTTTGTGGCCTTATAAGACTTATACCACTAAAACTGGCAGTCCTGTTACTGTCCATATTTTGTGGTGTCTTCATTCAAATATTTATGTACCCTCAAGTTATGCTGAGGTCTAAACTGGTAGCCTAGAGATCAAATATATTTAGACTTCATAATGTTGTGCTTCCCTTGTTTTAATCCAATCGAGTTTAATCCAGAGCCTTGCTGCCTCTTTACTTTCCTCACATGCTTTTCTGCTACTCTTTGATTTTCCAGTCATCTCATGAATAGGTTAAAAAGTCCCTGGTGATCAGGAAATGATTTTGGAGAAGACAAAGTCTCAGTCACTGTGGACCTTTGGAGGTGGAAGGGTATATTAACACCCATGTCAGCAACAGGCTAAATGTAGTAAATTTGACATTATGATCCTCAGCTCAGAGTCTGAGCAGAGTTAAATTTAATTTTGGCCTAATGGACAATCTGATGTCATGTTGCTGTGCAATATCTGAACAATCCACCCATATATTCAATAGTAGTAATTATTTTTCCCCTAAATTACTTTAGTAACTAAGTATCCCTGGTTCCCTATTTGACTGTATGTGTGAATGTACGTAGAAACAAAAGATACTGATCTAGAGGTCTTTGGTGCTGATAAGACTAGAAATTAAATCCCTTTTCCAAGACCTACTTTTGACACATGTAAAATATGTATGAATAAACTGTATCACATGCAATACCTTAATGCAGAGGGGAAGAGAATGTTGAGATTTCTACAGTGCCTTATTCCTAATAGATGCTGGCACACATACACCCCCCCCCACACACACACACCTCTTGCAGTCACAGGTCCTCCTTTTAAAACACCAACAACTTGAGCAGGACCCACACACACACACTGTGCTACAGTGGCAAAACTTAAATTCTGTATATTTCAGAACTGTGTGTAAGTTCTGAAGTTCTGTATGGTGTTCCAATTTCACTTTTAAAAAACTGAAATATCAGAAATTAGAAATGAATCCCTTCCACCTGTTTTGGGTCATCTGTGTTGTGATATTTGTCTGAGTCCAGCTGCCCCTTTGATCTTGCTATTACTCATTTGCTGTTGGCACTGCTAAATCTACATGAGTCAGACATCTTCACTTCTGGAGTGTTTTCCAAAGGGCAAGTGAATGCCCAGATTATTTCGCATTAAATGCACTTTAAAAAAAATTGAGACTGTTTTATATGCACAGGGGAAAGATAGTGCACTAACGTCTGAACCCAGTTCACTTTATCTCCAGTTAAAATATACTGTTGTGCGCGAAGTGATTACAGAGATGTATTCACTCATATGCACACAAAAAGCCTAAAGTGTGGATGGAAATTATCTCCATACCACAAAAATGGATCTTATACAAACATAGAAGCAGCAGAGGAATTAATTGTTGGACTCTTGAAACAGATCACAAATACAAACAGCTACTTGCAAGTAAGTGACTTTGGTCCTTTCTGTATGTTCAATAACTACAGTAGGAGTGGATTGTAACCAAGAAGAAAAAGGAACGGTGCTAAATGAAAGCAACTAAATGATTGGGCAAAACTATTAACAGTCTAGACAGCACAGTTCAGGTTCTGCACCTTTGATTTGTTTTTTGTTCATTGGCTCACCCCACATAAAACAATGACTAAAATAACTGTAACAAAAAGTCCTTGTTTATGGAAGATGTCAGAAATCTCTTAACTTTTGGCCTTGCTCTCAGTCACCACATGCAAAAATCTGTACTTTTTAAACAAAACTTTCTTTAAAAAAACTTTTTAAAGCACCTTATTGTGGCCTCCCATTCTAGGAGTGGTAGCCACCTTTTTTCCTTTGAGCACCTTATAGATGTGTTGCGCTATCTGCTGTCTTTTTGTTACCTGTTGGCTGAATGGCTGGCTGTTAACATATTCAAATGTGTGCAGGAGCAAGGTATGGCTGTGTGCTTTTCCACACAGGGGCCATCATATGTGACAATGCATATACACTTGTACACATGCAAACACACACCAGTGATATCTTTCTGTGAGTGGAATTCCATGCATGTTTTCCCATTCCTCAGTTCATCATTTTGAGGGGTTTGATGAAAATTCATGAGGTACCTTCCAGTGCTATGATTACAATACTTACCCTGTCTCTTACCTTTCTTGTTTCAAAAACAAAAATTCCTACATGTCTGAGGACTGGATAATTTCATACAGTAGGCAAACAAAGACCCTCAAAGTCATTAGTAACTGAATGGGAAACTTCATTCAAGACTAAATCCTGCAGTCTTTGCACAAATAAAAACATTCATTTTTCAAGAGTAAAGGCTTCAGGAAAAGGCCCCTTTTGGGCAAAGATGCTTCTCCAGAGCAGACTAGTTTCTGCCTTATCCAAAGTGTGTTGTAGTGGCTGTAAGTGTACTTATACATACACACAAACACACCCTTATACAGTGAGACATGGTTTGAGAAAATGAGAAGAGCAGGTCAAAAGTTTTGAGGGAATATTGAGTTCCTTTTTTTTCTCTCATTTTACTCTGTAAATGGTATGTCAGTTATAAAGCAAGAAAACTGAAAATTGTTTTTAAAAAAACTTGCATACGCCTTTTCTATCAAGTGCTTTAAAATATAGAATAACTACACACATCCTGCCAGTTTTTTCTTACAGTGAGAGTATCCTTACCTGCCATTTAATATTAGCCTCGTATTTTCTCACGTATATTTACCTGTGACTTGTATTTGTTATTTAAAACAGAAAAAGGAAAAAAAAAGAAAATTAACTGTAGCGCTTCATTATACTATATTATTATTATTGTGACATTTTGGAATACTGTGAAGTTTTATCTCTTGCATATACTTTATACGGAAGTATTACGCCTTAAAGATACGGAAATAAATTTTACAAGGTTTCTGTTTTGTGTGGAAGAGTAATCGATGTTGCTAAGAATGATGTTTGTTATTTTTGGGTTTTTCTTTTTTTTTAATGTTACCAGCACTTTTTTTGTAAGTTTCACTTTCTGAGGTATTGTACAAGTTCACACTGTTTGTGAAGTTTGAATATGAAGGAATAATTAAAAAAGAAAACAAAGAAATTGCTGTCTGTTGGTTTATTATCTTTTTGGCTAAGTGAAACAGGAAGCACACAGAACATGAAACCTCTCTGACAGCTGTGATATTGTACTTGGGCACATGTTCGTTATGTAAGTCAATAAGTAAGTAAATAAGTTAGATCATATGGATTTCCTACCTGTGTGTACATAGAGGTCACATAGACCTCATGGGTCTATGTGCCTCAGTCCAGACCAACTGAGGGATCAAATGTATACATGTGAGGATCACCTCTCTGCATTTAAATGAATAGAGACATTTGTAATATTCCACTCAAATATCCCCTACTACTTAATTCATAGACCACCATACTGGCTCATACTCGAGGTGCATTGTATAAGAATTTAAAAACAATGCAATGAAAACTATAATACATATAAACGACGTATTATGTACAATACATTACCAAGTTAGAAACCACAAAATATATAACCTTACACACACACGACAAATAACATAATAAAACAGGGTTACAGAACTGAAGAAAAACAGGACTATACATACAATCAACAATGTGATGAAAATTACCTAAAATGTTCACAGGCATGAAAATTACAACCCTGTTCCCTCATAAAAATGCTCTCCTGAACAGTTCCAATGTACATGTCCTACAAAACAATAGGAGCCTTACTGACCTCATCATGCTGGTCATTCTACCAGGTGGGAGTCACAACAGAGAAGGGTAAGGAGTGTGCAGCTGTTGAGCTGTTTGAAGGGTGGCAATTGATAAAGGGGAGATGTTTTTGCATTTATTTGACATTAGATGTCTCTCTGGAGTTAATTCTAATTAGCATTTGGGGAGTAAAAGTATCACACATTATTACTGAACCTATACCGAACCACGTATGTGCTTCATATATCAAACTAGGTGCACAGCACAATCCTGAGGGCTACAGTGGTGTCCCAGTGCCACTGGTCTGTTCCCCATGGACATTCTGCAGGGGTAAATAACACATGCCCCTCCTCAAGGCACAGGCAACATAGCAGGCACATTGGAGCAACCTTGCAAACACCCACTGATGTCAATGGCAGCTGATGACACCCATGAGTGGCATACAAGGGCAGCCAATCACCGCCCACTGCCCCTCAATGCCACTTCTTCCCCCCCCCCCTCCATGGACAGCCAGCAGATAGGGAGCAGTCCCTTCCAGACCATATGGAACAACCACCTGTGTGGTGGACAGAACACTCCCCCTTTCCCTGGCAAAGGCCTGACCACCACCAAAAGTGCTGCCAACACGCAGCCATCCCTGCTTCAAACCACAAACACCCTTCCCCTGAATGGAAAAACAGACAAGAAAAGACAGAGGCCAGGTACAAACCCACAGCCCTCACATCCAAGACCAAGATCCTAACCACTGGGCCAAGAGGGTGGGTTCAAAGGTGGCATGCCAGCAGGTATTATACATTCAAGTGCAGCCCAGTCACCAACCACATGGGCCAAAGCAACGACCTTTGCACAGACAAACAGCTCAGTAGAAAGGCACTGTAACAGCATGGACAGAGCTCCTGGTTCAGTTCCCATGTGGGGATAGGTGAGAGGTGGCAAAAGCCTCAGAGCTGATGTTTTGCCCTGCAAACTGCAAATGGGGGAATAGGATGGGCCACCCTGTAGATCCATCATTTTGGCAGGAACCCCTCTATGCCGCACACATGGCAAGAGCTCCATTACACCCACCCTGGGACCCCTGCACTTGCACTGCTAAGTTGCATGGCTTATCAGATGCCAGCAGTACTGGGGGGGGGGAGTATGGGACCCAGAGCCCCTCACGACCTCTGTGCTAAAACAGCCACACCCAGGGACCTGTTCCCCACCAAGTCTGCGCACAGAAGCCAGCAGACTGTGTGTGGGAAGGGGGTGAGGACCAATATGTGAGGTCAGCTTTCAAAGTGCCACTGGACCCCTGCTATGTTTTGCAGCTGACAAAACAGAAGTCCAATGGCACCAGAAATACCAACAACAGCTATCCCAAGTCAGAGTCTACCCTCTTGGATGGGTGAAGGGACAGCCCTAAGGGGAAGTCACAAAAAAAGGTCCCATAGTGGACACCTCCCTCCAGTCAAATGGAATGCCATTGACAAGTACTCTTTGGGTGCAGTTAATCCATCAGAACACGGGGGACCCTGTCAAAAGCATTACTTCAATCCAGGTAAACAATGTCAGCAGCTCCCGCGATCCAGTAAGCTTGTCGCTCAGTCAAAAGGAAACGAGATTGGTCTGGGAGGCTATGTTGGGGACAAATCCGTGCTGATTTCCTGGTATTACCAAATTGTCCAGAAGTTCACAGACTGACCCTTTTAAAATCTGCTTCAGCATCTTCCATGGGACACAGGTCAGACTGACTGGCCTGTACTTTCCTGGTTCATCCTTCCTCCCTTTTTTGAATATTGGGATAACACTCGCCCCCTTCCTGTCATGTGGAAGGATGCAGTTAATCCATCAGAACAAATGTCTTGTGGACAAAAGCTCTGCAAGCTCTATAGAAAGTTCTTGAACACTCTTGGGTACATACCATCTGGCCCAGTTGATTTGTACTCATCCTGTGCAGCCAGATGCCCTTCAGCAACCTATCTGTCCATGTCAACCAGCTGCCCAGCTTCTGTGTCTTGCCTATTATCATCTCTAGATAATCCTGTTCTGTTCTTCAGGGGGGAAACTGAGGCACAATAGACACTGAGCCTTTCTGCTTTCTCTCTGTCCTCTGTCAGAATTTCTCCATTTTCACACAACATAGCTGAAGAAGCTTTTCTTGTTGTAGGAAGCCTCCCTGGCAACCTCAGCTCACTCTGGGCTTTGGCCTCTCTTATGGCTGGCCTACAGTGCTTAGCAACCCTCAGATACTCTTCTTTAGAGGTATGTCCTTCCCTCCATTTGTTGAACATTTCCTTTTTCTTCTTTAGCTCATCACAGAGTTCTTTATTTATCCGCACTGGCTTCTTGGATTGCCCACCGTGTTTCCATCTTGTTGGAATAGTGATTGCTTGAGCTTGCAAGAGTTTTTGTTTTAGGCGAGCCCACCTTTCACTTGCTCCTTTCCCTTACAGCATTCTTGCCTATGGAACGACTCTCATCATGCCTCTGAGTTCATTAAAGTCTAACATACATGTTTGGCTATGGAATTCCTTGGCCCCTCACAGCAATATTAATTCTAGGAGGACATGGTCGCAGAAAGAACAGAACAGGTTTATCTAGAGATGATAGTAGGCAAGACACAGCATCTGGGTCGCTGGTTGACATGGACAGAGAGGTTGCTGAGAGGCATCTGGCTGCACTGGATGAGTACAAATCACTCCCATCAACACCACAAACACAGCCAGTGGTTCACCTCCATTATCTTCTGTTCGTGTTGCATTCCTCTTCCTCTGACTAGAAGGATCGAAGAGCATACCACCTGTGCCCCCATTCCCTTCAACTTTCTCCCAAGAACTTCATAGTCAGCCTTAATGCTTGTGATGGAGTTCACAGCCATGTTGTTCGTTCCCACATGGAGCATCACGAACGGGTAATGATTTGTAGGTTTGATCAGTTTGGTCATCTGGTCTGCAATACTGTTAATCTTTGCCCCTGGCAAGCAACACACCTTTTGGACTAGGGGTCAGGCCTGGAACATGATGTTCCATACCCCTCAGCAGAGAGTCACTGATGACCAACACTTTCCTTTTCATTCCAGTGCCATATTTTGTATCCCCATGACCTCCTCATTGTCTTTCTTGTCCTTTCTTGTCCTTGTGGGTCTCCCTCTGCTAGTGTTTCTATCTCACCACTGCAAGGGCCTGGAATTGATTCCTTAGTTCCAATGGCACAGAGTGCCATCTTGCAGAATACCTTCGGGTGCATACTCCCGACCTTCGATGGGGCGCCTCTGGTGCCAGCATCAGAGGTTAGGAGTTTGGGTGTGCTCCTGGATTCCTCCTTAATGACGGAAGCCCAGGTGTCAACCACTGCCAGGTCGGCCTTTTACCATCTTCGGCTGACTCGGCAGTTGGTCCCTTTCCTTGACCGTAATGACCTGGCCACAGTGATCCACGTGACAGTCACCTAAAGGCGAGACTACTGTAACACTCTCTACATAGGGCTGCCTTTGTCGCAAATCCGGAAGCTGCAGCTAGTGCAGAATGCAGCAGCCAGGCTGTTGATGGGCCTCTCTAGGCGAGAGCACATCCGGCCTGTGCTGAAAGTGCTGCACTGGCTGCCAATGGCATGCCGGATCTGTTTCAAAGTGCTGGTTCTTATCTTTAAAGCCCTATATGGCCAGGGTCCGGCTTACCTAAGGGACCGCCTTTCCCCATATGTTCCCCCAAGGGCACTACGGTCGGGAAGTCAAAACCTCCTGGTAATCCCAGGCCCCAGGAATATTAAATTTGCTGTCACCAGGGCCAGGGCATTTTCGGTGGCAGCTCCAACCTGGTGGAACGTGCTCCCGGAGGAGATCTGGGCCCTGTGGGACCTTGTGCAGTTCCGCAGGGCTTGCAAGATGGAGTTCTTCCACCAGGCCCTTGAGTAGGAGCCGCCACCACCACTACTCCATCGTTGCTACCCCCCATTATCGCACCTCGACCACCAATTGTGCGGATAGTAAATGGGGTGCGAGACGTCCCTGGATGAAGGTGGGATGGTTGTGCTGCTAGGAGGTATGCTGTTGGCCTGGAGTTAATAACTTTTACCAGACCCCCATCTTGCAACTACTGATTCTGTGACATCTAGAGCACCGACACTTTAGTGTTTTGTATTGTATTGTTTTATTCTGTTTTTATTTGTTTTAACTTTGGCACTTATGTCTCTTTTTTAGCCGCCCTGAGCCTTCGGGGAGGGTGGGATATAAATCCAAAAAATAAATAGAAATAAATAAAAGCACTCAGAGGAGTTTCGTTAGGGAATTCAACTACTACTGTGTTGTCCCTCTGACCGGTGTCTCCCTGTGCAGGGCCTCATGACTTCTATTAATGAAATCCTTCCTTTCTCTGATCTCATGAAGTATACCAGTTCTTCCCTCAAGGCTCTGAACCTTCTCTTCTAAGAGCCCTATCTGTTTACACTTCCAACTAGTAAGGGAGGAAAACAAACATGGCACACCCCCTGCAAGTGACTGGAAATGGGCCGTGAACATTTATCATCACCTTCCAAGTTGATTCCTTCACCTCCATGTGTTGATGTAACCTGGAACTTACAGGCTACAAGCTCCCACTCAACCTCAGACACTCACCTCTCACATAGTAACCTCAGTTAATGCTCCCCAGCAGTTTAGGAAAGACAAAAAACACACACCTTGCCAGCAGCTCTCTCCTGTGCTCCTTCTCCCAACCCAGCTGACTCAGTTCACCAGCATAGTGCCTAGCTGGCTCCCTGAGCACTTTACCGCCCCCGCCCATCAGCATTGCTCTGGCAGAAGAGTAAGCGTCAATGGGGGTGATACTTCCATTTAGTCATTTATAACAATCCTAAATTATATCCTGGTAAGTCCTTTGAAAAAGTGCACTGTTAGATGCAAAATTCAGACTGATTATGAAAATGCACAGTCCATGTTTATACAGCACTCTTTTCCATATTGGACTGTCTGCTCTATGCTGGGCTCAAGAAATTATACCTATTTAAAAAGCTATAGTTGAAGGCAGGGCTGGCCACCTGGAGATTGATAATTTTAGCTGGCTCCCAGTGTCCCTATCAAATGTTCAAATCACTCCCTCTCTTTCTATGTGTTTATACCTAATGGCCTGGTTGGTAGGTAGGCAGAGAACCTACGGAACATTGTGTGTTTTTATATAGATTTTATTGTGTATTTATTATATTGTCATCTCCTTCAGTTGTGTCCCCAAAAGGAAAAGGATCATTCTCGAGTCAGCATATGTGGTATCCTGTGGGAAAATATATGGTTTACATACAATATCATTCCAGTCTTGTTCCATCTACATCGGCTTCTGGTTTGTGGCTGGGCCCAATTATTGACCCTTAAAGCCCTTGGGACCAGCATAAGTTAACAACCACTTAATCCCATATGAACCTACGCAATCGTTATGGTCATCTTTGGGAGCCTTGCTTCAGAGGCCACCATCATCTGAAGCAAGATGGGTGGCAACCTGAGAAAGGGCCTTCTCAGTTGTGGCACCAAAGTTGTGAAATCCCTTCCCCAGGGAGAATTGTTTATCCCCTCCAGCTAGTGGGTGAAAACCCTTTTGTTGTGTTTGGTGTTTCCTTATTGACCCTCCTTGCTGTTTATGTTTATATATGTTGTTTCAACATTGTTTTTCAAATGTTTTTAAACTATTTGCTGCCTTGAGGGCTCAAAAAGGGTAGAAAGGCAGTATTAAAATGTTTTAAATAAATAATCACACGTAATACCACCCATACCAACTCAGTATGGCATTTCATAACTGTGAAGGGGGGGGGATGCTGCTTTGCCTGCTGTCTCTTGGACAAATTTTATGCAAGACTTTTAACTGAAATCAGGATTTGGTTCCCTTTTTTAAAGAAAATTCAGGCTTAAAGAAAGGCAAGCGTTGATGCCTGTAGTGCATCAACAAAAAAGGATGGTAATGGAAACAGGCAATTTTATTAAAATTCTACTCATCCAAATTGCTTGGCAACTAGAAGGTGAGAATCCCAGTGAAAATAATGCCCAGGATATTTCCTAGGTGGTTACAGGAGGATGGTATGAAGATAGGGTTGGCAAACCCCCTGGTTTGTCAGGAGTCCCCCACTTTTTTGGGGATTCTACCTGCTCCCCAAGCCCCAACACCCGCAGACACCCCTCTCCCTTCTCTCTTGAAAGAGAGGAGGGAGAGGGATGGCTGCAGGCCACGAATCCAATATCTGCGGAGATCAGG
>NW_015167539.1:448645-460533 GCF_001447785.1 Gekko japonicus | reverse complement strand
CACGCGGGGGGGGGATGCCAGCTCTGTGCACTTAAAGGGGCCCCTTTAAGTGCAGGGAGCCGGCATTTCCCCCCACGCGCCCAATCTCCGCGGAGATTGAGCACCGGAAAAGCTGGCCCCGTGCACTTAAAGGGGCCCTTTTAAGTGCAGAGAGCCGGCGCCGTTGGAAGATCGGGTGGGTGGGCAGGCAGGGGGAATGTCCCCAACGTGATGTCATCACATTGGGGATGCCCCACCCCCTCCAGGAATGACCCCCAAAGTTCCCTGCTGGGGGTGAAGATGGGACTTGGTAACCCTACATGAAGAAGAAACACAAAAAAATCTGCCCTGTAGATGCTTTTCTACATTGTGACTCACCAGTTTCAATTGAAGAGCTGGTTCAAGCCCCCAAAGCATCTTAAGGATTCCCCCCCCCCAGCCACTTGAGATTCATGGACACCCCTCTGCATTTCCCCTCCTTGGTCACATATGGGTTTAGGTGGGGAAATACTGGCACACAATAGGACAGGTGGGAGCTCTTTACACTTCAAAAGTGTTAGGAACTTCTGTCTCTGTGGCCAGTCTGTGCATGCACAGTCCCAATGTGTGCCTGCACAGAGGAGCACCTGATGAAGAATGGCAGCAGGTAAGTGCAACCCTGTTTTCCTTTTTCCCAGGCATGTTTACAAGGAAAGAGACATGGCTACTCCAGCCATGATATCCACATGCCTCAGCAGTAGCAGCTCTGACAGAAGGCCAAAAATCCCCTCTTGCAGAAGTCAAAGGAGGTATCTCAGGAGCACCAGCCTTTTGCCATGAAAGTGGGAATCAGACCCCAGGGCAGCAAGAAGAGAACCCACAGATGTCCATTCAGA
This sequence comes from Gekko japonicus, assembly GCF_001447785.1. NCBI lineage: Eukaryota > Metazoa > Chordata > Lepidosauria > Squamata > Gekkonidae > Gekko > Gekko japonicus. The sequence continues at coordinate 459,679 of NW_015167539.1, read as the reverse complement.
GAACCATTCCAAGTCAAATTCCCAACCACTCATGCCAAACAGATCCCCTGTGGCAAACTACAGGTTTGGATCCCTCCAGACTTGCAAGAAGGCAAAGCCTACCTTTTGCCCCAAAACAGGCTGATCAGAAGCAAAATGTAAGTAAGAGGCCAAATTAGAACCCATGCTTCACAGAGATCAGCCTCTAAACCACACACCAAATTGGCAACACCCAACAGAAACAAGACAATTGGAGAACTTTGATTTCCACTGTTCTGGTGGGGCTGGGGTGCCACTAAGCTGTCATGGGGTTACTTTGGGGAGCCCCTGTCAGAAGTCTTGTCATGTCTGCCCTTCTGTCCTTCAGAACCTGCCTTTGGAGACTTGGGGGGGGGATGCAAGCATAGGGAGGATACTTGCCTTGTTTACACTGTTTTGGCTTGGGGGAGGGGGTCTGCCCAGGAGATGTTTCCCTGTGAGTTTGGTGTCACTGGCTTGTTCCTGAGTTGTTCCATAGACTCCTGTAACTGCAGCTGTCTTTTCCAGAGACAGTACTGAGGAGACTTTTTGGGGTGGGGTCCATAACTGGGATCCCAGGAATATAATCCACCCCCAACTCGGAGACATTGTGGAGGAGCAGCTGTCTTTTCCAGAGACAGTACTGAGGAGACCTTTTGGGGTGGGGTCCATAACTGGGACCCCAGGAATATAATGCACCCCCAACGCAGAGACATTGTAGAGGAGTGGGCTGCAGGGGGTGGTTCCCTGTGCATTTGGCATCTGTAGCTTGCAGGGGTTCCATTCCTGGCTTGATCTTAGTCCTGTTGGTTTGCAGTGCCACAGTGACACTACTTCTGCTGGGCACATTGCACTGGTTCTGCTGGGCTTGCAAAAATGCTCACCACCTTCAGTTTCTACTGCAGAGATTCTCTGGGACTTTGATTCTGTTCTGAGGGGCTTCTATTGCCCTTGCTTATTGATTGATTGATTGCTGTTTTTCCCCTCCATTGGGAACAATGGAAGAAGGGGCACCTTCTTTGGGAGGCCATACCTCAGACCCTGTGAATCCAATCCTCACCAGACCTTGGGGGCAGGTAGAGGAGAGTCACCTGGAAATCCCCTGTGAGTTAGGTGTCTCTAGCATGCCAGGAGGCCATTCTGCCATGTCATGAACCAAACCAGTTTGTCAAGCATTAAAAAGTTCATGACGGTCTATGGTTTGTGAACCGCGCACACCACAAACCACGAACTGATACGAACCACATTTTCCTCATTCACGCCCATCTCTACTACCAACAGTCCTCTGTTCAAAAACCATGTGGAGCTAGTGACCACAGGGAGTTCCAGATATAGCTGGAGGTTGCACTATGAGACGCAGCCAGTAGTGATGGGTTGGCCTTGCTGATTGGCTGCTCCACACACTAATCATTTTGGCTAATAATCCCCAATTCACTATTCCCCTGCTGCATGCAGTGGGTTCCTTACCACCACCTGGTTCCACCAATCCTTGAATTCTGTCCATCTAGCCTCCTCCACTATGATGCAGGTTACATGGCTTATTAGATGCCAGCAGCGATATGGTGATAATGAGCATCCCGTCCCACTTGCAAAAGCATATATCCATAAGCATTAGATTGGCCCTCCCAGTCCCCTCCCAGTAGTGAATCCCATTTTGAAGACAACTGATTGGCTGTAGACAGCTAGCATCCTAAGTGGCACAGGGGCTTGGGGTGGGGTGGAAGGCTGTGCTAGCATTGTACTGGGGTTTTCCAGTCTGAAAAATTGCAAACACCAGCAAACCCTAAGGTTGAGGCAGGACTCCAGTTCTGTCCCACAGCAGGTTGGAGGGGGTTAGTAAAGGAATTTATAGCAGAAGGAGAAAGAAGACCTACTGCACAGGTGTGTTACCTTTCAAGGAAATCTGAAATGCTGAAGTCCCAACCTGGCATTCTTGCTGATCCATCCCACATCTTTAGATTGACTTAACTATTGCTTCAATAACACTTGCATGTAGACATTTCACTTCATGCAATTTGTTTTAATTTTAAATCTCTAGGAATTCCAGTCAGGTTGTCTGAAATGTGTCCAGGATGCAGCTTCTAACTTATATCATTTTCTCCTTAATGTTTGTTTTGTGCAGTTCTCTAAGCGCCCACTTGGTGTCCCAGTGGGACTGTGAGGAAGCAATCCGTGCTTTGTTGAAAGGTAAGCAACAAAAAAGAACAGCTTATCTTTTAAAAGGTACTCTCAGAGACAGACTGATCATCACTGCAGTGGCAGCAGGGTCTGAGTCTATCAGAAGACACAAGGGAAGTGAAGTGGTGAAGGATTTATTAAACATTTAGTCACTGTCACAGACAAACTGTCCCACAGCTCAAACATATTCTCACAGTAGTCCACAGCTTCTTTTCCATTCAATGGAAAAAGAGTTCCTCAGTTTGAAGTACAGACTCCAAATTAACTTAGAAGAACTACTGAAACATTCTAAAGCAGACAGGATACAAGACAAATAAGAGTGTGTTTATTTACTTCTCTTATAGTCAACCTTTCTTGTTGAGCCTTAAGGCGCAGAAGAATCATGCTTCCTCCCCACACAAATCTCCCTATAGAAATATGCAGGTTTAGCTTCAAATATTTTCAATACAGGTGAGAAGAGGCAACTACTTTGTACTATGCCTTTTCCCACTTATTTAAAATATCCAAAGCCACACTCAGATCTGATTAGATGAGAGAGTGTTTACACAAGTATTTTAAACGAGAAGAGGCAACTACTTTGTACTATGCCTTCTCCCACTTATTTAAAATATCCAAAGCCGCACTCAGATCTGATTAGATGAGAAAGTGTTTATACAAGTATTTTAAACATAAGAAATCTGCATGACTCTTACTTCTGGTGGCACTTACTAAAATTCCTTTTCTGCTTCCTTCAGAAACTTATTTTTCTTGTGCTGTTTCATGAACAGTGTTCATATCCTAAGTCTTCTGAAAGACAGCTGTCCTTTACACTGTCATGAACTTATGCAATTTTAAATCAGTAAGGGAAAGGTTTTATTAGATTGTGAGACAATCCTTGTATACTTCCTGTTTATTTTTAATTAACATTTCATTGCACTTCCTTTACATTAACACTGTAGTAAGAGGAGAACAGGGAGTGAGTTAGTCCCAGTGTTGGATGCACTTAACCAAATATGCCTTGGGGACCACTCATTCTGTCCAATTTATCCTGTATTCCAAACTAAGCAGATTCATTCTAGAGCATTAGAGAAGTTAAACCCTATTGTTGTTTCCTTCTTCCTTTCCCCACCTCTCTCTCACACACATATATGTGTGCGTGCAGCTGTCCATACAGGTGCATACATGCATGAAAATTAAGAGCAAGTAGGCTGAATAGGAAATGGGGGAGGGGGGTGTATAGAAATATTGATTTCTATAGGTTTCATGTCTCCCCCTGGAATGTCTCTTGCTGAGACCCTGCTGTGTTGATTTCCTGTTGAAGCCAAATAGAGGGGTCCAGATGGCCTCTATTGCCATGCCATAAAAACATTCCTTCACACCTTCATGCTGGAAGCTAGGCCAACATGACAGAAACTGCACGTACGCTATGGGAGTTGGGGTTTGGGGGGTCACATAACTGCAGGTGTGGCCTTCAAGACAACTGACCATTCAGAAATTGTACCCATGGCAACCCAACATTGGACACTCCCATGTCTACTCCAATTGGCCCCTGGCCAGGGCTAATTTGAGGACTGGGATTGCACTATATCTGGTCAAACCCTATGGAAAGAGACTCTCTCTCTCTTCTGTTCCTACTATCTCTACTGCTCTGTGTCTGTCCATCTGAGATGCTATGCTGCCATGTGGCCTCTAGCAGAGACAAAGGATTGCTTTGGAGCTGAGCACATGGCTGTATGCTTACACAAAGATGGGACCTAATGGACTATAACAATGGACAATATTGAACTCTTGGATGCTGCCCTGAAGTTGGTAAATATGCTTATTACTGTTTAGTTAAGGCAAAACTTTCCTAGGCTTGTTATTTTGAAATCCTTCTAGTCTGTGCTAAATTCTGTGCTGAATTAACTTATTCTAGTTTTCTAACTTGTCTGGATTGTGGTAACTGGACTTCAAGCCTTTTTCCTTATGCCTGCTGCTCACCACATGACGCTACCTTGGTAAGATTAACTGTGCAGCTCTAGGTTGAGTTGCTAATGTGTAAAACCCACATGCCAACTGAGATTCTGGGGATCTCTAATCTCAGGGTGGTGAGGGATTAATCTTAGAGATCCCTGGTGGCTATTGTTTTAGATTCAGAGGGTCTATCTCTCTGGGTAATTGAGTAATGTATTGTGCCTTTTCCCCTCATCCCTGCCTGGCCTGGGGGGCAGAATCTATACAGGGGGTATGCTCAATAGGAGTATGCATCTCCAGGAGGGAGGTGTACTTGCCTCACAATCTGCACTCTTCTGGCTCTGCAACTATGCCCTGGGACTCAGTGTAGCTAGGCAAAAGGTATCTAAATCTGACCCTTCCTTAAAAAAAAAAATCGAAGGGGTATTTTTATTGTTTTTCAATAGACTACAAAACTACAAAGAAAAAATTGGGAAGGGACTACATCTATGGATAGAAAGATACCCACACTAACTAAAAACCCAAGAGTGAGATCATATCCCAGTTAAACTAAATGGTAGTATTACATTTGTTAATAAGACAATATACTTGTAGAGTTCTTGCTTTGCACTGCTTCTATAAATTTGACCCTTCCTGATAGTCTCAAAAAGTGTGCATGTTGTGAACAAAGGAACAGTGCTTTTTTTTCATTTACCAACAATGTAGCCTTACCATGTCTGTTAGAAAGAAATATCCTGACCAAAAAAACCCTCAAGTATTAGTATGAATAGATATTTAATCATTGTTAGGAGATAACTTGTAAAAGAATGGAGGTGAAAGTGCTTGTTACAACTCTGCAAACTCTTTGCTTCTTCCTCTGTGTCCAATTTTTGCTTTAATGCTTGCCTTTTAAGAAACCTCCCACAACCAGAAAATTTCTTGTCATCTGCATTTATGGTAATGTTTTAAACTTTAATGTTATTGTATTAATCAAGTATATATTGTATAAATGAAATGTTGTTACCCGCCCTGAGCCAGCATATAAAAAGGGTGGGCTATAAAAATGAATAAATATGAACATGAAATATGAAATATGAATCAAACATTCCTCTGCACTTCTGAATATGTGTTACAAAGGAAATTCACATTTTCAAAATTTGCTTATGATTTTTGCTGAGACAGTTATCAAACCGTCCAAAATATATTTAGTTGCTACAATACAATTACTCGGGCATTTGATATCTACAAACCATGCCAGATTTTATTAACTTCCTAACATTGTGCAGTCAGACTGAATTTTTCACACAGTGCAGGATTGTTTGTTTCTTTAGAAGTAGCTCACAGTCAATTGTTAAACTTTTAAAATTAAATTCAAAGTCTGGCTTCATTAAAGCCTTGACCCAGCTAAAGATAGTTATGAGCAATCAAAAGCAATTTGAACTTCAAAATCCAAGGCACTTAAGCTAGTTCTGATTGATTTGTTCCATTGGCTTCAATTGACTTAGTCATTAATCTTAAAGAATCTGCAACCCCAATGGAACTGAGCTAATAATTTCTAAATGATTTTTAAAAAGGAAAATCTATTCAAACTAAATTAAAATCAGGCCTATTCCCCTGTAAATTCTGCAGTACAAAAGGAGGGCCTTGTATTCACCAGACCTAATGAGAGCCAAAACATTTTTGATACAGATCTCCTGGTGTCCTGTTCTTTTCTTCCAAAAACCATAGTGGAATGCTGGGATGCTGGGAGGGGGTAATAATGGAGTTGTATTTCTGACCCACCCTATGCCATTTCTCCAATTTAAATCCATTGATTAGAAATCTGCTATTAGTATAAACATTTTATTTATTTATTTATTTCATTCTATTGTATTTATGCAGTAATTATACAGTATATACCTTTATTTTTTATTATTTTTATTGTTTTATTTCATAAAACATATCCAACACCAACACCACCCATGTGCGACTTCCAGGCAATAGGGACATAAATAAAATTCCATACAGTATTATATCACAATCAATCTCAATACAACTCTATTACTCTATTAACCTTCCATCTTAATCTTATAATCAAATTAACCTCTCAATTTCCTATTAACAGACTAACCACCCCAAATTTTTTAAACTTTCCCAAATACCCCGTCATCTTTCTAAACCAGTCCTCCTCCTGGTCATTAACCTTTAACCCATTCATTCTACGTATCTTCATTGTAAGATACTCTAAAATTATTATATTATTCATTTTTCCCCTCCAATGATTAATCGTCAGTTCCTCAGCTTCTTTCCAATTTCTTGCTATCACTTGTCTTGCTGCTACTAACATCAAATTTATCTATTTACATTCCTCTTTTAACCTTAACCCTATACCATCCAAACTAATAAGTGCCATTGCTTTAGATATTCTTACCCTTCTTCCCACAATCCCCGACATTTCTATACCAATCTGATCCCAAAACTTCTTTACCAAAGGACAATCCCACCACATATGACTGAACGTTCCCACCTCTCCACATTTCCTCCAACAATTTTTACTTCCCGATCAGTATATACCTTTATACAGTATATACCTTTCTCCCCAATGGGGACGGAAGGTGGCTTACATAATTCTACTCTCCTTCATTTTATGCTCCTGATGGCCCTGTAAGGTAGGTTGAGTTTAGAGTGCTATGACTGGTCCAAGGTCACCCAGCAAACTTCCATAGCAGAGTGGGGATTCGAATCTGTTTGTAGTCCAACACTCCAACCACTACACCATACTGGGTCTTCCACAATCAACTTGAAAGTCCATTCTTATTATTTTATTTATTAACTGTATTTATAGGCCATCTTTCTCACTGAGACTCAAAAGTGCATAACACAGTCCATACAAAGAAACATCTAATAAGCACAGTGTAGCTCAATCACTATGAGGAGATGTCAAATGAGCAACAGACTAGGATTACCGAAATCTGAATGAACATAGCATATTAGGCATGATACAGAGTGTGTATGTGTGTGTGTGTGTGTTAAGTACCATCAAATCACTTCTGATTTAAGGCAAACCTATGAATTAACATTCTCCAAAATGTCCTATCATTAGCAGCCATTCTCAGGTCTTGTAGACAGAGGGCCGTGGCTTCTTTTACTGAGTCAATCCATCTCATGTTGAGTCTTCCTCTTTTCCTGATGCCTTCTACTTTATGTAGCATTATTGTGTTTTCCAGTGACTCCTTTCTCATAATTTTAGTCATTTTAGCTTCTAGGGAAAGTTTAGTCATTTTAGTAATTTTAGCTTCTAGGGAGAGTTCAAGCTTGATTTGGTCTAGGTCCCACTTATTGGTCTTTTTGGTGGTCCACGGTATCCATAACACTGTCCTCCAACACCACATTTCAAGGGAATCTACTTTCTTCCTGTCAGCTTTCTTCGTTGTCCAACTTCCACACCCATACATAGAAATGGGGAATACTATGGCATGAATTAACTTTATCTTGGTCACCAGCAACACATCCTTACATTTAGGATCTTTTCTAGCTCCATTATGGCCGCCCTCCCCAGTTTTAATCTCCTTCTGACTTCTTGGGTGCAGTCTCCCTTTTGGTTGATGATGAGGCCAAGAAATAGAACATCTTGAACAATTTCGATTTCTTCATCATCAGCCTTAAAGTTGTGTAATTCCCAAGTAGTTATTACTTTTGTCTTCTTGATGTTCAACTGTAATGCTGCTTTGGTACTTTCTGCATTAACCTTCTTCAGTTGTAATTTCAAGTCTTCACTTTTTTTCTGCCAATAATGTGGTGTCATCTGCATATCTCAAATTGTTAATGTTCCTTCTACCAGTTTTCATTCCACCTTCATCTAAATCTAATCCAGCTTTCCTTATGATATGTTCATCATACAGACCGAAGAGACAGAGCGATAAAATGCATCCTTGTCTGACGATACCTTTGCCAATTGGAAACTATTATGTTTCTCCATATTCTGGAAATAATAAAGAAAAATGGTATCATATCAGCAGAAAACAGTAAAATGACAACAGGGTAGTACATGCAGCAAACTGATATGTCCTATACACAGTGACATACTCCATAGTCCTTTTATAAAGTGCCTTCTGAACTACTGTGTGACAGTATATCCCTGTCACCATAATAGAAAAGCTCTCAACAACTCCATTTTACATAGTTTGTGGAAAGACAGGAGCATGGGAGCCTTCCTAATCTCAGGCAGGCCATTTCCCAAGGTAGAGGCCACAACACAGAAAGAATGAGTATGGGCAGTTGTTGATCTTGCCCATTTGTAGGGTGTCACCTGAACAAGGCCCTCAACATATGAGAGAAGCTATCATGGTGGCACATCGGAAGACAGGTGGTCCTGCAGATATGAGGGTCTAAGACCATGCAGGGCTTTTTTCATGATAGTATCTTGAACTGAATCCAGTAGCTAATAGGCAGCCAATAGATTGACTGCAGAATGGGTGCAATGTGTATGCCCTGGCTAGCTCCTGATAACAACTAAGCTGCAGCATTCTGTACCAGCTAGGGTTACTAGGTCCCCCTGGCCACTGGCAGGGAGTACAGGTAGGGTTGCCAGCTCCAAGGTGGGAAACTCCTGGAGATTGGGGAGTGGAGTCTGGGGAGAACAGGAACCTCAGTGGGGTACAATGCTATAGGCCGCACTGCCCAAATCATCTATTTTCTCCAAGGGAACTGATCTCTGTAGTCTGGAGATTAGTTGTAATTTGGGGGGAGGATCCCCTGGTCCCACCTTGAGGCTGGCATTCCTAGTACAAATTGTAGTCTATGGGATAACCCATGTAGAATGCATTACATTTTCTAATAACAGTGTTACCATGGCACTGTGGATCCAGGTGGCTAGACTGGCTGAGTCAAGCTAGAGAGCTATTTTTCATGCTTTACTAAGTTAGAAGATAGCATTTGTGCTGCTGCATTAACTTGCTTCTGCATCAATAATGTTGGATCCATGTAGGGCTGCCAACTCTTAGTTGAGAAATTCCTAGAGATTTGGGGGTAGATCCTGGGAAAGGTGGGGTGTCGGGAAGGGAGCAACTTCAGTGGAGTATAATGCCATGGAGTCCACCCTCCAAACAGCCATTTTCTCTGGAGGAACTGATCCCTGTGGTCTGGAGAGATCAGTTGTAATTCTGGGATATCTCCAGGAGGTTGGCACCCATAGATCCACTGTAGTCCCTAAGCTCTTAACTGTGTCAACAAGGGTCAACTGCTCCATCAAAGGTGGGAAGTACAGTGCTCTTCAAGGCCTCAGTCTTCCTAACTAGCACTACTTCCATCTTATCAAGGCTGAATTTCAGTTTGTTCTCTCTTAGCCATTTGATATGCTTTGATCCACAGTGGAACTTGACAAGTGTCTGTTTCCCAGCTATGATTTCCCAGTATGATAATCCCACAGATCCTACATATTATGAGTATCTAGCCACTTCATAAAGTGATAAAAGGAGACCGCTGTGAACCGTATTCCCAAGACAGAGCTGCACGTTAACACTGCAAAATTCTAGTTAAGTCCGTTCTTTTCACACCACTCTGGTTTTGTGGAAATAAATAAATTAGCCCAGACTACAGTAGACTTCCACAATTGTAAGCATGGCCCAGATGGATCCTACTTAAAATGCTACTAGGTCTCTTGGGAACGGCCTTTATGCAAAAATATTAAAATCTAAGCAGTGTGTAAATGGTGCCTAAAATAGAGAATGAAGAGAGAACAGAGTGTTAAACTGTGTTCTCTCCTTGATGATCTTCCGGAAAAAGCTAAAATACAGGAAGTCTTTCTGCGCAATCATTTTTTTTCTTAATAAATTCCCATTTGTTTGTTACACAGTCTTCATATTACAGAGATTTTTCTTATTGTGCAGTGTATGGTTATCTCAGAGATACTTCGGTGACATGTTTTGACACTTTATAGATATGTTCTTGTTGGGTTGCTCTGGAGGGATTTTACAGAAAAATTATGCAGCGGATGGCATACAATTACTGATCGAAGAACATGTAGAAATATAACATTACAAAGAATTATACTTCCTACAAGGAACAGCTCACCATATGCACTTTCCATGTGCCTGAATGGACTCCGTCTGTATTGATCTCTTGTTGCAAATTGATTTTGAAAAGAAGTTATACGTGAACTAATAATAATAATATATATGTCAAAGCATTTATCAGATGGGTTTCAAGAATGATTAGTTAAAGGAAAACAAGGTATGTCTGTGCTGTTACCTTCTCATAGTTAAAAAACAAAGGCTGGTCTATGGTTCTGAATGACACAGGTCAGGCCTGACTCAAATATAGGCATGCACTTAAGAAGCCTGAGGCATCTAGTTAGTTTTCGTATGTCAGATCATTTAACCCTAGCTAGAGGTCCACCTCAATAACGTTTCTGGTTTGTTATGTACACAAATAAATACTGTTAGAGAATCTCTGCTTCCATATGAACATAAGAGACGCCAATGTTGGATCAGGCCAAAGGCCCATCCAGTCCAACACCCTGTGTCACACAGTGGCCAGAAATACCAGGTGCCATCAGGAGGTCCACCAGTGGGGCCAGGACATTAGAAGCCCTCCCACTGTTTACCCCCCCCCAAGCACCAAGAAGACAGAGCATCACTTGCCCCAGAGTATCAGGCCAATGGCCCATCCAGTCCAACACCCTGTGTCACACAGTGGCCAGAAATACCAGGTGCCATCAGGAGGTCCACCAGTGGGGCCAGGACATTAGAAGCCCTCCCACTGTTTACCCCCCCCCAAGCACCAAGAAGACAGAGCATCACTTGCCCCAGAGCCCCAATCTATACCTTGTGGCTAATAGCCACTGATGGACCTCTGCTCCATATGCTTATCTTATTCCCTTTTGAAGCTGTCCATGCTTGTAGCTGCCACCACTTCCTGTGGCAGTGAATTCCATGTGTTAAGCACTCTTTGGGTGAAGAAGTACTTCCT
>NW_015167539.1:436412-446809 GCF_001447785.1 Gekko japonicus | reverse complement strand
TACCCCTTTTAAAGTTAAAAGTGGTTGTGTGAGTCTTTTTGGCCAATTCCCTATTTATACAAATGTTGAACTCAACAACATTATGATCACTGTTCCCAAGCGGTACAATCACTTTTACATCTCTCACCAGGTCTTGAGTGTTACTTAGGGCCAAATCAAGGATCGCCTCTCCCCTGGTAGGTTCCGTGACCATCTGCTCCATAGCACAGTCATTTAGAGTGTCTAGAAACTCAATCTCTTTTTCTTCGACTAGAACACATATTGACCCAATCAATGTGTGGGTAGTTAAAATCACCTATTATGACACTGTTTTTGTCTAACTGCTATCTTTAATTCATTCATCATTTTATAATCCTCCTCTATCTTTTGATCTGGTGGGCGATAACAAACTCCCAGTGTTAAGTTTCCTTTTGGCCCCCCTATTTCAACCTATAGAATTTCTAGAAGCGAATCCAATTCTCTTAGCCTCTCAATCTTTCTGGACTTTATACCCTCTCTGACATACAGAGCCACCCCACCTCCAACCCTTCCCCCCTATCCTTCTGATATAATATATAATCAGGAATCACCGTATCCCACTGATTTTCCTCATCCCACCAAGTTTCTGAAATACCCACAATGTCTATTTTCCCCTCCGACACCAAGCACTCCAACTCCCCAGTTTTACCTCGGACACTTCTAGCATTTGTATAGAAACAGCTATAATGTCCCATACAAGTTAAGCCTGCAACCTTCCTCTTGCTATCTCGAGATCTTGTCAGGCACTCCATGTCTCAGTGGACAATTTCAATCCACCTCCCTGTAGAAAAGCAACAGGTACCCCCTCATTTCTCTGAGATGAGCCAACCCAAACCAGAGACTTTTCATCTCCTGTCGCCTTTCACCCAATATAAGTCTTTATTAAAGCATAACTATTACATTCTTAACTTTGACTAAATCAACAAAAATTATTTCACTTATCATTGTTACATAGATAATTAAAGGAGAACAATCACATGAGTCCATAAAAGTTTATTACTCCAAAGATAAGTAGGTCACAGGCAAGGAGCTCCTTCGGAGAAGAAGCTCTCAATCTATGGAATTTTCCATATTCATAGAATTTTAGCACAATCTCCTAACAATAGCTTACTGTCTCAGTTGATAAGCATGTACATTCTTGGCTAACTCATTTTCTTATAACTTCAAACACCATACAAGGCTACCTATACTTGAAAAGTCTTCTTAAAATATATTAAAATGATGGTTTATTCTTACTTCTTTTTATCTTAGCAAAGTCTGTTTTAAAATTGTGATTATGAGTTTCTCATGCATATTAATATGTTTTGGCCCTCAACCAGCATACCCATCTTTGAATCATATCTTTACTTCCATGGACATTTGCCCCCCAGCACCCTCTTTGCCCCCATATTACCTTAGATCCCTGGTATACAGATGAATGAAGGACAGTGTCCCGGGGCTGCCCGGGACTTGAAGCGGGAGCTGCCACAACCTCCCAGCCCCTCCCTGCGCCTGCCACAACAGGAACCGGGTCCCAGGCGCTTACCTGATGCATTGGGAGATGGAGACTAAGGGGGAGCCCAGCAACGGCCAGCAGCGGTGGGGCCCCGAGGCATGGCGTCGGAGCAGCAAGGCTGGAGGCGAGAGGCACAGCAGTTAGGAGTTACCTCGGATGGGCAAAGCCCACACAGACGCGCCCGAGACCGCAGAGAAGAGCGGCGACTGCCGAAGGTCGAGCAAGGAGCCGAGGAGGGCAGCAGCGCTGGCATGGGAGTGGCCCCAGGAACCAGGAATGGGAAGTGGATAGTGACAGTGCGGGGCCAGCTTCGGGTGGGTCAGCGTCACTCCCTTTGAGAGAGGGCATGGCTGCCAACAAGGGGCGGAATGGGGAACAAAAAAAGCAATAAAAGAATAGGAGGAAGGGGGCCAGGGAAGAAATGGAGGGGAGCTGTGAGACGGAAACAGAGAGAAGGGAAAACACGAGAAGGCACACAGAGAGAGAGAGGGCTGAGAAGGGGAAGCAGCCAAACCTCCGAGGGACCAAGAACGGTGGTGTAACCGCTCTGAAGTGTGCCCCTGGTCTGAGGCCCTCCTTCCTCCTTATATCCTGAATGCTTTGCCTGGGGTCTCATCCGTACGCCCCTCGCCCGCTGCTAACCCAGACCTCCCCAGTTGAGGGAGCACCTCCTGGTGGACGCCAGATGCCACGGCTACCGGCGGGAGACCCCGGGAGGAGCAGAGGAGGTGCGACAGACAGTAAAAAGGGGGCTTAGGTGGCTAGAGCATTTCTGGTAATGAATTCTTGATGAAGCAACAAGAGTATATTATAGAGCCCACTTGAAGGTTTATGAAGTGGTAGTGGAGGCAGCAAAGCACTCTTACTTTTCTGCCTCCATTGCATCTGCCGCATCGTGTCCACCAAAATTGTTTAGAGTTATTAGGTAACTGACCACCCCTTCGGGGGCTCCAAAAGTAGATGAAAATTTGGGTATTAGCTGTGACATACTTGCAACCTTCTTTTTAGATAAAGTCTCACTCCTTCGCCAAGACTTGGAAGCCAGATTAGGAGTTAGTAGGAAACTTGAGTCCATTTTTGGACTCCTTCAACCCACTCTCCCAGGCCTATGCCAACAGGGTCCTATCAGCTCTGCGGCCTACTACCTGCTCCTTGGATCCCTGCCCTTCCTGGTTGATGAAAGCCTCCAGGGAAGTGGTAGGAGGAGCCTTGGGAGACATTATTAATCTCTTGCCCTAGCTCCCTCAAGGAGGCAGTGGTGACACCCCTCCTGAAAAAGTCATCGTTAGATGAGAGGAACCTAACCATTTACTGCCCAATATCTAGCCTTCCATTTCTGGGAAAGGTGATTGACCGAGCAGTGGCTGAATTTCTGGATGAGCCATTTGCCCTAGATCCCTTCCAGTCCGGCTTCCAGCTGGGGTTTGGGACTGAGATAGCTCTGGTTGCTCTGGTTGATGATCTCTGGTTATACCTTGATGCAGGCAGGATGACGCTACTGATCTTGTTGGGTCTGTCTGCTGCCTTTGACACAGTAGACCATTTGGTCTGGTCAACCACCTAGTCTCCCAAGGTGTGAGGGGTACAGCCTTGAGCTGGTTCTCCTCATTCCTCCAGGGTCGGTCCCTAAGAATAATCATGGGTGGAGAGAGGTCATCACTAAGGGCCCTAACCTGTGGAATTCCACAGGGGTCAATACTCTCCCCAGTGTTATTTAACATCTATATGCACCCTCTGATGTAGATTATAAGGAGGTTTGGAGTGGAGTGCCATCAATATGCAGATGACTTTCAATTCTACCTCTTATTTAAGGAGTGACCGGTAGCTGGAATTCCAGCCTTGGCCTTCTGCCTGGATGCAGTGGTGGAATGGCTAGTTGAGGGTTGGTTGAAGCAAAATCCATCTAAGACAGAGATTATGTGACTGGGGAAGCCTGGAACACTGGGGTGGCCACTTCTACCCACCCTTGATGGCTTTCTACAGTTTGGGAATTTGGGACTATGGCTCAATTCTTTTCTCCTTTGCACTTCAGTATAGTGCCCTGGATTGCATTATTTATACAGTGCCTTTTTTGGTTTATGTACATTATACTGTGTAATCACTTTTGTATTTCAATTCTTTGCTTTCCACGGACAAACGTGTGTCCTTGGTGACAAGGTCTGCATTTTACTATCTATGCCAGGCCTGTCAGCTGACTCCTTATCTGTCTCAGGAGTACCTTGCCATGGTAATTCGCTCAACAGTCACCTCGAGACTGGTGAGTGTCTCTATGCAGGGCTACCTTTGAAGACGCTTCAGAAGCTACAAGTGGTCCAGAACACAGCTGCAAGATTGCTGACAGGAGTGTCCTGGTCAGTGCATATAACACCTATCCTACAGCAGCTGCACTGGCTCCCACTAATTCAAATTCTGGCACTAATTCAAATTGTTGGTACTTACCTTTAAAGCGCTGAACAGTCTGGGACTCTCATAGAATCACAGAATCCTAGCATTATATCCTGCTGACTAAAGGCAGAAGCAATCAGATAAATTCATCAGAGTTGCTTTGGGGTTCCTACTTAGGTTATCCCATTTTTAAAAAATCATTTCAAAGTACAGGTACCATAACGTGTTATTACATCTCTGTCATCTTTGCCATTGTCCTCAGTGAAGAAGTCAAATGGAGTTGTGCCTGCCAACATATACATTAATATGCTTCTCCCAATTCTGGCTAGCGCAGGGGTTCTTTGAAACAGGGTTAGTCTATATTTAATGTATCTTTCTGTACTACAATGAATAAAATCCATCTCACCATCCTTTCCTTCTCTTGTTTCTGAGTTGTGTAACCTTGCAGCTTTTTTTTTTTTAAAGGGTTGGGGCAACCCAGTTAATTTCATGCATGATGCTGTTCTTTTACTTCCTTTGCTTCTTTTAAAGACATTAGACCTGAATCCTCCAGCTTGAAAAACGTGGCCTAATGTACCTTGGGCAATATGCTGCACCATTCTTTTTTATGTACAATTTAATGATTTCTAGATGTCTTCTTTAAAAAGTTTAATAATTTCGAGATTTCTTCTCAAAAAGGGAGGGGTGGCAGATTGGGCAGAATATTTTCATGCCCGTGCAAAGTTTGTTACATTTTTATATGAGTTTTGGCAATGTATCAGTCTTCTGAAAGCTGTAAAATTTCATGCTTGTTTTCAATTGCCCCCTTGTGCCTGTTTTAACTTTGTTATTGGTGCCAGACCCCTTCTTGTTTTAACAGGCTGTTTACATGCTTCTTTGACAACTTTTTGCCATGATCCATCTGCAGCTTGGCAGACACTGTGTCTTGGCTGCAAATGCACCCCAAAGCTTTGGCCACTTTTCCTTCTTTCGTAGCTCTTTAGGCCAAAGCCTAGGCATCTTGAAACAGAATATGTAACATTGTTAAAATATAGAATCATAGAATGTTAGAGTTGGAAGGGACCTTGCAGGTCATCTAGTCCAACCCCCTGCACTCTGCAGGAGTATACTGAAAGATGGCCCTACATACCTACAACATACCCGAAAGATGGTCGTCCAGCCTCCACTTGAAAACGTCCAGCGAAGGAGCATCCACCACCTCCCGAGGCAGACTGTTCCACTGCTTTTTAAAGTTCTTTTACTTAGAAAATGGATCAGGGAAAGCAGTGTGGTATAGCCCGATCTCATCAGATCTCAGAAGTTAAGCAGGGTTGGTACTTGGAAGGGAGACCACCAAGGAAGATTCTGCAGAGGAAGGCAATGGCAAACCACCTCAGTTTCTCACTTGTTTTGAAAACCCCTTGCTGGGGTCACATAAGTTGGCTGTGAATTGACGGCACTTTACACACACACACACACACATTTAGTCCACTAGACTAGCCTTCCACTGGACATCCCAAGCTATGCATTCTGCCCCACTTCAGGGGTCCAAAAAGGTTGAGTTTACCATCTGATGGGCAAGAGCGTTTAGACTGGGCAGGAAGGCAGTCTTTATTGCCCACAGGTACCCTGGTTATCTACAAGGAAAACTTAAGGGTTCTTTCCCACATGTGTGCCATCAAGAAAAAGAGGTGCAATCTTAAATTCACATAAAAGTTACAGTTATCTACAGTAACTATTAAAATGTTTTGGGTACAACCTCTTTTTAAGAGGATCTTAAGGCCCTCTTCCTTTCAGGTAAATAGCTCGCAACGTGTCACAGTTTTGCCCTTCTAGAACAAAATCTTTCATTCCTTATGAGCCTAAATGAATTTAGTGGAAGAAATCTGCATTCATGACAGTGCCCTTCTAATCAGTAGTAATTAGAGATTAACTGTAGCTTTGAGATGCCTGGCTTTGATATAACTTCCCCCAAAATGTATTTTGTTTGTTTGTTTTGCTTTTTCTAGCTCATCACTTAGTTCTATAGAGTCCTCAGGCTGGCTTGCAACATAACAAGCAGTCTCACTCATTATCTAATGAAGTGTTATTTTTATACAAACTGTTAAAACTCTCCAGGAAACCTGTAGCAATGCTGGACCCATTAGCAAATTACATATTGTATGAGCCAGCATTTCATTTCCTTATCAAGTCTGCAACCATTCAGCCTTGTTTAATGATCCTATATTCTTGCACACTGAGCTCACGAGAACAGAAGCTCTGTCCCTTTCCCCTGCATTTGGCATTTTAGCTAAATATTTCATCATATGCTTTCAGTTCATTTTTCTCATGTAATCTATCCTATCCTCCTAAAACCACTATTCATACCTATTAATCAACCTTAAATTTCTAAGGTATCCTTTCTGGCAATAGGATAAACAGCAGGATATTTCAGAAGGACATGACCTATAAATAGCTCTGCTAAAATTTTCTTTCCTGTCCTTAGCACCATACCACATAATGTGTGTAATTTTGATTCCAGCTGCATACTGAGCAAGGCCCTCCGTGAGGATGAACAGAGCTTATTGATACCCAGTTCTCGTTTTCAGTTTGTCATGGTGCGTACAGTATGCATTATATGATTGGCTTGTGCAGCTTTCCCCACAAAAATGTGTCAAATTTCCACTTTTTGCTCAATGTGCCATTGCATTGAATTCATTTCCATTAATCAACTGATTTTCTCCACATCTTTTCCAGAAATGACTATGCAGTAAAAAAAAGAGAAGAATTGAACATCTCCAAAAGCCACATATTTCCTTTTTCCCCAACTCAAATTATGTATTCATTTATTTATACAGAAATTTATCCTATCCTGACAAAGGGAGCTCTAACTCTCAAAAGCTTATACCCTGGAACTCTTGTTGGTCCCTAAGGTGCTACAGGACTTGAATAGGGCATAAACTGGCCCATTAACTAAAGTTCATCACGAATTTTGGGCAGTTCATGGTTCACAAAGCAATATTAGGAGAGGGAATAAAGCTATTATTAAAAACAAACAAACTGTGATCTCAGGACTGGAGAAGGTGGAAGGCAAATCTGCTCACAAACTTTGGTGCTGTTCATAGCAGTTTATGGCAGTTTGTGAATAGATACATTTTGAGACAGACTGTCTTTGCTCAATTAAACAAAACTCCAAGGCAAAAGGGGGTGGAATTTTCCACACTTGGAAACACCAATAGGAGCCCTCCAAAGCTTAACAGGCACTGCTGGCTGCCAATAACAGAGTTCACATTCTGCTCTATGGGATCAGAGAGCTATATATGCAGTCAGCTCAGTTACATACCCTTTTGTTTCTCGGCTGTAGGGTTGCCAAGTGTTCTTACCTTGCCCAGCGGGGGAGCATCGCTGGGCTCCACCTGTGGTATGCAGGAGGTGGAGGACTTCTTCCCTCCACAACGAGCACCCTTTACACACACTTTCACCGTCATGGCACACAGAGGTGTTCACACTCAGGAGGGGTGGGAGGGTATAAATTTGGGAGACTTTTATGGGGGTCCATAACTGGGACCCCAGAAATGTAATCTTCCTCCAACTTGGAGAGATTGTAGAGGAGCCAGTCCTAACATCCAATATGGAAGCAACCGTAGAGGCACATCTATTTCTTAGGAACATACTTGAAATAGTCCCCATGCATTATTTCAGTGTATGAACAGACATTGACACTTAAATCCATAAACACTTGGCCAGTTGTGAACTCCTCTTCCCTGCTGGGCTTTGAGTGGTAAACTCTGAGCCACACCATTTCTCTGATTGTGCTGAACAGAAAGACAGTTTGCATCACTAATCCCTCTAAATGGAAAACTCTGGCTTCCAGTGGGATGGTGTGGCTGGAATTCTCACCAAGCTGTCATGGGGCAACTTTTGGGAGCCCTTGTCAGAAGTCTCTTGTGAGGTCTGCGGTTTAGCTACTGGGTGCCTTGGCTGAGTGATGACTCACGTTTTATACCCTCCTGGTTATGAACTGGTCTCCCTGCTGGGGTTTAGGTGTTAGGTGAACTCTGGGCTCATGGTCACACAAGAGAGATCAGGCCACATGACAGCCTTGTATTACCAGTACTCCAGGGATCGGCATCGGCAGTCCCAAGGGACTTGGTGAAGTACTCCCTCACCCGTACCTATGCCAAATCCTCTGTCATTGCACGCCTGGCATCCCCACTGCTGCTGACCTTCTGATTCACTACCAACAACCAGAGTCCCTGTTGAAACTCTGGGGATGTCTGGAGGGGCTTTGGAGACCTGGAGGGGGGCTGTGAGAATAGGGGGGGATGCTTGCCTTGTTTCGAGTGTCTGGCAAGGGAGTCTGCCCGCGTCTGTTGGCCTGTAGCCTCCACACTTCTTTGCAGAGCTCATGCTTCCATTGCAAGAGCTCTACATTCAGGAGAGCAATGCTGTCTTTTATCTGGGGGTCACAATCTATACAGGCCAGTTTGTACTCCCACCTGCAACCTCTCTGCCAAGGCCCTGACCCATGGGAGGACAGCCATCTCTGCTGTAGAGGCCAGCACCCAGTCCAGCCCTTGAATCAGGGGGATGACTTGACCCATACTGGCTGAATGGATGTACAGCATGTCGGTGGTGTCCTGGAAGGGCTTGAGGACATGAACCATTTGGGAGAGTGTCAGCCAGTCATTCGAGCTGATGCTGAACTCCTCTTTCCCATGCAGGATGATCATGAAGGAGATGACATCCTGTGCGGTGCTCTTCTGCTCAACCAAAGGCACACTCATGGCATAGGTGGAGTTCCTCATCATCCTCCCCCTGCCTCTCACACAGCAGATGGGAAGACTTGATTCTGCATGAGAAGTCTGAAGCAAGGACCACATCCCAAGGGGGCATTGTCGCAGGTGCTCCCCGGCCTCAGAGCATCCTTCACAACCATCTGAAGCATGTGTGCCAGGCAGACAATGCCCTTGAAGTGCACATGCTTCACCTCTGCCAGCATGTTGGTGGCAGCATTCATGACCATGTAGCCCAGGTGATGTTGCCACCACCCAACCACACCCTCAGGCTTCTCTGTATCACAAAACAAAGATGTTTTGCACTGTGTGTTCTGCATCCATCACCTGCACATGGAGCAGAACCACTTTGAAGTCCAGTGGCAGGACTGTCCTCTCCTGGGGCTTGGCCATGCCCTGACAGTCCTGCTGGCTGTCCCAGAGGTCTGCCATGAAGTGCACAGTTCTGCCTTGCACTTCAGAGAGCTGAGCCTTGACCATTGCCACTGTAGCCAGCAAAAGGCTAGGTCCTTCGCAAGGGAGAAGGGTTGGCCATCCACAACAATCATCTTGCCAGTGACAAGGCAAGCAACTGCTTCCTGGGCTCTCCATGTAGCCTTTTTGACCTCTTGGAGGGTGACCCACCTTGATGTCCCACCCATGGTAGCTCAAGTGCAGGGAGCCTTTCCTGGAGGGGGCTCCTGCTTCCCCTCCACTTCTCCCTGCTGAAAGGGAGTGGGCCTCTTCTTCCTCCCTCTGGCTACCAATCTTTCCTCCTTCAGCAACATACTGGGGTGCACCCTTTGCAAGTACCTGCCGAGGACAAAGGAGGACAAATGTTGGGGCAGGTTTGCACACATGGCACTCTGCCACACAGGAAGGATGCGGAAATTATTCCAAACTGTGATCTCAGTGTAAGCCGGCGTTCAAGATTTAAGTGGTGGTCTTTAAAAGAAAGCCTCACCCCCCCAAGAAGCGAAAGGGAGGAGGGATCTACCACCTCCGTATTAAAAAGAGACTTTTAAAATAAAGAGGGGGGGGAAGCGAAAAAACACACGAACGGTTTACCTTGCTGGGAGGGAAAAATAAGCGGAGAGGAGGGAAGCTTCCTTGAAGGCTACAGCACGAACTTTCTAAGTGTAAACAAAACTGAAGCATGGCGGGGACTAGAAAAGCTGGTGAAGAAGACGGGAGGGACTTCCTGCCCAAGCCCTTCCCTTGCTGGATCTGCTGTCAATCAGCAAGAAGGTGCTCTTGCGCGCCATCTGCTGGAAGAACTGCAAAAGATTAACCAGAAACTTGATTCTATGGAATGTGCCTATACTTTACAACAGAAAAAAATGACAGAGACAGCTGAAAAGGTAGATGACATCGCAAAGAAATGTCTGGCATCAGCCGAAGAAGTACAAAAAGTTAAGAAGAAGGTCATTAAAGTGGAAAAATATCAGGAAAAACAAGACGAGAAACTATTAATGCTTCAAATGGAAAAAGCAAACTTAACTCTCCAGTTCCAGGGATTGAAAGAAGAAGTTGGAGAGGATCTAAGAGACATACTAGCGACAGCCTTGGCTCCACTAACTGGCAACGAAGCGGAAAAAATAAAAGAAGAAATGGATGTGACCTACAGGGCCTATTCCAATTATACAAGAAAAAATAAGTTACCAGCAGAAGTGGTTGTAAAATTTACAAAGCAACGTCTCAGAGATCAGATCTTAAAGGTGACATCAGCCACACCCCTGAAAATCAGAGATCAGATGATAAGAACT
>NW_015167539.1:418599-435251 GCF_001447785.1 Gekko japonicus | reverse complement strand
TGCACACCAAGCTGTCATGGGGCAACTTTTGGGAGCCCTTGTCAGAAGTCTCTTGTGAGGTCTGCGTTTCTGTTCTTCCAAATCTGCCTTTGGAGAATTGTGGGTGGCCCGGGGTCTCTTTTCCTCTGCAGAGTAGAAAAGGTCACCACAGGTTGTGTCAGCCCTTGGGGGGGGGGCTGTGAGAGTGGTGGGCACTGGGCATGCTTCCCTTGCTTGTCTGGTGGGGCTGGGATGCCCACCAAGCTGTCATGGGGTTACCTTGGGGAGTCCCTGTTGAAACTCTGGGGATGTATAGAGGGGCTTTGGAGACCTGGAGGGGGGCTGTGAGAATAGGGGGGGATGCTTGCCTTGTTTCGAGTGTCTGGCAAGGGAGTCTGCCCGGGTGAAGTTTCCCTGTGAGTTTGGTGTCACTGGTTTGTTCCTGAGCCATTCCATAGCCTCCCAGCTGTAACTGCAGCTGTCTTTTCCAGAGAGAGCACTGGGGAGAATTTGGGGGGGAGGGTCTGTAACTGAGACCCCAGAAATGTAATCTGCCCTCCTCTTGGAGATATTGTAGAGGAGCAGGCAGCAGGATGAGGTTCCCTGTGCATTTGGTGTGTATAGTTTGCATTCTATACACCAGGGATGTCCAACTTAGAACACGTAGTGATCTATTTTTTCCGGCCAAAAGTGCCGGTGATCTACCACCATGAGTGTAATATTGCAAGGGAAAGATGATAAAATATTTCAAGAAAGCTGGGCTAGGATATATAAATGGATAAAGGAAAATGACAAACAATAGACTCAATATTGTTATCTCTATATAATATTAGGATGTGTATGGATATACTTTGTAAAATGATTAATAAAACTTACCAAAAAAGGAAAGAAAATAAAGTTTCAAATTAGTTTCAAATTAGATTTTAACCCACTAAAGTTGGGTCCCACCGGGACAAGAACGGGATATCAAGTCGAATGTAAATAAAATAAATAAGCAAAATAAGCAAAAACAAAACAGAGAGACAAAGATCCAGAAAGAACTGCGAACATTTTTTACCACCAAACAATCATCAAAAAAACCCCAAACACCTGTCCAGCACACCAGGAGACCAAGTGGGGCTGGTGATCTACCTCTGACCCCTCCGCGATCTACTGGTAGATCGTGATCTACCTGTTGAACATACCTGCTATACACTTTTGAACCTGTGCCTAACATTTTCCTCAAAAGCACTTTCCTGGCTTGACGTTAGTCGTGTTGGGTTTGCAGTCCCACAGTGACACTGGTTCTGCTGGGCACATTGCACTAGTTCTGCTGGGCTTGCAAAACTACCCCCCACCTTCAGTTTCTTCTGCAGAGATTCTCAGGGGCTTTGATTCTGTTCTGCGGGGCTTCAATTGCCCTTTCTTTTTTTGCTGTTCCCCCCCCCTCTATTGGAAACACCTTTTTTTGGGGGGGGTGTAACTTCAACTCCATGAATCCAATCCTTACCAAACTTGGAAAGCAGGTGGACGAGAGTCAGCTGGAAATCCCCTGCTACCCTCTGAAATTATCCTATCCTGCGTTTGAAGTCTTAGGGCAGATTACTACACTTTGCTACACCTAAAGGAACACCTGTGCATCTTAAGCCATTTAATGTGTTAATTTCTGTATATTTTGAAATGGTTTTATCCTGCCTTTCTCCTGCGAAGTAGAACCCATGGTTGATTACAATAAAAGGCACTCTAAACAGATATAATAAAACAATAAAACAGCAATAAAAATCTCCTGCCATGTGACTAAAGTGAGACAGGTTACTGTCCTTTCCCCTTGCCAGAAGTTCTTTCAGAGCCTCAAACACAGGTGAGAGCAGGACTGAGCAAGTGGTTTTCTTCAGCCCTGACTGGAATTCTCTCTTTTCTGGTGCCTGCAGACTCATGAATATAAAGTTCCTCATACTGTTTCAGGCACAGGGCAGGGCAGGCTGAACAGCTGGCATTCCTAAGGCCTGAATAAAATGTCTCCACTCTGGCAGGTCACCTATCATTTCCACAGCCATATATCATTTCTGAGAGCCAGTTTGGTGTAGTAGTTAAGAGTGGTGGACTCTAATCTGGATAACCGGGTTTGATTCCCCACTTCTCCACATGCAGCCAGCTGGGTGACCTTGGGCCAGTCACAGTTCTCTCAGAGCTGTTCTCCCAAGAGCTGTTCTCTCAGAGCTCTCTCAGCCCCACCTACCTCTTAGGGTGTCTGTTCTGGGGAAGGAAGGGGAAAGGAGACTGTAAAACACTTTGAGACTCAGAGTGAAGGGTAGGATATAAATCCATTTCTTCTTTTGCTAGAAAGGCCACACACCTGTACATCGTATCTGGCCCAAGAGAGTTTTTCATCTCACCCTTGAGCTTCATAGCAATTTTTCAACAAGTACAGAGAAACAGGAATGGTGGGAACATCCAACTCTGACCACCAGTGTAAGCCTCCTTCCCCATAAAGTCTAGAAATGCTAGGCCTTATTGGCTTGGTGGCTGCGTATTCCTGTATTATCATGTTAGAATCATAGAATCACAGTTGGAAGGGACCATACAGCCCATCTAGTCCAACTCAATGCAGGATCAGCCTAGAGCAGCCCTGACAAGTGTTTGTCCAGCCACTGCTTAAAGACAGCCAGTGAGGGGGAGCTCACCTGGTCCCTAGGCAGCAGATTCCACTGTTGCACAACTCTTACTGCAAAAAAAGTTTTTCCTAATATCCAGCCGATACCTTCCCGCCCTTATAATTTAAACTCATTATTGCAAACCCTATCCTCTGCTGCCAACAGGAGCAGCTCCCTGCCCTCCTCTACGTGACAGCCCTTCAAACACTTAATTCTTGTTGAATTCTGTCTGTCTTCTGGTGTGATCACTGCTGCTCCCAATTTAGTGTCATCTGCAAATTTAATGAGTAGCTCCTCCATACCCTCATCCAGATCATTTATTAAAATATTGCATATCTTCATGTCTATAAAGATCATTCTATTGTGCTGTATTCTCTCCGCTGGAAAGACAGTTACTTTACTGATTTAAGTTCGTCTGACAGCCAGTAAAATTGCTTTATATTTTGTGAAACATTGTTTGGAGTTAAGTGGGGAAAGGTGCAGACAATATGAGATTGAGCCTACCAGTAATCACAAAGCTAAGGAACCTATTCACAAATTTCCATTCCACCTTGAAGATGACTGGGTGGCCTTTCTCTCACACTATTTATTTATTTAATTAAATTTCTAGTCCGCCCTTCCCTGCACCGCAGGGCTGAGGATGGGTTACAACAGTAAATATATACAATACATTTAAAATGATTAAAACATAATCTACACACTATTAAAACCTATACAACATCACCTAATACAGCTCACAAAATGGCAATCAGATACGAGTTGACAATGCTCTAACCTGCCTGACAGGGTTCAAATTAGTGTAACATCAGGTCTTGTATTTATTTCTTTAAAATATTTATATACGCGCCTTCCTCCCTGGTTACCTAGGGTGGATAATAAGAATGTAAAAGCTATATAGAACAATTTGATAACATGACCATTAAAACAACACATTTAAAACAAAAACTAAAAACAACTTCTGCTCCAACCAGTAGGTTATTCCCTCTGGAATAGTTCTGTTTTGCAGCCTTGCTGGAAAGCCAGGAGGGTAGGAGCCCCCCTCCCCCCCAACCTCTTCCCAGAGTCTGTTCCAGATGCATGGAGACAGCTGCTGAAAAAGCCCAAGTAAATTCCAAGTAAATTTGTATAGTATTAAGATACAATCCACAACTCATTCTCAAAGCCAGTGTTATTTCTTGGGATTAAAAGGTTTGTGGAATTCTGGCAAATGTTACAAAATGAGAACGACTCCCCCCCCCCATTTTTATTAAGATTTCCAAATCACAATCAATCAATACAACATCCAATCGAACAAACATAGAAAAGTAAAAATAGAATACAATGTACTTGTCAACATACATATGCTGTGCTTTTAAAAAAATTTTTATTAAGAAGAGTAAAACAACATAACAGCATAATCAAACCTGTCAAAGAACTAACCAGTACAGTAAGTGGTTAACCAAAGAAAAACTTAAAGACCCAGCCAAACCCAAACAATCTACAGAACAATAAACCTTAATCGCTATCCTTTAGCCTGTATACTGATGAGTGAAGCGACTAAAACCGACTTCTCAAATGTTGAATATCTAAAAAGGAAAGGGTAAATTATATCTTATCATACTGTTACTTAGTGTAATAGTGACAACAATGCAGTTTTCTTTTCTTTTCTCTTATGCCCCCGTAGGGGAGCAATGCAGTTTTATTGATGCCTGTACTTGTTTATAGGTGCAGTAAATTGAGAACTTTAAACTCACTTGGAATAACCTCTTGCTCAGCCAAAATATTCCAGTGCAATAGACCATTTTTTCAGTGAAATTAAAACATGCAGAGTGTGGGTCATAATGCTGTATTTGAGCTGATATGATATGAGAAAGACTTTAACAATAAACTTTAAGAATAACCAGGTACTAGAACGCAGGAGAGAGTTTTTAAACTCATCATTTGATAAACATCTTTCAGGATTTCCTCAATAGATAAGCATTTGACAGTTTCAAGTGTTATTTAGCCTGCCTCTGTCCTGCAGGTGAACTGAATCACCTACATTTACTATGATTCTCCAAATCATTTTTTTAAACTGCCTTGCCCAGTATTACCTCCCCCCCTTTTTCCTCCTTTTCCTTCCTTTTGAAACTTGGCACCTGCGTTTGTCTATTCATATCACCGGAATTTGATTTTTTAACTTTATAAACCAGATTGCTAATCTGTTTAGTGGGAAACCTGCTTGACAGTTTATGCTTCATTGCATTAGAGTGACAGCTTCAGTTAAAGAATTAGGAACTGGGATGGTTCCATCGAGTTGAGAAATATAAAATGATTGGTGGTTCAAGAACAGACTTGTACATTTCTTGAACAGGAAACTCAGGGGATAACATCTTTGAGGGATTCCTGGTTTGCCTCACTAGTTTTTGCAGACATTTTTATGGAAGTCATGGTAACCTTGGCTTCATAAAGAAATATGCAAATATATTTGCTTTACGGCAATCGATTTTTTCCCCCTAGCCAGGAGCACGAATACAAGTGCTTTATTCTTATAAAGTGCCAGTGGGTCTCATGATTTACACGATGTATTGGTATCTCTTAGTAACAGCTTTTAAGGGACTGCTTCATGCTGTTTATTATTATCACATTAAACAAAGACAATTATGGCAAGGTATAGTATGCATAATAATGCAGGCTGGGTTGTATTTAACACTCACAAATGGCTGTTTGGATGGAGACACTGCAAATGCTGTATGGGCTTGGTCTGTAGAGAAAAGCCACATCCTGAAGAGCTTTTAAACTAAGGGGGGAAAGTTAACATGAGCAACTGTGGAAAAGGGGACTGGTGTGTGAGAGGAAGAGTATCTATCAGAAGAATATGTACTTAAATAGGATGGCTCTCTGTACAGCTTTTTTTGCATCGCTTTCTAATGAACTCTACGATAAAAATACATGCATAGATTAGATAAATATCACAAGTCCCCACTGACCATCTGCCTAGCGTTATCATTCTGGCACTTCCCCAAAGTCATGATGGTAGAGCTTGGATTTTGAGGAGAAAATGAAGGAGAGGAAATGGAGGAAGCAGTTTCCTGTGTTAGCTAGCAAAGGGCTCCTCACACAAAGGGAAAGCTAGGCAGAAACCCCATCCTCCCTAAGCAAGAAACAAAGATGCTTTGCGACACTCTGAGAAACTAATTTTTGTATAATAAAACGTGTGCGCCTGTCTCTTGTTAAGAACATTCTAAAATCATGACAGCAGTGAATGTGCTGTGGAACATTTCTCAAATGCAACCATTGTAGACACATGTAATGACTGGGTCAGCCTCCTCTGATCATAATAGGATATGCATGCCATAATGTTAACCAAGCATCTCAAGACGGATGCTTTTCTGGGTCAAGACTGCTAGACAAGTGGCTGTCAAGACCTACTAGAAACTGGGCAGGAGCTGTGACTCTGCAGCAGAGCATCTGCTTTGTGTGCAGAAGAGCCCAGGTTCAACCCCTGGCATCTCCAGTTAAAAGGACCAAATAGTTGGTAATGTGAAAGTCTTCTCCACCTGAGACCCTGGAGAACTGCTGCCAGTCAGAAGAGACAATACGGACCGCGATTGACCAAGGGGTTGACTCAGCATAAGGCAGCTCAGTGTGTTCATAGGGGTTGTCATTAAAGAGGAGGTGAAGGGGATTGCAGAAATAAATAAGACAAGGAATGATGAAGGAAAGTTCAAGTATTATTGTTATAAACAAGATGAGGTGAAATGTGTAAAACAAAGCCAAATAAGATATGCAGAGGCCAACAATTGCCCCCCCCCAGACGGAATAACGGACAGACAACAGTTTGGAAGTAAACAAGGGCCACTTTATTAACTATTTAACACAACATTGCGGCAAGGGACCAGCTAAGCGAGCACGGAACAGGCAAGGCAGGTGTCACTCCCCTGACCAACCTCCTTGCCCTTTTCTTGGGCGGATCACCCAGCTCCGGTCCAGAGCCATCGGTCTGGCTCATGACCAGCAGCCCAGCAAACTGGTCGCCACCTAGGAGCGCCTACCTCTGAAGCCTTCCAACTTGCAGAGAGGAGCATGCCCTAAGAGGTTCCCAGAGGAGGTGATCACCGTTCCCAACCCTGGACCTTGGAAATCCGAAGGCAGTTCCTGATGACCCCCTGTTCACTAATGGGGAAAATGCCGTAAGGTGCTCACCGGTTCCGGTTTCTTGCCCGCATCAACCTGCCACAGCCAAGACCAAGCCTCTGTTTTGGTCTTTGCTCCCCACCAAAAGCCAAAGGCTGCCCTAGTCCCTTGCCCCAAGACCAGAGTGGAGCCAGGCAGCTTATCCAAGCCGGCTCCGCCCCCCGCCCATGTCACGACGCAAGGCATCATGGCTGTTGCTGCCCGCCTTCCTTGAGGCGGCAAAACAGCCCCCGGCAACCAGCGGCGTTGCCAGGTCACCGAGAGCTTCACTACATGAAAGTTTTGAAAGGATTCAGAAGTACACTCAATGCTCTTTTGAAGCTTATTACTGCATCAACCTCCCTGCACTTCCTCAGAAGCCACATCACAAGGAATTAACCAGAAATCAACATATTTAAGGAAGCACCTTGCCAGAGGCAGAGGAGACCAGCTGAGCTCTGAGCAGGAGCAGGAGAGAGAGCTGTGAGAGAGGTGAGTGGGTTTCTTTTACTTGCTTTCAGCTGAGAGAATTCAGCTAAGGATATTTTGTGGGAAAACTGTGTTTAGCAGTGTGTGGAAGCACTTAGAGTTCTTGCAGAGTCCTGGCTGATTGAGTGTGGGAGAGGAACGGGCATTGTTTGACTGGGATTGCCTGTAATTGAGAGGAAGTGGAAGGGGCATTGTTTTGCCTGTGATTGAGTGCCTGGGTGAATTTGAATTTGAATAGCTGCTGCCTGACCTCTGCTGGGGGAGGCCTCTATTTAAGGAAGCACCTTGGCAGAGGCACGAGCCTCTGGCACGAGCCGAAGGGTGAGCTAAAGGGCTCTTTGCCTGTGGCTCTTAGCCTAGGGACTCTTAGACTAGGGGCGCTGTAAGAAGCCCAAAAAGAGCCAGAAAGACAAGGCCCTAGGCTCTTTGTCTTTCCCGTAAAATAATTTGACTTGATAACAAAACCCACATAAATACCAAGGGTTTAAAAGGGGGATTATATTTATTTATTTTAAAAGAATTATGAAGCCAGAATGCCAGCAGGGGGTTGGGGGCTATCCAGTGTTTTGCACGGAGTGTCACATGTATGACTATCTGCCCACTGGGCAGAAGTCTTGGGTGTGTCCTCGGTGCAAGGAGCTCCTGGTTCTCAGGGAACGTGTGTGCTCCCTTGAGGCCAAGGTGGCTGACCTGGAGAAGCAGAGACAGTCAGCTAGGCACACAGAAAAGACTCTCGGGGACTTGTTAGCTTCGTCCCACTCTGGATCTGGCAGCCCCGCTGCTGTCAGGGAGCATGAGGGTCTAGGGGAAACAGGGCACCATGCTGAGGATAAGGGGAATGTGCCCTCAGAAGGGACCTCTTCCCCAGCTGGTGAGCGGCTCTCCTTTTGCACCAAGGAACCATCCCTGAGCAGGGTGGGAGGGGGGCTCTTGGTAGTGGGTGATTCGATCCTTAGGCAGGTAGACAGCTGGGTGGCGAACCCGCGTACTGACCGTATGGTGACTTGCCTGCCTGGTGCGAAGGTAGCGGACATTACGCGTGTTTTAGATAGGCTGGTAGATAGTGCTGGGGAGGAGCCAGTGGTCGTGGTGCATGTCGGCACCAACGATGTGGGGAAATGCAGTCGTGAGGTCCTGGAGGAGAAATTTAGGCTGCTGGGCAGGAAACTTAGGTCCAGGACCTCCAAGGTAGCCTTCTCAGAAGTGTTACCTGTTCCACGCGCAGGGCCGGAGAGACAGGCAGAGATCAGGAGTCTCAATGCGTGGATGAGACGATGGTGTAGGGGGGAAGGGTTCAGGTTTGTTAGGCACTGGGATACTTTTTGGAACAAGAGGGAGCTGTACAGGCGAGACGGTCTCCACTTGTCCCGAGAAGGAACCAGGCTGCTGGCACTTAAAATCAAAAAGGTGGCAGAGCAGCTTTTAAACTGAATATTGGGGGAAAGCCGACAGGAGATGAAAAGTCTCTGGTTCGGGTTGGCTCATCTGAGAGAGGTGAGGGGGTACCGGTTGCTTTTCTACAGGGAGGTGGATTGAAATTGTCCACAGAGGCCATGGCTGGTGACATGGACTGCCGGACAACGACTCGAGATAGCAAGAGGAAGGATGCAGGCTTAACTTGTAAGGGAAATTACAGCTGTTTCTATACAAATGCTAGAAGTGTCCGAGGTAAAATCGGGGAGTTGGAGTGCTTGGTGTCGGAGGGAAAAATAGACATTGTGGGTATTTCTGAAACTTGGTGGGATGAGGAAAATCAGTGGGACACAGTGATTCCCGGTTATATATTATATCGGAAGGATAGGGGGGGAAGGGTTGGAGGTGGGGTAGCTCTGTATGTCAGAGAGGGTATAAAGTCTAGAAAGATTGAGAGGCTAAGTGAATTGGATTCGCTTCTGGAAGTTCTATGGGTTGAAATAGGGGGGCCAAAAGGAAACTTAACACTGGGAGTTTGTTATCGCCCACCAGATCAAAAGATAGAGGAGGATTATAAAATGATGAATGCCTTAAAGATAGCAACTAGACAAAAACACTGTGTAATAATAGGTGATTTTAACTACCCACACATTGATTGGGTCAATATGTGTTCTAGTCGGGAAAAAGAGATTGAGTTTCTAGACACTCTAAATGACTGTGCTATGGAGCAGATGGTCACGGAACCTACCAGGGGAGAGGCGATCCTTGATTTGGTCCTAAGTAACACTCAAGACCTGGTGAGAGATGTAAAAGTGATTGCACCGCTTGGAAACAGTGATCATAATGTTGTTGAGTTCATCATTTGTACAAATAGAGAATTGGCCAAAAAGACTCACACAACCATTTTTAACTTTAAAAGGGGTAATTTCTCTGATATGAGGGGACACGTGGGGAGGAAACTGAAAGGAAAAGTAGAAAGGGTCAAAACAATTGGGGAAGCTTGGGATCTATTTAAAACTACGATCCTAGAAGCTCAAAAAATATATATTCCGCAGGTTAGGAAAGGCACAAACAGGTATAGGAAAAAGCCTGCATGGTTAACAAACAGAGTAATGGAGGCTGTAAAAAGTAAAAAGAATTCCTTTAAGCAGTGGAAAGCTAGTCACAGTGAGGCTGATAAAACGGAACACAGGCTATGGCAAATAAAATGCAAGTCTGAGGTCAGGCAGGCAAAAAGGGAATATGAGGAGCATATAGCAAAAAACGTAAAAACCAACAATAAAACTTTCTTCAAATACATTAGAAACAGGAAACCAGCCAGGGAGGCAGTGGGGCCCTTGGACGACCAAGGGGTAAAAGGAGTATTGAAGGATGATAGGGAAATGGCTGAGAAGCTAAATGCATTTTTTGCCTCCGTCTTCACTGTGGAAGATGAGAAGTGCTTGCCCACTCCAGAACCACTGATTTCAGGAGGGGTGTTGGAAGACCTGAGTCAGATTGAGGTGATGAGAGAGGAGGTCCTAAAACTGATAGACAACTTAAAAACTGAAAAATCACCAGGCCCAGATGGCATACATCCGAGAGTTCTGAAAGAACTCAAATGTGAACTTGTAGATCTCCTGACAAAGATATGTAATCTTTCCTTAAAATCTGCCTCCATTCCTGAGGATTGGAAGGTAGCTAATGTCACTCCCATCTTTAAAAAGGGTTCCAGAGGAGATCCGGGAAATTACAGGCCAGTCAGTCTGACGTCGATACCGGGTAAATTGGTGGAAACCATTATTAAGGAAAGAATTAGTAGGCACATAGATGAACAAAACCTATTGAGGCAGACTCAGCACGGTTTCTGTAAGGGAAGATCTTGTCTCACTAACCTGTTAGTGTTCTTTGAGGGGGTGAACAAACATGTGGACAAGGGGGATCCAATAGATATTATTTACCTTGACTTCCAGAAAGCTTTTGATAAAGTTCCTCATCAAAGGCTCCTAAGTAAGCTCAAAAATCATGGGATAGAAGGACAAGTCCTTTTATGGATCAAAAACTGGCTAGTTCATAGAAAACAGAGAGTGAGTGTAGGTGGGCAATTTTCTCAGTGGAGGGTGGTAAGCAGTGGGGTACCGCAGGGATCAGTACTTGGTCCACTGCTTTTTAACTTGTTCATTAATGATTTGGAGATGGGAGTAAGCAGTGAAGTGGCTAAATTTGCGGATGATACAAAGTTGTTCAGGGTGGTGAAAACCAGTGAGGATTGTGAGGCACTCCAAGGGGATCTGTCAAGGATGGGCGAGTGGGCGTCAACATGGCAAATGGGGTTCAATGTGGCCAAGTGCAAGGTGATGCACATTGGAGCCAAAAATCCTAAATATAAATACACATTGATGGGGTCTGAACTGGCAGAGACTGAGCAAGAGAGAGATCTTGGAGTTGTAGTGGATAACTCACTGAAAATGTCGAGACAGTGTGTGACTGCAATAAAGAAGGCCAATGCTATGCTGGGGATTATTAGGAAGGGTATTGAAAACAGATCAGCCAATATAATAATGCCCCTATATAAATCAATGGTGAGACCTCATTTGGAATACTGTGTGCAGTTCTGGGCACCACACCTTAAAAAGGATATTATAGCTTTGGAAAAAGTGCAGAAAAGGGCAACTCGAATGATAAAAGGGTTGGAACAATTTCCCTATGAGGAAAGGTTAAAGCGCTTAGGGCTCTTTAGCTTGGAGAAAAGACGACTGAGGGGTGACATGATCGAGGTTTATAAGATTATGCATGGGAAAGAGCAGGTAAAGAAAGAGGTACTTTTCTCCCTTTCTCACAATACAAGAACTCGTGGGCACTCCATGAAACTGCAGAGCGGTTGGGTTAGAACGGATAAAAGGAAGTACTTCTTCACCCAAAGAGTGATTAACACATGGAATTCACTGCCACAGGAAGTGGTGGCAGCTACAAGCATGGACGGCTTCAACAGGGAATTAGATAAGCATATGGAGCAGAGGTCCATCAGTGGCTATTAGCCACAAGGTATAGCTAGGGGCTCTGGGGCAAGTGATGCTCTGTCTTCTTGGTGCTTGGGGGGGGTCAACAGTGGGAGGGCTTCTAATGTCCTGGCCCCACTGCTGGACCTCCTGATGGCACTGGTATTTCTGGCCACTGTGTGACACAGAGTGTTGGACTGGATGGGCCTTTGGCCTGATCCAACATTGGCGTCTCTTATGTTCTTATGTTCTTATTACTGCATCGACCTCCCTGCACTTCCTCGGAAGCCCCATCACAAGGAATTAACCAGAAATCAACAGCAACCGTGTAGTCTGAAGGGGTTACTACTTTCAGCATAGGGAATGGGGTTGTTCCTCTGGTACATATTTTCGGGGGTCATTTCGTAGAAAAAGAGCTCATTAGCATAACTCATTAGCATAACTTATTTGCATATCCCACACCCCCTGACATCACTGGAAGTTTGTCAGAAGGCAACACCCCACCGTTCAGGCTCCACTGGACTGTTTTAGCTATTGGGAGGGGGGACGTTCAGATCTGTCCTTGCAGAGGAGGGAGAGCTTGTACCTGAATAAACCTTAGTCTTAAAGGCTCCACTGAACTGTTCTGGACTGGGGGGGGGGGGGCTCTGCAACTTACCTGGCTGCTTCTTGCTCTGACTGAGGGCTGCTGGGAGCAGGGGGTGGGGCTTGTTGCATGTGCCCACCCCCTGGGCTCTTTACTGCTGGAGCTCTGCTCCTGTGCGCTCCTGCTGGAAATGACCCCTGCATATTTTCTTTGCTTCTACCTGCCGCACAATGATGCCTTAGAAAGGGTCAGAATAGAAAAGAAGGAAATGAGCAACTGACTTGGGGACACTTATGGGAAGAAAGATGATGGAAAGGGTTTCCTTTACTGGTACATAAGAACATAAGAGAAGCCAATGTTGGATCAGGCCAATGGCCCATCCAATCCAACACTCCGTCACACAGTGGCCTCTGTCACACAGTGGCCTACCAGGTGCCACCAGGAGGTCCAGCAGTGAACCAAGACACTAGAAGCCCTCCCACTGTTGCCATTGAACAGTGCCAAGCACCAAGAATACAGTGCATCACTTGCCCCAGACTGAGAATTCCTGTCTATACCTTGTGGCTAATAGCCACTGATGGACCTCTGCTCCATATGTTTATCCAGTTACCTCTTGAAACCATGCTTGTAGCTGCCGCCACCTGCTATGGCAGTGAATTCCTTGTGTTAATCATATTTATTTTATTTTATTTATTTAAAAATTTAATATTTTCAGGTGCTGCTTAATATCCACTGGAAGCACTACAAGGCTAGAGTAAATAAGCCATATGCACTAAAGGTGTAAAGGCAGTTGTAGTTGAGTCATTCAGGCTGCTCTCAGTAGAGGATAAGGGCAGCTAAAGCAATTCCTAAAGAAAAGAATCTGAATTGGGAAAGCTGTCCTTGACTTCGCTGGTTAGGGAGTTGAGAAAGTTGCATTCTGTTCTTGTCTCTGGTACAGATTTTGTTTGACCAAGACAACCCACTGAGTCACCTTCCATCTCAGTTCCTCCATCTGCTATACAAAGGTAATACATAAGGAAAATAATGCAATTTCTGCAAATCCTTTCTTCAGTGCTCTGGACCTGCTTGCTGTTACCAATATTTGTCTGACATATTTGTCACAGAACAGTTGTCCAGTATGTCTTAATGTTTATAGAACCTCAAAAGCAGTCTGCATTTGCAAGCTTCCAAAATACATCTTGATTTCCAACGCTTATGCATCCTGTCTCATCAGAATACATAAAATTTGGAGCAGCTGCTGCCATGCCCTTCTTTGTTGTGTTTCAGAGGTTGATATTGACCCTCTGAAATTGCCTTTGCATCATGTTCCTTATAAGATAGACATTTTGCAATGGTGTTGCCCAGGCCAAGCCTTGATGGGATTCAGAAATGGTTGTTCCGTAAGAAGTAAGCAACACTTTCCCCCCTCCCTTAGTTTGACACGAGGAACCATGTTCTATGGAAGTATTAGATAGGCTTCTCAGCTAGAAACAACGAAAGGTAAGAATTAAACTGTCTGTTTAGATTTTTGTTATTAAAACTATGGGAGATGGACTGACATCTTTGACAGGTGGAGGTTCTATTAATTCATGGAGATTGTGCAACACATGCAGTTAAAACTTCTGCCATGCTGTTCACCTTTCCTATTGTCCTTGAAGAAGCATCTCTGGAGAGAGAATAGCTCTGGTTTCCCTTCCTTTTTGTGACACAAAATTTCACTGTGAAAGAACAGTAGCAAAAAAAAAAGTAGCAAAAAAAAAGAGAGGCATTGTAGTTAGAATGTTGGGCTAGGGTTTAGGAGATCCAGGTTCAAATCCCCACTCTGTCATGGAAACATGCTGGGTGAACTTGGGCCAGTCACATGCTCTCAGCCTACTCTACCTCACAGGTTTGTTGTGAGGATAAAATTGAGAAGATGTAAGCCACTGTGGGTCCCATTGGGAAGAAAGGTGGGATATAAATGAAGCAAGTAAGTAAATTAATAAATAAAAACACTGTCATTTTTAACCTTTACTTAAAGGCAAAAGATTCAGAGTTACCACTGGAGTTTCCACTCAGAATTATTATCAGTGCTACCCTAAGCCATACTAAGTATTCTAAAACCATTGACTTCAGTTGACTTAGACTGTAACTAGGATTGCACTATATGTTACCTAGACATTTTCATTTTGCTTGATATTTAATTCCATGACTTCTGCTTGACTCTGTCTTTCTCTCTCTCTTACTAACCTCCTAATTTCCCCTCAGGTATCAGCAACTGGCTTTAGCTTTCTGACAGTGAGTGTTCCAAGGCATACCTGATCATATACATAATTTTGTGTAACCTACAAATAAACCATCACATTATTCTCCTGCTTATGTCATCCTAAGCAGCATGATGCCCTTTTAGTTTGGCAGGAACTAATGGCCTTAGCAGGGTGTGCCTCTGCTTAGAATGGCACTGTAAAACTCAGAGCCAATCCACCTTTCGCATATAAATGGAGCAAGAGGGCTTATACTTCCATTTTAGCTAGTACACTTGGTGCAGCAGAAAAAGTTCCTATGGTTGGTTGGTTGGTTTGGTTGGGTTTTTTTAAGAGAGAGAGATGGATTTTAAGTTTTCTCTGTTTTGTAGCACCCAGAGGCTGAATGGGTGTTAGAAAGATTAAACCCTGTTCACTACTCCTTTAACAATCTTCACCGTTCTTCCCCTGTCTCCACTGAGAATGCAAGAGTTCTGGACAGGACTCACATCACTTTGTGGTTCTGTTTAGCTGCCAAGACTGCTGTTGGGAAGTAACATTTAATAACTGTCATCAGCATCCTAATAGAAACATGCCATTTGATTAGGAAAGAAACTAACCTCAAGGCTAAATAGTTTCAAGCCCTGGAGGCGGCCTCATCATGCTGTGGTTCTATTTAACTCTAGCACAGCGGTATTTTACCCCAGAGAAGCAATGCTGTCATTGCTGGGCCCTCTTGGGGTTTTGTGCTTTGTTTGGCAGTGAGAGTCCCAGATTCAAATCTCCGCTCACTTTCAAAGCACATGGAGTGACAGGCTCTTGGCTTGCATTGCTACATACACAATCCACAGTCTGTTGGCAAGTGGCAACTAAGAACAGAGGACAGAATGAGGTGGAATTACTGAGGCAGCAGGATTCTGATCCTTTAGACTGCCAAAGTGGGTCATCGTTTTGAATGTTCTCTCCACCCCCCAAACTCTTTCCATTCTTTGCATGTAATGAATTAATATATCGGGGAAAACAGGTCCTTAGACTACTTCCAATTCTATTGAATTCAATGGGCTTAGAAGAGTGTAATTCTGCTTAGCATTGCACTGTACATATTTTTCAATAATGGGCTAGTTTACTACATAGAAGGGGCATACTTGTGGAATACTGGTAGAATTTATTTTGTAATTACTTTTTACATGTAAATTACAATGTATCCTTCCTAATGAATTCTTAACTGTACCTGTGGGAGTTTTCTGCACAATTCATTGTAGCACAATAGGTGCACACACATCACACCACTGGTCACACTCCACATAGCTTCCTTTGAGGTTTTATCGCTGTTATAATGGGAACTTAGGAAGCTTCTTCAGGTCCTCCCAAGACCTGATCCCAGCTGCTAGTGAAGAAAATGAACAGGGGTTTTTTTTACACTTAGGGTGTCCCATCTGTCATCCACCAAAAGCCCAGGCCTTTCCCCAGGTGGCTCCTGCTCTGTAGAATGGGATCCTGAAGTGGTGAGGGGAGCAGCCTCCTTGGAAATTTTGAGGAGGTATTGCAAGTCTTGACTGTTTACCAGAGCTTTTGAGGGGGGTTGAATAGCAGGTCTCTTTTAAAGGAGGGAGGGAGGGAGAGAGAGATTTGGGAGTTATTTTATCCTGGTTTCAACTGGAAATGTTAACTATTATTATTCCTTAATTCATGAGGAAAGGTGGGGCACACACAGAGAGAGACACACTGCTTGGTCCTAGAGGCCCTAACTGCAACAACCCCAGCCGCCATCTTAAAAACCACTTCTTCCCAGACATCACCACGAGGCAGGTGGCATCTCCTTCAACATTAACTCTTTCTTAACTGCATCATTTTTACCACCGTATCCACAACACCTTCACTCACCTGACACTTCTGAAAGTGCCATCCTGAACTTGGGTAAGACTGTGCAACAGCTTGTTCATATATGTTCTCTGTGGTGGCTCCCACATTAAGGAATGGTGACCCTGAGGATGTCAGGAAGGCTTCCACACTTCTGTTATTCTACAGAGTGTGCAAAACAGAAGAGGTCAGGAGGGCTTTTTATAAAGAGATTAGAACTGCAGTATAACAGAACTGTCCAGGAGGGCATTTTTATAGGAGACTTGGATTGCAGTCTATTGCAATGTTATTAGTATGTATGTATCATCTTGATAGATCCTTTATAATCCATGCTGCATTTTTATGGTAGGTCATGCCTTAGGCAGTTCTCTGCTTG
>NW_015167539.1:417022-418548 GCF_001447785.1 Gekko japonicus | reverse complement strand
TTTTATGATGTTTGGTTGAATTGCTTTTTATGTCTTGTAAATACCTTAAGTCTCAGTGAAAGAAGCAGGTGATAAATGAAGTGAACAAATAAATAAATATTGTACAGTTTTCTGAGTACTGGGTGCTCTATGTTTTTTGTAAGAAAAATGAAATGCTTCTCTGAAATTGTGTATGCATTGCAGTAGTGCAGTAGTACACTCTCTGTGGTTCACTAAGAGTCATATTCACAATTATCTTCAACCACTGTGGTCAGCTTGCTCTTTTCCTGGATGGTGATTGTCATGGTGGTTTTAACCTCTCTTCTCTGTGACCACTCTTCTTCCCCCCCCACACACACACACAGCTGCCTGGGCACTGGGATGAAAGTGCAAAGGTTATGGGGGGGAAGGCCTTTTTCTTCCATCCCTGGCAGGAGGCCCACATTTCAGAGAGACTTATAGCTTGCCTGTCCTCCAGTGGTTGCTGTTTTAAGGTAGGAACCACCTGCCAATCACAAGCCCCACTAGGACCTTGCCCACTTTTCTGAAACAAGTGGTGGGTGTCACATCGGGGAACAGTGCTCAGAAGAGTCACAGAAGCATGTCAAGGAGCCCCATGTGGCTCCTGAGCCACTGAGTGAGTATCACTGCAATAGTAATTGCCATTTGGAATATGATAATACAATGTCCAAGACAAAGATTGAATTTGGTCTATAACATGATTCTTTTCGCAGTTCTACTACCCCGTTCCCATGCCTTCTGCTGTTTTGAGAAATGCAGTTCTAAACTCTTCTTCAGTGACTGCTTAAACCCAGAAGTGGTACACTTATCCAGCTCAATGTTTATTTTTAAAGTGGTAAAGAGAAACAAAGTTATCCCCACCAATAGTTCTAGCATTTCACAATGCATTGTGTGTGGTGGTCCTCCTTGCCCTCTGGGAAGGGACTGTGTGCCTCCCTCTTCTTTAGGATGGAGAGTAACCCAGCCAGATTTTTAAAATAAGGAGGAACAACAATATCCATTTCCCCCTTCCTGGCTTCCTCCATAGCAGATTATTTCTTCCTCCATCACAGAGGGATGAAATATCATGATATTGACACTATGGATTAATATTGTATGAATACTTCACAAATATAGTATGTGGCTGCCTTGCATTTCTTTAATTGTTCAAAGAGGCCAGAGATCTACTGAAATGCATCTGCATATGAGATCAAATGTCATGTGCAATTAGCATGCAACATGATTCTGGGAAATAAATTTTAGGCAGGATTCTACTGTTTCATTAAGCACTATGATAGTTGGAAGCCAAAGTCTTCAAACTGACAGTATACAGTCAGATTCTGAAAGTGATGTGTCATTGTAATCTGAATTTCAGAAGTGAGAAATTTATATGAGTTTGATAATAAGCTTGCTCAGTGCTGCTATAATAAAAATAATATTGAAGTGCTCCATCTCATATTAAATTTCCAGTTTTGGTATTTGTTGGGCTTTTCTGTTAAACCTTTTATGGTAAGGAAGCTCACTTACCTTTAAAACACCTTCAAAAA
>NW_015167539.1:409581-416987 GCF_001447785.1 Gekko japonicus | reverse complement strand
ACTTAGAATTTAGCCCCCTGACTAGATTCATCCTTAGCATGACTGTGGTCACAAGAAGTCTGTGAAACCTAAGACCTCTTATACTCTCCTGTTCCTTATTGTAGCTGTGTGTTTTGTTCTCCTAGGTAAACTTATGGTTTGAATTTGCATTCTGCATTGCATTCCAGCTAATGGTTTTTAAAACTGTCAGCATACGGATGAGAACAAGGCAAAAGAAGGTAGACATTCAGCTATCAAAATATCTGAGATGCATAGACTAGCAGGGAACACCAGCAGTATGTGAGAGAGGCTGATAAAGTTAGAGGAAAGGCAGAGAAAGAGACAGAGAGGTGATGGTGTAGAACTAGAATGTGAGGAGGGGGAAAGGAGACAGAAGAACAGCAGCTTATTTGATCAGCACCAAGGACAGAGACACCAAGCAGCTGGTCAACAGAAGCTTATAGAGTGCCTCTCCGAGCCATCTGGGAAATGAATGGATAGAAAATCAGACCGAAACTGCACATCATGATTGTAAAGGAGAGCTTAGGAAACTATGACCCCACTGTCTTCACCTTGGAGGCAAATGCAGGTGATTTGTTGTTCTGCCTTCTCACACAGTTGCTGTTCCCTGGGAAGGACAAAGTTTGGATTCCCCAGGGTATACACTTTCAGAGCCACATGCATCTAATGTGTTCTCTGTAATCTCCATCCAGAGTTGAATCAGGCTGACAAGGGTAAGTCACTGTTTTCCTTCTTTGCATTTTAGTTCTGCCTAAGATCGTCTGCTTTGAATCTATGATATCTGCAAATATATATATATTTTTAAACATAGCCTTATAGAAAACAAATTATGTGCAACACGTGAAGACCACAGGCTACCCACAGCCTTATCATCAGGCAGGAGGGGGGGCAGACCAAGTGGCTTGTTCTTCCTTGATGTTTTTCCTCTCCTAATCTAGGGAATACCAGTCTTTTAAATGACTTACAACACCTGAATTGGAAGGGATGAAGTAAAGTGATTCTTTTCACTTCCGATAGCTGGCAAAGTAGCTCATGTAAATGTTGAGGTATTTTTTCTGTGAATTCTTAATTTCACTGCAATCGTAATGTACTGTAAAAGCCTGCTCTGTTTGGAGTTACTGTCTATGTTCAAAGAGGCAACTGCCTAAGCAGAACGATTATGCTGTGTCCCAATGAAGAAAATCCATTTGAAAGAAAAGCATTATGTCTCGTCTTATTTAAAAATGTTTGGTAGAATCTAGGCATCTGTTATGTCAGAAATTCACTCATTAGATAGTAAGTTCATTGAGCACCATGAGAACAAATCAGACCTGTGTGTGTGTGTCCATGTTCACACTAACACACCCACCTGCCTTTCAAGCTGTATATAGAATCTGATATGATTTGGTGCTTGGATTTTTAAGAAAAAAATTGTGCCAGATGTGTCCCTTGCTATTTTTTTGCCCTTGGAATAGGGATAAAACTCTTATCTTTGAAGGGGGTAAAGAAGGTAGAAAGAGGTGATAACAGAGGTAGAGTAGTAAAAAAAGGAACTGGGTGAAATATATTGAAAATGATGTAATAGGGGAAAGGGGGGGAAAGAGAACAGAGAAGATGAAACACAGAGATCGAATGATCAGGAGCCCTAAATAATTCTGTTACTAGCTTTTATTGGACCAACAGTGTTGTAGAGAAGTAAGCTTTTAAATTGCACACTTTAGCTGAAGAATTCTTCTTTGCAACTCAAAAGTTCAGTGCCTTAACAGTACAATGATCCAAAGAAAAGCACATTTGGAATCATTTTTAGTTCCTCTCTGCCTATTTCTGTAGCCTGATTTAGGCATGGATAGCTGGGACAATGATTGCATCCATTGTCAGTAGTTATTCATAATGCCAAGCATGGTTACTATGAAGCACATAGCAATTTCATTGAATAGGATACCATAACAAGGAAATGCTGAAACTTGCGAACATTGTGGATAACTGGGGGTTTGATTGCAGGGGCACACATTAGGTAGAAATGCAAGCAAACTAAGGTCACTGCACTAAGAATTTAACTTTTGTGTGTTGTTTCACTGTGCTACATCTGATAAGCCATTTCAGTCAGAGAACAGGTGCTCCCCCCCAAGCCCCATCATTGAATATTAGATTGAGGTCATGACTTTTTGCCAACCCATTTATGATTTGAGTATTCTGTAAAGAGAATAGATTTCCATGTGTGAAACAGCCATCACAGACCAAACATTACAACAGAGGCTTTTGTATCTCCTCCAGTACAACATTTTTCACTGGAAGTGGTTCACATATTCAAGGGTGAGTGTTGCCTGGCAAGATACGTATATACATGCTTGTGAATCCGTCTTTAGAACTGCAGAACTGGAAGGACTCTGAAGGTCATACATACCAATTTATTGCAACAGACTAGGGTCTTCAATAGCCAAGCCATTCTAGCAGGTTAGGATATATAATACCAAAAAAAAAAATCAATCTACCACAACCCAGGCTGCATTGAGAAACTCACTATGAGTAAGAGGAGAAAGTAATATGATGTAAACCCAGACAATAAAAGACTGAAGAAGTGAGCAGTGACTCACGAAAGCATATACCCTGCCACAAATTTCGTTAGTCTCTAAGGTGCTACTGGACTCTTGCTCTGTACTACTGCAGTTGATGAAAGATAACATTTACAGCCTTATTTCTGTTTATTTGAACCACTGAATACTCTGGCATTTACTGAATGCTATTATTTATAGAAGTAATCCTGGAAAAAATGCTCCATGAACCAATACAAACATTCACTCTGCATTTTATCTGGTAAGAAGGATAGCAGGGCCTTCTTTTCATGGCCACTAGCATTAATGAGCTCTAAGTGAGTTGTCATGCCTCTGTTACATAACCAAGGAGATGATGGTATGTAATCAATCATGACATTTACAGGCTCTACCATTTTCAGCTATGAAGAATGTGTTAGTCCATCTCTGCGGCAGTGTCCCTGCAGGCCCTCCCTGGGAAGAAGTCTCAGCAGCCTGACACTCACTCTTCAAGTCGTCAGCCCAGGGGACACCATGTGCAAATGATTTCCATCACTTTCCTCCTACCCATCCAAAGGGAACTAACCATCAGATGTGTGGTGTGTTTATCTTATATATGTGAGTCAGTATTACATGCCCTGAGAGAAAGTAGATTTAATTACACATTTAGAGCAATAAATATGTTCCAGATTTTCCTGCATGAGCCAGTCTCCATGGATGAATCAAATTCATTCCTATGGTAAACTTTTTACCTAGTTCACTTTAACGTCCAGACTTCATGACTCCCTTGGTTTCAGTCTTTAGAAACACAAGATTTGGATGTTATGTTTGTATGAAATATTTGGCTAAGAGCCTCAGTGAAGGGATTCTATTTGAAAT
Organism: Gekko japonicus; assembly: GCF_001447785.1. Taxonomy (NCBI): domain Eukaryota; kingdom Metazoa; phylum Chordata; class Lepidosauria; order Squamata; family Gekkonidae; genus Gekko; species Gekko japonicus. The sequence continues at coordinate 413,598 of NW_015167539.1, read as the reverse complement.
ATATTCTACCTTTAACAGGGAAGGTATATAAGTGTCTCTAATTATCCCTAGAACAGGAACAGTAGAAGCCCAGGCAGGTTAAAACCTTCTGCACAGGTTGCAGTTCCTGTGTCTCATGCATGCCTTGGATTGCTACAATATGAGAAGAGGATTTATTCTTTGGTGTCTTTCTTGGATTTATTCAGTAAGAGTCCAATTATAATGACCATAGGGGCTTTAATAATAAAAAAGACACCAAGGGTCTTATTCCTTGTCTTTTACCTTGAAATTGCCCAGGAAAAGCCAAATTATACTTTCCATAACAGCCTTAATAATTGGGACACTATTTCCTTTATGGACTCATTACGAGAAGATACATTTCTTTGCTTGTGTGTTGAAATTGCCCAAAAAGAGACTAATAATCAGTACTATTGTGGTCTTAATAAAAGGGATGTTTACCCAGTGACGAGGAAGCAGACGCTCAGGATAATGTATGCCAAGCATTTGCTTGAATATGAAGCTTGTTCTTTATATATGTCATATGTACACATGGCTATGGTGTTAGTACAAGAGAGGAAACCAGGAATATACGGAGTTTAATGCTGCAGACTAAGAGCTGTTTCTACATGAGTATGTTGCTCAAGTTTCTATACTGTTTATGATTGTTGCACTGTGCCTGGCAACCAATGGAGCAGAGATATGGGAAGCATGATGTTGTCTATGTTGCTACATCACTTCTAGGGAAAACCCAGAAGTGACAAAGGGTAGCTCTAGGAATCACTTGAAAATCTATGATTTTATCATAGAGTTTCTAGTGATTCCTAGAGCTACCACATGTCATGTCTAAGTTTTCCCTGGAAGTGATGTAGGGATGCAGATTGTGCTGGTTTGGTTTTGTTTTTAAAAAAATCTCCCACCACCAGTTTGCACATCTAGAGCTGCCAGCAGGTGACTGGCTGTCCAAAAGACTTCTAGCAGGCCACTGGAAGTCTTAATGCTGTCTGAAAGTGTCCCCCCCCCTGTTTCCCCATAGCATTGTAGTGCATCCATGTACCTCCCAGGGTTTCTATGGATTTTCTGTGATGTTTTCCAAAGTGGATTTCCTGTAAAGTTTTGAGAAAGATCATAGCAAAGCCTGGATGGTTGCTGTATGGGTGGGCAAGTTTGGATTTTCCTGATCCCACTACACAGCAGCCATTTTGCTTGTTTGCCAGTTTGGTGTAGTGGTTAAGTGTGCGGACTCTAATCTGGGAGAACCGGGTTTGATTCCCCACTCCTTCACTTGCACCTGCTGATGTGATCTTGGGTCAGTCACAAGCTCTGGCACAGCTGTTCCTGAAAGAGCAGTTTGTGTCAGAGTTCTCTCAGCCCCACCCACCTCACAGGGTGTCTGTTGTGGGGAGGGGAAGGGAAAGGAGACTGCAAAGGAAGGGCAGGGTATAAATCCAACCTCCTCCTCCTCCCTTTCCACACAGTGGACATTTCCTCCTATCACCTCAGGGTTCCCCCCCCCTTTAAATTGCCAATTGAATATTGTTTATCTTTATAATGATAAAGCACTCTGTATATCAGGTTGTCTGAATTCCCAGCTTTCCTTTTTAAAATGTATGCCTGTTGCTGTATCTTGTATCTTGTTGCTGAGATATAAAGGAAAAGGCATAGGTCTGCAACAAAAGGGAATAGAAACTATTTTTTTTTTAAAGGAATGAGGGCTGGAAATGCAGAGAACGCCATACAGAGATTGTTAGATCACTATAATTATATTCAATTGCAGATATATATATATTTTTAAAAATCAACCCTGAAAAAGCCCTGGTGGCATCTGGGAGAGAGAATGGCTGCTGCTGCTGGGGGGGGGGGGCTGGGGCACAGAGACCAAAAGAAACCCTGCCACAAGAAGCCCTGTCACTGAAAATACACAAGCCTGTCCCCATGTGGAAGACACCAAGGCTATGACTGCAACTAAAGTACGTGCCTGTTGGCTTCTTTATCCCCTAGAACAAGAGACCAATAGTGGGCTCCTGCTGCCCCTACAACAAACAATTATGGAGTGGCTGCTGACACCATGGCCATGCTTACCTTCCTCCACCTGCGTAGAGATTTGTGTCTCATCAAGGTTCTGCCCCAGGCCATGGTTTCCCCCACCAGTGTTCTGGGTGTTTTCACTTGAGCCTTAAATGATAACCGGGGAAAGTGGATTGGGTTGTGAAAGTGAAAGTAGGTGGGCTGACTGCATATTAGGGAAAGGGAAAGGTCAGGTTTAAGGTTGCAGTTGCCTCTACAGCAATGCACAGCTCCCAACAAAGGGTCACAGGAACTGCATTCTTACAACCCCCCTGCTTACTTGCAAAATTCTAGAGGTGTGGAGCATCAAATGTGCTCTGGATTGATGGTCAGCAGATCATGTGAGAATTGTTCCTTCGACCCTGCGGCCGATTCCACTGGTGCTCCGGGTGCAGCTTTAACAAACCTTATCTTCAGGCTCCTGGCAACCCACTTGAAACACACACTTGCATCCTCATGCAATATGCGATCAAGCTGCTTGTAATAAAGGCAAGCTGCCAGAGCATTCCCCAAGCGGCTGTTATGAGCAGCCACCCACTTGTACTCCTGTCTCATGGTTTTTGTCTTCATCCTGCATTCCATCACCAATCTTTTGTGCCCCAGAGAGTGCATCTGCCAAGAAATCTTTTCAAATACATCTATGTTTCTGTGGTTGGAGCAAAGCACCTCCTGCACCTTTTCTTCCCCCAGATCAAGAGATGATCTAGTGTTTCCCTCTCATGCCAGGGGGAAAAAAAACCCCTTCCACCAGTAGCCTTTGAACTGGAAGCCATCGTGGATCTCATGCAAAGAAGCAAAATACTAAATTGATGCCGAGTGAAAATGGCACCTCACCTCCACCACCCAGTGCTCTTCAACCATGTCTGTTGTTGAGAATCTTTTGGTCAAATCTCCCTGCCCACACACAGCAGTATTTGCCATTGGTGGGAGCTTGAATTCTGGCCAGCACATTGGAAATGTACTATGACACTGTGATTCTTTGTTCTGTGGAGGGAACTTCCGGCAGACGTTGATTAGAACGCTTGCAGCAGATGCTGTCTCCGCATTGTTTCAAACTAAAAGAATTTAAAACGCCTACCATAAATAATAATAAAACACCTAATCTTGAAGACTGAGATGGAATGACCCAAGGGTCAAAAGAAGAAAATACAGAGACCTCCACCAGCCAAGGAAGAAATGGAATGATCAAATGAAGACTCCCCCACGCCGCTTGAATCAGAAGGAGAGGAGGCTCAGGCCAGTAAAAGGAAACGCGAAGGCTCAATCTCAAAAAAACACATGCAAGAATTTTTTACAGAACTGAAACAAGAAATAAAAGAAGAAATCAAGAGTCTTATCACTCCAATGACTACAAAAATAGACAACTTAACAAAGAGCATGGAAGAAATTAAAGCAGTTGCAGACTCAGTTGCAGCAGAAGTGAAAAATAACAAACAAGCTATCTTGGAGCCACGTGATTATGAAGCCTGATCCAAAAGTAAGTTAATGTTACTAGAACTCAGAGTGCTTGAACGGAAAATTAAAATTCGTGGGATTCCATCAAATTTTGAACTGAACACCAACCTAACTACAGCTTTAAATTTGTGGCTGAGTGGTGAGCTGAAACTTTCCGGTACAGTGGCTACGACAGCATACAGACTAAACACTAGTAGAGCCGGGTCACCAGCCTTAATCCCAAATGTTATTGCAGAGATTGTGGACGTTCAAACAAAGAAATTAATTTTAGAAATTGCTCGTAGCCAAAAAGGTTTGAAACTAGATGATGTTATCACCCAAATATTCCCAGATCTCCCGTATGAAATCTTGATGGCTCGAAGAAATATGTGTCCAGTGGTACAGAGACTAATAGAACTAAAAATACCATATTGGTGGTTACCTCTGGGTCATCTCACAGTTACCCAAGGGGGAAGGACTTGGACAGCCCATGATGTACCTTTGGGAGAGGAAATGATTACGGCTATTACGCAGGCTGCC
>NW_015167539.1:409002-409388 GCF_001447785.1 Gekko japonicus | reverse complement strand
TTCCCAAGTGGATTATAAAGATAGGACAATAGATATATTAGAAATCAATCCAACTTGGGCATATTGTAGGCTATCCTTGACAAATTAGTTTAAATGTTATTTCTTCCTTTGTTATGATGTTTTGTATAAACTTGTATTATGGGAATTAAAAGCGAAATAAAATATTTTTAAAAAATTCTCTGTTCTGTGCTTAGTCACCATGCATGCTCGAAAATCAAGGAGGATAGCATGGTTGCCACCATTGTCAAGACATTATAATGTTACTGTATTATAAAGGGGGGAAATTGAGTTGTAACTCAATCACTACCATGTATGCTTTAAGAAAAAGTTATCAGATGTGTCATGGACAACCTGGAGGGGGCTGAAGGCATGTTAACCTCCAGGTG
>NW_015167539.1:402580-408990 GCF_001447785.1 Gekko japonicus | reverse complement strand
CTGCTATTACAATTGATCTCCAGATGACCACGATCAGATGCCCTGCATAAAATGTCTGCTTTGGAGAGAGGACTCTATGGCATGAGGAAGGAGAGATGGGTCTTTGTAACACATCACACAGCTCCATCACACAATTTCCACATGAAAAATTATGACCTCACCACAACAAGCATTCATGTCCATGCTGCCTATTTTGTCATGATGTTATAATGCTGCTATATTGTAATGGGAAAAATTGCATTGTAACACAATCAATATTATGGTGTTTTTTTTAATGGTGGATGTCTCAGGGACAACCTGGGGGGCAGGAGGGCAGTAGGCGGGGTGAACGAATGAGGAAGGAGAGATGGGTCTTTGTAACACATCACACAGCTCCATCACACAATTTCCGCATGAAAAATTATGACCTCACCACAACAAGCATTCATGTCCATACTGCCTATATTGTCATGATGTTATAATGCTGCTATATTATAATGGGAAAAACTGCATTGTAACACAATCAATATTATGTTTTTTTTTAAATGGTGGGTGTCTCAGGGACAACCTGGGGGGCAGGAGGGCAGTAGGCGGGGTGAACACATGTCACTGATGACACAAAATGGCAGTATAGCAGGAAACAAAATTTGAATTCTGGAATTCCTCACTGGAAAACTGTGAGCAGGGCCCGCCCTATCACTAGGCCTGCTAGTATCTCACCTAGGGCGGAGATACTAGCAGGGCGCCAATTTCGCACATGCTGCTCTGCACTGGCCACCATGCACCCGTGCCAGCTTCTGGGGAACGCTCAGTCGACTGCCCAGAGCCTGCCCGCCCCTTCCCACATGCAAAAATGCCCCGGGTGCAGCGAGTCAAAGCGGACAGGGATGGGGCCGCCGGTGGCGGGGCGCTTGCAAGGCTCGCTGGCGCTGCTGACCGAGCCGGCTGAGTTCAAGCTCTTCTTCCGCCGCTGCCCCTTCCAGGGTGTCTTCGCCCTCGCCACCGGCCTGAGTGAGTGCCTGGCCTTCCTGCGCACCTTCCGCTTCTCCAAGGCAGGTAACCGGTGGTGTGGGGAGAGGAAAGGCATTCTGCATGCGCGCAGAGGCTAGTTCGCCCTGGTGCGACTGCGCTGGGGGAGGGAGCGGCCCATGAGGGTCGGGGGAGGGGTTTTGGAGGCCCAGGTCAACTCCCCTGCTCCCAGAGGGCGGGTCCCTGCGGAGGGAGGGAGGGAGGCTCGCCCCTGCCTGGCCCACCCAGCACCATTGGCAACGCCCGCTGCCAATCCCCGCCACTGCCAGGCCGCTTCCTGGCCGGGGACCGTGGGAAGGGCTTGGGCCAAGCGGCGGCTCTGGCTCAGAAAGGCCCCCTGGGCAGGCGGGCAGGCAGGCAGGAAGCGGCAGTGGGGAACGGAGCTCTCTCTCGGCCGTCCCTGCTGCTGGGACCCAGCTGGGAGGTCTCCAGGCCCCACCGGGAGGTTGCATCTGAGGGGGGCACCACGAGGCAGCCTGGCCTAGGGCGCAGAAATCCCTCAGGCTGGCCCTGACTATGAGTTAAGATCCAAAGGGGGGGGGGAATCACTGAAAAAGTGGATTCGGAGAATGCAGAGTAAGGGGGTGCAAAATTTGGATCTACTCTTGGGGAAGCAAAATGTTGCATGGACAGTTCTGCATAGTTTGTTTATTTAAGAACACTGATGTGGGGGGTTGCCTTTGGGCAGAAATGGTCTGTCAGACCATTAGCCTATCAAGGTCAATACTGACCACTCTTACAGGCCATGGCTCTCTAGAGTCTCAGGTAGATGCCTTTCATATCCCCTGCTCTCTGAGGCTTTTAGCTGGAAGTGCTGGTGATTGAACCTGGGACTTTCTACCTGCCAAGCAGATGTTCTACCACTGAGCCACAGCCCCTTCCTAGTATTGCTAAGGATACAGGGAGGGCAAGTCCAATCTGTGTTTTGCAGACAATGCAGTGCAATTTTAATCAGCATGTGCCATGGTATAGAGGTCTTTGGGCCAGCTTAGTATGACAGAAGAACAAGTGGACAGAAAGTACCGTATTTCCCACCCCTCACAGACTCTGGAAAAGTACCAAGCATCACTGGCAGTTCCATGGAATTTTCATCCAAAATTCTAGATGGGAATTTTCTTGAGTAGATTTGCACATAATTGAAAGAATTCAAAGCTAAATGTAACACACTAGGCTTCAGGGAATGACCAGAAATTGATTGGGCATTAGAGATTTCAAGCACTCTACAGGGTATCTCCTGTTGAATCTAAAGACTTCAGTGGTGCAGGAATTATGCCTTCTTCTTGTGAATGCTAATAATCAAGTAGTATTAGATATCCATCTGAGCTTCAGCTAAAATTTCCTCAAGGGAAAGCAGCAGGTAGTCCATCTGCACAGTAGTTTGGGACAATGTAGAGTTTGTTAAGGGAGACTTTTGAAAATCTGGGAAATGGATTATTTACTATTTACAAACATGACTGTTTTGATATAGAAATGTAATGACACCATTCTTATTAAAGCAATAGGACTATGTTATGATGCAATGGTTTAAGAAAGTGATTCAATACAGAATATGGTCTCATTAGCTACCCTACTTATATAGCACATATTAGTTGCTGTGTGTGTTGTCTTCCACTCACTACATTGTTATCTAGATTTGGGTCCAGTAGCAGCTGAGAGGTGATTTTAACTACCCACACATTGATTGTCGAGTTCTAGTTGAGAAAAAGAGATTGAATTTCTAGACACTCTAAATGACTGTGCTATGGAGCAGATGGTCACGGAACCTACCAGGGGAGAGGCGATCCTTGATTTGGTCCTAAGTAACACTCAAGACCTGGTGAGAGATGTAAAAGTGATTGCACCGCTTGGGAACAGTGATATAATGTTGCTGAGTTCAACATTTGTATAAATAGGGAATTTGTATAAATAGGGAATTTAACTTTAAAAGGGGTAACTTCTCTGATATGAGGGGACATGGACTATGTTATGATGCAATGGTTTAAGAAAGTGATTCAATACAGAATATGGTCTCATTAGCTACCCTACTTATATAGCACATATTAGTTGCTGTGTGTGTTGTCTTCCACTCACTACATTGTTATCTAGATTTGGGTCCAGTAGCAGCTGAGAAATCAACAAGATTTTCAGGGTATAAGCTTTTGAGAATCAAAGCTCCTTTGGTCATATACAACTAGGAATGGAGATCCTTGAGTCCTTACATCCCAGTCAGAAAGTGGGATCAGTGTTGCAAAGAACAAAGGATGCAAAGGTACAATGCAAAATGTAATCAGCCTGATTAGAGCAGGGGAGAATTATTAGGGGTTTATTAGGAAGGTTGCAGGCTTAACTTGTATGGGAAATTATAGCTGTTTCTATACAAATGCTAGACAAATGCTAGAAGTATCCGAGGTAAAATCGGGGAGTTGGCGTGCTTGGTGTTGGAGGAAAAAATAGACATTGTGGGTATTTCAGAAACTTGGTAGGATGAGGAAAATCAGTGGGATACAGTGATTCCCGGTTATATATTATATCGGAAGGATAGGGGGGGAAGGGTTGGAAGTGGGGTGGCTCTGTATGTCAAAGAGGGTATAAAGTCCAGAAAGATTGAAAGAGAATTGGATTCGCTTCTGGAAATTCTATGGGTTGAAATAGGGGGGCCAAAAGGAAACTTAACACTGGGAGTTTGTTATTGCCCACCAGATCAAAAGATAGAGGAGGATTATTAAAAAATGATGAATGAATTAAAGATAGCAGCTAGACAAAAAGACTGTGTCATAATAGGTGATTTTAACTACCCACACATTGATTGGGTCAATATGTATTCTAGTCGAGAAAAAGAGATTGAATTTCTAGACACTCTAAATCACTGTGCTATGAAGCAGATGGTCTCGGAACCTACCAGGGGAGAAGCGATCCTTGATTTGGTCCTAAGTAACACTCAAGACCTGGTGAGAGATGTAAAAGTGATTGCACCGCTTGGGAACAGTGATCATAATGTTGTTGAGTTCAACATTTGTACAAATAGGGAATTGGCCAAAAAGACTCACACAACCACTTTTAACTTTAAAAGGGGTAATTTTTCTGATATGAGGGGACATGTGGGGAGGAAACTGAAGGGAAAAGTAGAAAGGGTCAAAACCATTGGGGAAGCTTGGAAACTGTTTAAAACTACAATTCTAGAAGCTCAAATAAAATATATTCCGCAGGTTAGGAAAGGCACAAACAGGTATAAGAAAAAGCCTACATGGTTAACAAACAAAGTAATGGAAGCTGTAAAAGGTAAAAAGGATTCCTTTAAGCGGTGGAAAGCTAGTCACAGTGAGGCTGATAAAACAGAACACAGGCTATGGCAAATAAAATGCAAGTCTGTGGTCAGGCATGCAAAAAGGGAATATGAGGAGCATATAGCAAAAAATGTAAAGACCAACAATAAAACTTTCTTCAAATACATTAGAAACAGGAAACCAGCCAGGGAGGCAGTGGGGCCCTTGGATGACCAAGGGGTAAAAGGAGTACTGAAGGATGATAGGGAAATGGCTGAGAAGCTAAATGCATTTTTTGCCTCCGTCTTCACTGTGGAAGATGAGAGGTGCTTGCCCACTCCAGAGCCGCTGAGTTCGGGAGGGGTGTTGAAAGACCTGAGTCAGATTGAGGTGACGAGAGAGGAGGTCCTAAAACTGATAAACAACTTAAAAACTGATAAATCACCAGGCCCAGATGGCATACATCCAAGAGTTCTGAAAGAACTCAATTGTGAACTTGTGGATCTCCTGACAAAAATATGTAATCTCTCCTTAAAATCAGCCTCCATTCCTGAGGACTGGAAGGTAGCTAATGTCACTCCCATCTTTAAAAAGGGTTCCAGAGGAGATCCGGGAAATTACAGGCCTGTCAGTCTGACGTCGATACCGGGTAAATTGGTGGAAACCATTATTAAGGAAAGAATTAGTAGGCACATAGATGAACAAAACCTATTGAGGCAGACTCAACATGGGTTCTGTAAGGGAAGATCTTGTCTCACTAACCTGTTAATGTTCTTTGAGGGGGTGAACAAACATGTGGACAAGGGGGATCCAATAGATATTGTTTACCTTGACTTCCAGAAAGCTTTTGATAAAGTTCCTCATCAAAGGCTCCTAAGCAAGCTCAAAAATCATGGGATAAAAGGACAAGTCCTTTTATGGATCAAAAACTGGCTAATTAATAGAAAACAGAGAGTGAGTATAAATGGGCAGTTCTCCCAGTGGAGGGGTGTAAGCAGTGGGGTACCACAGGGATCAGTACTTGGTCCACTGCTTTTTAACTTGTTCATTAATGATTTGGAGTTGGGAGTAAGCAGTGAAGTGGCTAAATTTGCGGATGATACGAAGTTGTTCAGGGTGGTGAAAACCAGTGAGGATTGTGAGGCACTCCAAAGGGATCTGTCAAAGTTGGGCGAGTGGGCGTCAACATGGCAAATGGGGTTCAATGTGGCCAAGTGCAAGGTGATGCACATTGGAGCCAAAAATCCTAACTATAAATACACGTTGATGGGGTCTGAACTGGCAGAGACAGATCAAGAGAGAGATCTTGGAGTTGTAGTAGATAACTCACTGAAAATGTCGAGACAGTGTGTGACTGCAATAAAGAAGGCCAATGCTATGCTGGGGATTATTAGGAAGGGTATTGTAAACAGATCAGCCAATATCATAATGCCGCTATATAAATCAATGGTGCGACCTCATCTGGAATACTGTGTGCAATTCTGGTCACCACACCTTAAAAAGGATATTATAGCTTTGGAAAAAGTGCAGAAAAGAGCAACTCGAATGATAAAAGGGTTGGAACACTTTCCCTATGAGGAACGGTTAAGGCGCTTAGGGCTCTTTAGCTTGGAGAAACGACGACTGAGGGGTGACATGATTGAGGTTTATAAGATTATGCATGGGAAAGAGCAGGTAGAGAAAGAGGTACTTTTCTCCCTTTCTCACAATACAAGAACCCGTGGGCACTCCATGAAATTGCTGAGCGGTCGGGTTAGAACGGATAAAAGGAAGTACTTCTTCACCCAAAGAGTGATTAACACTTGGAATTCACTGCCACAGGAAGTGGTGGCAGCTACAAGCATGGACGGCTTCAAAAGGGAATTAGATAAGCATATGGAGCAGAGGTCCATCAGTGGCTATTAGCCACAAGGTATAGATAGGGACTCTGGGGCAAGTGATGCTCTGTCATCTTGGTGCTTGGGGGGGGGTCAACAGTGGGAGGGCTTCTAATGTCCTGGCCCCACTGGTGGACCTCCTGATGGCACTGGTATTTCTGGCCACTGTGGGATACAGAGTGTTGGACTGGATGGGCCTTTGGCCTGATCCAACATTGGCATCTCTTATGTTCTTATGTTCTTATGTTCTCTAATCTGGGAGAACCAGGTTTGATTCCCCACT
>NW_015167539.1:393109-400505 GCF_001447785.1 Gekko japonicus | reverse complement strand
TGTCCTGGAGTTTGAACCTGGAGTTGGCAACCATCAGCCAATGTTTATCTGCCTGTCTGTCTTTACAAAAAACCCCCCCCACACACACACACAGCCTCTGCCTAGGGAGCAGCTGACATCATTATCCTCTGCCAACTGAAAATTCCAACTGCCTTGCGGGGGGGTGGGGGGGGGGGGGGGGGGGGCATTGTTCTGGATTTGTGAATTAATTCAGGTTCAGAAATCCCACATTATAATCTCTCCTTCATGCGTCTCTGTTTGAGGACTTCCACTCTTTAGTCAGCAACAGAACATCCTGAGAGATTAAAGTATTCTCCCACTGGTTTGTGAGTGCTGAGATTTTTAATGTCAGATTTATGACAATTTATTCTCTGGATAGAGTCTGATGTAGGGAGTGGAAGGACATTGCTCAAAGAGTGGCATTTTGCATTACGTTTTGCATCGTACTTTTGCATCCTGACTCCTTTCTTTGCAACACCCCTCACACCCTCTGACTGGGATTTGAAGAAGGGATCTCCACTTCTACTTGTATCTGACAAAAGGAGCTTTGACTGTTTACAGTTTATATACGCAAAGTTTTGATAGTCTCTAAGGTGCTACTGGACTGAAATCTAGTTCTTCTACTACAGACCAACACAGCTACCCTCTGAAACTACATTATCATCTACCTATTTGATTCTAGCGTCTGCATTTTAAACATATCATATCAAATACTTATGCTTTGTTTTCAGATTTCTGTCCTATTACTTCACTTCTAGTCCTGTTAGTTCACTGATCAGATGTCATATTCTATCAACTGCGCTGACTTCCATTGTGTAATCCACCTTGAGTCTCAGTGAGAAAGGCAGGCTGTAAATAATGTAAATCAAAATAAGTAAATAAAATAATTGTATTTATTTTATTTATTTTGAGATTTCTATCCCGCCCTACCCAGTGGCTCAGGGCGGCTAACAACAACATATAAATAGTAAAACAATAAAATAATTTTAGATACAATAAAAACTGGTGCTTCAGTCTATACAATCTATACCATTTACATAATGTGCATAGATTTATTCTACATAAATTTCCTGTTAACAAGCTATATCGGATTCCCTACAGTTTCAATGACTGACAGCCTTATACGTTATTCAAAGATGGCCATGTTACAAGAAGAAACGTTAGGCGTCATGCCCCAATAAGTGGCTGATCTCCTGTGGACAAGTAGAACTGCAACAGAAGGGACATGGGTGGTTTTCTCTAGCGCATGCTTTCGCTTTACAGGACTTTTCACCTTCTCTGAACGAAGCCCAAGATAGTCTGTATATGGTAGTGATGGTGGTTCTTCATGGCAAGTACAAGGAAGTGCATGTCTGTAGTGGTAAGACACAAGGGAAATAAAATTGCTGTAAAAACTGTCAAAGGTCACTGTGGCCACCCCTATTTCTTTCGTGACACCTCAGCACTTGTGTGTTTTCTTGTGGGTGTGAGTATAGGAGGTAGATCTTAACAAGTAGGTCAGCCCAGAGTCTAAACTACTCCAATACTTTATTCTTGGCAGTAGTAAGCTACTGTTTCCCTCAGGGCTGTATTTCATTGGGAATGTACATTATATAGACTTGTGTCAACACATACACAGAAGGCATTTCTCACAAATGAAGCTTCAGAACACTGACTTATCAAGTAGCAAGTGATTATTTTGGTGTTTTGCCCATACCTTACAGAACAAGTTGCTCAAACAGTGGTCATCAAAAGACATGCTTTATGCCAGCGGTTCTAAAAAAGATTTCAGAAGATCTTTCTCTTTTGCAGTTCTCCCCATTTCCTGATGGCACCCTTCAGCAGAATCAGCAGCTATCTCAATTCAACAGTAGCAGTCCCACATTGGCAAGATAACACCACAGGACCTGGACCGCAGCCTTCTCATGCCTACTACGCCCTCTGCTATTGCATCTTGATCGTGGTCATTGTCTTTGGCAATATTTTGGTCTGCCTGGCAGTTCTGAAGGAGCGCAGCTTGCAAACTACCACCAACTATCTTGTGGTAAGCCTGGCAGTAGCAGATCTGCTTGTGGCCACCTTGGTGATGCCATGGGTGGTATATCTTGAGGTGAGTGCAGCTTAGGCTGACCATCCTAACATGTCTGTTTTTGGCACTTATGCTTGTATGAGAGACCTTAAAAATTACAACGGTCCATTTAGAAGTAAACAAAGTAGATAATGTTCTATGATAATGTTTTTAGTGTTTCTCTTTCCTCTGTTTTCACATTATAAAATGATGGTACAACCAGGGGTCATTTGGGGGGGGACGTGGGGGGACGCCATCCCCCCGGGTGAGGTGCGGGAGGGCGGGGCCTGGAGCTCCCTGCTGGTGCCCGCTGGAGGTCGCCGCCGGCTGTGGGGAGGACACGCTTCCGGTGATGTCAGGGTGTGTGGCATATGCTAATGAGTTATGCTAATGAGTCCCCCTAGCTCTTTTTCTACGAAATGACCCCTGGGTACAACAGATATTTTGCAGGTCATGAAACTGGGGGTCAGATTAATTACAAAATGAGACTCTGGGAGCTAATATCATGATATGAAGACACAGCAATTTAGATGGAAGTTGGGCTAGAGATAGGTGACTGATTCTGCCCAGGGAATTAAAAAAAAAAAGAACATCCTATCCCTACCACATAAATGTTACTTTATATATAATCAAGACGAGGAACTTATCTATTGGGTCACTTGAGGATATTCTTAGTATCTCATATTTCTGCTATGTGTATAAGAAAACAAACAGAACATGGAAAATGTAACCCAGAACTTGCATTAAAAATGAATCTGCTGAGGAAGAATGGTAAGACTATCAGGCCATCTCCTTGAATTACATCCCAAGTCTGCTGGCTTTAACAAAAAATGAAATAAAGCCTAAAAGTCTGATTATCCCTGTTTAATCTTTACCTCTCTATATATCGTGAATGTGAAACCTGTGTCTTCTCATATTTCCCATCACATTGTTTCAGGTCCACTTGTTAAGCCCAGGGAGCAATGACATCTATGTCAGGAGGCTTTGTCACAGCTCAGGGCTCCTTACCTCTGGGGAAGAACAACTGGAGTGGAGGCCCAGCCCTTAGGAGGGCAGCAGCCCAGTGGCAATGCTGGGCAGAGAGCCCACTGGGGCGGCAACAGCAAGGGAGGAGTGGTCAGAAGGAAGCCCCACCAGTACACTAGCTCCCTGTGGAGTAAAGGGCTCCTCTGGTATAAAAGCCTCCTTGAGAGGAAGGGCTTGCTCAAAAGTAGGAGCAGGGAAATAAAGGGGCAGCTGCCTGAAGGCTGGGAGAAGGCTGTGGGCTTTGGCAGACAAGAGGGAGCCAGGCCTCCTGAAGCCTCAGCAGTTGGCCGTCCTGGCCCCAAGGGCAGCCAGAAGGAACTGTGTATGTCTGACCAAGGCAGACAGACTACCTCGGCTTCATCTTGCAAGAAGGGTGCAGCAGCCAGGGCAGGGGTGTAAAGTCCTGGGAGAAGGATCCAGGCAGAGAATGCAGCCCCAGCAGCAAGGTGTAAACAGGTGGAGGTGAGGGGTAGTGATCTGGCTAGGCCACAGGGTAATGGTTGAGTTGGCAATGTAGAGGAACCAAACCATTAAAATACAAGTTTCACAGTCTGGGGTGTGTTGCATCATCTCTGCCAATGTAGAGAAAAGATGGTGCCTCCCCAGGGGGATGTGGCCCCTGACCCTGGGGGCTTCACAAGCTGTGGCATATATTTTGGGTTTGTTCCGTCTGAATAAATTCACTCCAAGCCCTAAGAATGCAATGGCTACAAAGTTAAATGTATACATTCCAAGTTTAAACCCAAGGGCAGACAAAAGACCAGTGATTTCAACCGACCTTAATACATGTGAGAGTGTTTAGCAATGTAGTGAAACCTAGCCCCATAACTACAGTTGCCTGCCCCAGATCTGGAGATGCTTTAATACCGTCAGCACTGACTTCTGCTCCGCTGTCGCAAAGGTTCCTTTTCACATTTATGCTCATCATCTCATCAGTTTCAGTTTCAATTTATTGATGCGGTCGAAGACCAGCACAAGTCACATAAAAGCAGTACGGATGGATTATATATAAATTACAGGGAATTAGTCCAATATGAAATATATATATGAAATATATAAATATACAGTATTACAAGTTTAAAAATAATTAATAATTATTGTTAAAATGCAGGTGCGCTACATAAAACTTCCTGGAGGATTTTGCAAGCAGCTGCGAAAAACCTTGCTCTGAGAGCTACTGTAATCTGAGGATTGGCATCATCTAGTCTTGCTAACAGGACTTTATTTCTCCATAGCAGGTAGATGAGGGAGTCTGAAAAAAGTCACCACTGTGTCGTTAACTTTCATATTACACTGACTGGAAAGGATGTGTTCAGTGGGCTGACTGTTGCTTTTGGCCAATTGAAGACGTCACCGTTGCTAGAAATCTTCAGTTAGTGCTGCAAGGCCATTTATTTGCCAGGTCTTTTAATGGTGTGCATAAATGATGTATATAAATTGCAAGAGGGAGAGGAGTTACTGGGGAGTCTATTTTGTAGGTTTTAAATTGTAATTTGCAAACCACTGTGAGGCAGCATATAAATGTGTTAACTAAACAAATATTCATAGAGAGGGTTTACAGAGGATCTCATTGGGATTGCAAGCCTGTGCCCTCCAGAAATGAGCAATAGGTTGTTGTTGTTGTTGTTCCTGCCCATGCAACCAAACATCAGGAAAGGTGACACCTGATGATCATCTCCAGTCTGTACACCAATAAAAAACTCAGGAACTAGAAAGAAGAGGGCAACTTTAGAGCTCCCATTTCTCCTGAAATTTCTCCGCGTTTAATAGAAATGTCCATATCACGTATTGAGAACCATTACTTCAAACAAATTGACTTATAAACCCATTGTGCTAAATGGTCGCATTGTTTCTGCTCAGAACATTCTTATAACAACTTTCAGTATGATAAGAACTTTTTAATTTAACTAAATTAGGCAGCAAGGCTGTGCAAGGCTGCAAGCTAATATCCCAAGCCTTTAAAAGTTTATGGACAAGTCTGTCCCTTTGACTTTAATTAGACTTATGTTCCTAAGTAAATGTGCCTAGAATTGCAACTTTCGTTTCTGAACCAGTTTAATTAAATTGCTGCTTCACACTGTGGGCAGCACAGGTCTCAAATGTGAATCAACTGCAACAAATGCATACAAAACATAGACATTAAGTCTGGTTTGGTCTATAAGCAGGGTGAAAGTCAGTCGTTTACAGTAGTTTTACCTCTGTTTCGTGCCATTCTTCCAAATCGGTATTTGTGAAATCACAACAATGTTGTAATTAAAAGAAACTGAGGTGTTTATCCCAATGATTGGCAATACTAATAGTGACCCTGATGATTAATTATTCATGGCCTCTTACAGCAGATCAAAAGTGAAAGAGGGAAACTCTCATGGTGCAGACCCGCTTAGGCTCACATAATGAACCTCGCAGAAAAATAAAGGATTATTTCTAAAGAGCAATGATCTCTATGGAATATTTAACAGTCAAAAAGCAGACTTAAACTTTAGGAGGGGGCACACAAGAAGAAAGGAGTACATGAACAGAAGTATCTGAGAAGAAGGGATACTGGACATCTAACACCGGTGATCTTTTGCAGTCTACATTACCTTTCATCTCAGGAATTCAAAGCACTTTGCAAGCATTAAAAACTTCCTCAGTCCTTACAATCACCTTCTCAAGTCAGAAAAATTAATGCCAAGGCTCTAGTAATAAAGTTCACAGCAGGAGGCTTGGTTTTAACTTTGCAGCATGCTCAGCGTCAATAAATGAAGTTAGGAAGTACCTAGGTTGAGGTATCAGTAGAGAATCCAGGTTTCTGGTGAATCTACAGGAGCATAACTCTAAATAAACTCCAGATAACATCCATATCCTAATCATCCTGAACATATTTACGTGGGAGTAAATTTTGTTGTTTGTTTTAAACACAAAAGACATACCAAGCTGGATTAAAGCACAAGCTTTTCTTAACTCTTCCAGTAGCACTCTGCTTCCTCCCCTTCTTTTTGATTCACTCCCTCTCTTATTTTAAAGAAAAAGTAGCAACAGATTGGACTTCTAATTCTTTTATATTTTTATCCTCCATTTCCCCCACTAATGTGAAGCCAAAACTTACAACATCATTCTCCACTGCTCCATTTTATCCTCACAACAATAAACCTGCAAGCAGGTTAGGCTGGAACAGAGTCACTGGCTTAAGCAAATGTCCATTGTAAAGTGGAGATCTGAACCTGAGTGTCCCCAGGTCCTAGTCCAGTCCTCTGTCCCCTGCACCACACTGGCCCTCAGACAGAGATACATAACTCTTCATGTTATATATCACGATGGAACCGTACTTGCGAAAGGGCTCACTAGCGAACATGCGGACTAGCGTAGCTTGGAGCGCATCACAACAGAAGGTTTGGATTCTAGAATGAACCAATAGATTGATCTGGATCCTAGTAGTAGCCAATTGGTAAACAATACTCTGTAAACAGCCTATCGTGGGCGTGGTGTGTTTCATGAATATAAGCAGGGCTCTGACCCTGCAAGTCTGTCTTTGTTTTGAGCTGAAACCACTTAAACATGAGCTAATCACTCTAGGTGTCTGAACCCAGTATATTTCACCTTATCTATTGGGGTGCTTCTAAGAGCAGAAGTTCCCACTGTGACTTCTTTCCTAGTAAATATGCATTGCATTTCAGGTGAAGTTCTTCCCTACGTTGCAACAGTTTGTGGAGTCTGTTAAAAGCAGAAAGGGGGAGGTGAAAACTGTGTGGTTGCAACAGTTTGTGGAGTCTGTTAAAAGCAGAAAGGGGGAGGTGAAAACTGTGTGGTTGCACTGCCCATATCTATAATCTTATAATTCAGCATATCTATGATGATATACAGCTGGATTTTTTAAAAAAATTCTCCCTGTTGCCTCAAAAACAGATGCTGCTACTGCACAGGAGTTTGGAGCTTTTTCATTTTTAAGTATAAGTGTTCACTGATACATCAAGACTGTCTTATTTCTGAAGCAATTGAAAAGAGTTTTAGTCTATTACATTGTGGGTGTGCACGTGTGTATTAGAAGTAGATGTAGCTGAATGCCTAGGGCTGCAATCCTAAATACATTTACATGGCAGTAAATACCCCTGAAATCATTATGTATAATGAAGGTAAAAATAACTGAGATAATGAAAAATAAATGAGGTTTCTAATCTGATTTCCAGAGCCCTGTAAATTGCACTGACTTACTTCCAATTAGAAATTTACACTGGTGTAAATAAGAATGGATTTCAGGTCATATTTTAATCTAAAATTATTATTATTATTATTGTTGTTGTTGTTATTGTTATTGTTATTGTTGTTTTTATTATTGTTGTTTTT
>NW_015167539.1:353965-393028 GCF_001447785.1 Gekko japonicus | reverse complement strand
TTATTATTATTATTATTATTATTATTATTATTATCATCATCATCATCTCATGGCTTTAGCAAACAGCTCCAAGAGCAGTAATCTATAAGTATTCTAGTGTGATCTAAAATATGGCACTCTGGGGGCAAGGATGCCACTTAGGGAGAATGGATGGGCTTTGCTCACCTGCCTTCCAGACTGCATGTGACTCAGCAACACCTGTAATTATGACTATCTACATGCTGCTCAGTAACTTGTTATAAACGAGTTAAATGACCTATTTACTAAGGGTGCACGCCAAAGACACCAATCTTTTTGCTTAGAACAAGTTGAGTGGCTTGATAATATTGTTAGAATTATTATAAAAGTTATGCAAAGTAACCATGACAACTGTTAGCCTTTTCTGATTTGCAATACAGTCATAAATATTCATTTGCAGTATTTATTTCCTGCATTCTTCACAAAGTGCTTACAGCTCATGTATCCAAGACTGGTCCCTTACATCTTGGTAAGAATTCCCCCCTCCCTCCCACCAGTCCTACAGATGAAATTTGCATAGAATCCTTGCACACAAAGCTAATCCACACAGTGACTTCTAGAATTATTCCAAAACGACTCTTTTCTACCTCAAAGACTAACACTCTTATTGTGCAATATGTTTCATGAACTAGAGCTCATTTCATCACACAGACAAAATGTTATGTTCATTTGACAGATTTATACACAGAACTACCAAAAACGGTTTGGTAGGAAGAGAGGTCAGAAAAGCAGTTTCCCAGGACAAGGTGCACTGCATTAGATTGCAAAGCACAGATGAAAACAAGATCCCATCAAAAGACTAAAAGATCCGCTTGGTGTGGACTATACCCACACGTTGATGAATTGGCAAAGTAGGATAATTCTGAATAGGGTTCCTAAAACTATAAGGATAAACCACTACTTTCAGTAGTGAACTAGCCATAAAAAGTCCCCACTGAGCCCAAGTCTGATTGCATCAAATCTGTATCTGAATTCCAACTCAGCAGCTCACTGGAGTCTTTTTTTGAAACTGTCTGCTGAAATAGGGCACACACAAGTTTCTGAGTGTTACCTTTGTGGAAGGAGTTTTTCTATTTTATGTGCTTTTATTCCCATCCTTCATCCATCATGTAGTTGTGTAATTGTTCAAACAATTGACTGGTTGTGTGAACTGTTCCATTTTCTGGACAGCAGTGTACAAGTCAATGATGTACTCTTACACATTGCCTCATGCTGGAAAGCCACTGGCTGCTGTACATATCAATATGCTTTCGGTTACCATTCCAAGTAAAGCTCACAATCTCTTGTCTATAATTTACTATCTATTTAACTTATAGACTGCCCTCCCCTGGAGGGCTCAGGGCAGTGTACAACATTTTAATAAATACATATATTAATCATAGTTGTATCTAAGCTGTGCTAGGGGGTGCTGGCGCACAAAATTTTAGCTACTAGCACAGATGTTTCTGCTTGTGCACACAAAATCTTCCTCCCCTCCATTGGAAACAATGGAGGATGGGGGCACCTCCTTCTGAGACCCATAGAATTGGACTCCCTGGTCCAATCTTCTTCAAACATGGGGGGATTTTTGAGGCGAGGCACCAGGAGCTATGTTGCAAATTAGTGCCTCTACCTTAAAAAACAAGCCCCCCCCGAGCCCCAGATCGATTCTCCATTATAGCTTATAGGGCCTATTGAGTATAATGGTCCCCCCCCCATAGGCTACAATGGAGCCAGGAAAAAAACTTTTGTTTTTTTGCACAACCCTATTGTGCTTTTCAGTATGATTTGTAAGTTGCCTTGAGTCACAGGGAAAAGTGGGATATAAATATCTGAATAAATAAGTAGTTTGGGAAAAGTGGGATATAAATATCTGAATAAATAAGTAGTTTGGGCAAGCAACTTCCTGTTTGTTAGGTTAGGCAGGGTTCTGACAGTGATTGTTCCTCCTCTGTTATACTTGACCTGTAATGCTGGTTGTCATATTTCACACACAAAAAAAAACCCAGTAGACTGCAAGAGTGCCCCCCCCCCATGAGCTAGTATGTTTTCTAAGGCTCAGCACAAGGTGACGGGCCAAGGCCAGGTCTACCAATATAGTGGACTGGGGTGAGTAGACCTGTTCTCTGGAAGCCAGATAAACCAATATAGTGGAAAGAGGTGGGCAGAGCTGTTCTTCGGAGGCCAGGTCAACCAATATAGTGGAAAGAAGTGGGCAGAGCTGTTCTCTGGAGGCCAGGTCTACCACTATACTGGAAAGGGACGGGTAGACCTGTTCTCTGGAGGCCAGGTCTACCAATATAGTAGACTTGGGTGGGCTCACAACTTTAATGCTACTAACTTTTTTCGCCCACGAGGTAGAATTTCTGCTCACAGCACTGTGAAGCTTAGAGGAAACACTGAATTAATCAATAATAGTTAAATTCAGTTTAAAACAGTTAAAATAGTTAAAACAATAACAATCACAACTAATTCAGATGGTGCTGGATATCAATTTATACCCTTCCCCATGAAGGGGGGGAGGGGAGGAGTAGAGGAGGCCAAGCTCAAAGACAAACCATTGCTGTCCTCAACCATAGTCCCAGCAGAACATCTCTGTCTTGCAGGCCCTGCGGAACTGCACTGAGGCCCTGGCTTTGGTGGAGAACAGCTGGATATCTTTTGGGCCAGGAATCACCAGCGCAACTGCTTCAATTCCTTGGACAGAAGCTCCCATTTGAGAGATCTATATTAGGCATTCTTGGGATTACAATACTAAACAGATTGAGTGAAAAAGACTGACCAAATAAGACTGATACCCAGAAATAGTCTGCTACAGACAGATTCAAAAGCGATATCAACAGAATACCACTGGCAGTCAGTTACAGCTCTCAGCTCAAGTCAGTCAAATGGATCATCAATGGTCTACAGCCTGACCTGGGCTTCTTTCTCATAGGCCTCAGGTGGTAGGCCTTTCCTTGCTTACGTATATGCCCCTAATCTAAAACAGCCTCTTGCCAACAGCAACATGACACCTAATAACCTAAGGGAGACATAAACTCTGGAACTGTATTCTGCAACAAAGCCAGATGCCAATCTGTCCCAATATTGCTAGGGTTGCCAACCACCAGGTAGGGCCTGGAGATCTCCTGCTATTACAACTGATCTGCGGGCAATAGAGATCAGTTCCCCCACAAAAAATGGCTCCTTTTGAGGGTAGCCTCTATGGCATTTTATCCTACTGAAGTCCCTCCCCTCCCCAAACCATGCCCTCCCCAGGCTCTACCCCCCAAAAAACAAATCTCCAGGTATTTCTGCCCCAAGTGCTGGCAACCCTAATATATTGCAAGGCTTGATAATATCCACATTTCCATTCTGCAGTGTGATAAATAAAACCACATGACAACAGTGCACTTCTGCTCTCCACATAGGACAAACAGTTTTCTGTATAAAGGGAGAAATTGACACAATTCTGACATAAAAGTGGGAGCATTCAGAAATCACTGGGAGAACACTTCACTCTCCCACAATGCTCTGTTACTGATTTAGAAGCCACCATTTCCCAACAAAATAATTTCAAAGGGCAATTCCAATGTGAAACTGTTGAATTAGAATTCATCAAGCCTCTGAATGCATTGTCTGAGGTTTGAACAATGATCTGGGGTTTCTTCTGCCATTCTAGGTGTTGATTGGTTTTGGCTAAACTAGGGAAATTAATTTTCACCAGTTACTGCTACTGAGAATGGCCTTATTTACATTTTAATTTTATACAATTATATCACATCCTGTATTTTCTGCAATTTGTAGCCCTTTTACCCTACTATCTTCAACGTTTTCCTTCATAAGTTTTACATTTCTCTGTGCCAAGGAATGGCATCTGACAAAGTGGGCTCAAATCCAAGCAAGTTTATGCAAGAAAAATCCGTTAAGTTTTTAAGGTGCCCCAAGACTACAATTGATCAACACAACTGCCCCTCTGGAACTGGAGCATAATGTTATCAAAGTCTGATTTTCTAAAGGCATGCAGTGAGAGACAAGCTATTTAGATGCAAAATCGCTCTGGGCCTGGCAAAATATTGTGGGGAGGGGTTATTGACATTCTAATAAGCATGTTCTAGTTTTATCTTTTGTTGGTTTGTTTATATCCAAGTAGCAAATTGGGGCTTTTTATATGGTACAGCAACAAATCTCTGTCTAATAACAGACTAGGACCTCTCGCTATGGTAAAGCTGGCACGAAACAAAACAATAATGAATAATGATGAGCAAATCAAACCCAGGGCTATAGAACTAATAAGGACAACTGAACAGATGATGCCTCTTTCAATCACTCATTCAAATTTACTATTTATTGTTATTATTGAAAACCAGTGACAAGCAGAGAGATCTCCCATTTCTCTGCAAGTCATTTCCATAGGCCAACAGCCAGTGCTTCATGTGATGTATCACTGAATCACGGTCCTATTTTATGTGTGTACTCAGTATTTTAAATTGCTTTCAGCTAGGCCTTCTATTGCCTCAGGAACCTTCTTTTGGTCATGGTACAACTTAGTGATTTTTTTTTTCATGAAAACCATTGAAGGTAAATTAAGCCCCTCAGAAGCCAACTCAGTGAAATAATCTGCTTCTTACCTCACAGTGCAGACTCTGTTGCCCCCCCCCCAGAGGGAATAACGGACAGACAACAGTTTGTAAGTAAACAAGGGCCACTTTATTAACTATTTAACACAACATTGCGGCAAGGGACCAGCTAAGCGAGCACGGAACAGGCAAGGCAGGTGTCACTCCCCTGACCAACCTCCTTGCCCTTTTCTCGGGCGGGTCACCCAGCTCCGGTCCAAAGCCATCGGTCTGGCTCATGACCAGCAGCCCAGCAAACTGGTCGCCACCTAGGAGCGCCTACCCCTGAAGCCTTGCAGCTTGCAGAGAGGAGCATACCCTAAGAGGTTCCCAGAGGAGGTGATCACCATTCCCCACCCTGGACTTTGGAAATCCGAAGGCAGTTCCTGATGACCCCCCTGTTCCCTAATGGGGAAAATGCCATAAGGTGCTCACCGGTTCCGGTTTCTTGCCCGCATCAACCTGCCAAGTGACCAGCCTATTTAGGTGTCAACCCACCACCAACTATTCCCTCCACTGCTCCCAGTGCAAGGTAGGCAAAGACACCTCCACCCATTCAGCCAATATTGGGTAAAAGCGAAAAATTCCTACCTGGCCCCAATAGGCAACCGGCCGTAGCCTACACTAAGAACAGGGCAGGAGGGTGGGCGAGCACGTCGGAGCAACTCTCCTCTGGCGGGAGCAGAGCCAGGTGGCTTATCCAAGCTGGCTCCGCCCCCTGCCCATGTCACGATGCAAGGCATCATGGCTGTTGCTGCCCGCCTTCCTCGGGGCGGCAAAACAGCCCCCGGCAACCAGCGGCGTTGCCGGGTCGCCCGGAGCTTCATTCTTAAAAGGCAGATTAACAGAATTGCATAAGAGGGAAAGTAATGGATTTAGGCCCCGGTCACACGGGCCAGATAACGCGGGGTGGGGGGGAGGCATGGCTTTTCATGCCGGAGCAATTTAACACGCCAGAACGTGATCAGATGCTGCAGCAGCAAAGTGGGGTTTTGTTTGTTGGCACGCGTCAACACGGCAAGAGGAGCACACTTGAGCGATCACACATAGGTATTCCATCTTTGGGCGGATGCTACGGGTTGGCGATGGGTGTGCTACACTTCCCAGATGTGTCCTTGTGATCGCGCCCGTATACTCCGCCTGACATTCATGCATGTGAACAGGGCCTTGGATAGGTATTTTCTTTGAAAAGTTTCTTTGCTCGCAAAAATTGGGAGGAGATGGAATCCAGTATCAAAGAAATCACATTTTCAGGAAAGTAGTATAGGCTGAACAAACCCCCACTAACTGGCTGAAAAACAGATCCTCTGAGAGGTTGTGGATTCCTAAGGTCCAAAGTGAGTGAGGGCCTAGTCATATACATTGGTACCTATCCTTACTTACAAGAGCAGTTAAGAATCTTTCCCCTCACACCCTTGTAGAGTTCTCAGCAGCTCAGGAAATAAACTCAAAACTCTGTGGTTAAAGTCGTCACAGGTTTGGATCCCATAATTTCTATCAGTGGAAAAGAACTTCTTTGCTCCTCTTCTGCCATTACATCCCGAAATGATTTCTGAAATGCTACTGCTGATGGACAGGAAACCTCAGGAACAGCATGTGGGAGGAGGGAGTCTGAAGTCTGCAGTATGAGGGAACAAATCAGTGAAAATCAGCCCTCCTTTCTGTTGGCAAAAATTGTTTCCATAGGACCCAAGGCTCAGTGTTTCATAGTGTGAATTAAGTGTAAGCCTGTGTTAATTTAGTACCTCATGGTACAATCCTAAATCGAGTCACATCCTTCCAAATCCATTGAAATCAATAGGCGTAGAAGGGTGTAATGCATTTTAGGAGGGCACAGCAAATGGTCTGATTGCCTTTACTGTGATGGGACTGACTGCACTCATCTACTTTCTGCTCCCTGCTGCATTTCCATGAGTACTCCCAATGATTTGATTTTGTGCTAGGACAAGCTTGCTTTATGTTCTGAACAGAAGAGTCACTCTGCAGTCTTTGTAGAAATCAGTCTGTCTCCTGTTTCCTCTCTACCTAACCGGACTACTGAAGCAGCACACAGTGAGAAAGGAAATATGGGGGGGGGACTTTAGAATTTAGGAGCTTTCATTTAAGATGGGCACAAGCTACTCTGTTTAGGATTGTACTGTATGTTTATCCAGGTCTTTAGCCATTATCCTCTAGAATCCATCCTTTTCTTCCAACAATAGTGTGTGATGTGGCTCAAAGTTCAAGAAATCGGGATGTTGGTATGACAGAAATCTAGGCAAGATGGCAGTCCCCTCCCCTTCTGATTATCCTATAAACAACAAATCAACAGCTAAAACTTTTATTTGTTGTGCCACATACCTATTCCTTATTCCTTATCTACATGCTATATCAGATGCAATTCAGTTTCCATAGCATTTACTTTGTTGTGATATTGCAGAATAGAATTTTTAAAATTCCAGTTTCCCCTGCTTATTATTTTCCCCACTTGCCTTCATCAGTGGGAAGGATGGTCCCTACATTTTCCTTTCACTTTTGTGATGGTGTGGGCAAGCCTCTCAAGTGCTATATGGCAGAACAGGGTTTTTTGGTCTGTGACACAGAGAATAACCATATTTGTCTCTCAAAAGGTCCGTGAGATGTTTGTTCAGTAATTTCACTACTCTGTGGAGGAAGCTGTCACTGCTGCATATTAGTCTTCATTTCACTTTGTGATTAATATTCAGGTGACGGGAGGAGTTTGGAATTTCAGCCGTGTCTGCTGTGACATATTTGTAACCATGGACGTAATGATGTGCACAGCCAGCATTTTGAATCTCTGTGCTATCAGCATTGACAGGTAAGAACTAAAGAGTCATGATAGTAAGGTAGGATGGGAGGTGGAGATTTTCTGATATTGGGGGAACAGGTTGAAGTTGAATGTGCTAGGCTTATTATGTAGTAAAGACGGCTTATTGAGCGCCATGTCACACCTTTGCCAAAACTTGACAAGCCAAGTCTTAGTTCAAGTTTTAGTTGATATGGACTGCTTTGTATAAGAAGCAGGGCCTTTTCTGTTTTAGCTTTGGTCCTCTGGAATACTCATCTGCAGGATACATGTCTACCTTCCTTTGGGATTTTCTGCATGCTTGAGTTGCTCCTTATTTTCTTGGGAGTCAATCCAAAAGCACTGGAATCAGTTTGGGCCTGGTTCCTCTACACGCCTGCACTCCCTCTGTGTTTTCACAGTTGTGGAGCCAGATTATTTTCTTCCACACATGGCTTAAATAATGAGGATTTTCAAGGGAGGGTGCTGTCGTCATCAGTGGCATCACAGTAACACACACACCCTTTATTTTTTGTGCATGCTTATATATCGAAATCATAGCTGCATTTTTTTAAAAAGGCACTAAAATATCAATATATCAATGTACTGCTGTAATGATAGGTTAAGCAGATTCCCTGAATTCCCAGTTTTCATTTTTAAAAATTAAGTCTCTAGCTCCTTCACTTGTGGAGATATGCCTTTCCCCTTGTATCTCCATGATATAAGCCTGTCTTCAGGGCAGGGGAGGAGGAGAGGGAGTGATTTGATGCAGACAACAGTCCAATCAAGAGTCAGCATAGTGTAGTGGTTAAGAGCAGCGGACTCTCATCAGGAGAACTGGGTTTAATCCCCCACTCCTCCTCCACATGTAGCCTGCTGGGTTCTCTCAGAACTCTCTCAGCCCCACCTACCTGACAAGGTGCCTGTTGTGGGGAGAGGAAGGGAAGAAGATAGTAAGCTGCTTTGAGTCTCCTTAGGGCAGAGGAAAGTGGGATATAAAAACTCCTCTTCAATCATCAAAAAGTGGGATGGAGGTGCATGGGAGTGCATAGGAATCTGTGGGAGTACATAGGACAAAGAAAACCAACAGAAACATTACACATGAGGAAAAAGGCACCTCAGAATCAGCTTCCAGGAAAAGATTGGGGTGAAAGTGGTGTCAAAAGAAATGGAAAAACTAACAGAAAAAAAGAAATGAAAATTAAAGGCACAAAAATATGTGCAGAAATCAGGTGGTAAACTGAACCAGTTTTGCACAAAAAATGCCCCCCCCCCCAAAAAAGACAACCATGGGGGAAATCCCTTTTTGTCACTGTTTTGTAAACAAAGATGGTGCTGATTGGGGTGCCTTTGGGATTTACTTAGGGTTGCCAACCTCCAGGTGGTGGCTGGAGATCTCCCGCTATTAAAACTGATGTCCAGGTGACAGAGATCAGTTCACCTGAAGAAAATGGCCACTTTGGAAGGTGAACTGTATGGCACTATGCCCCAGTGAAGTCTCCCCCCCCAAACCCCACCCTCCTCAGGCTCCACCCCCACATCTCCAGGTATTTTCCAATGCAGACCTGGCAACCCTGGATTTACTTCTTTTTCTGCTGTAAGACTTTTGCTGATTTTTTAATATTAGGATTTTTTAAAAAATGTATATTACACTATAATATTGTTTGGATGCTTTTATTTTATGCTGCCTTTTGAATGTACTAAATTGAAACGCTGTATTTATTTTTTTTAAACTCAATATATTGTGAAATTGTTCTGACATGTATCACACATCAACTTCCCAACTTGTATCTTTGTAGCAGAATAAGTCCAGGGAATGATCAATGGGCCTGTGATTGTTTTTATAGTTTTGAAGCAAAGCAGATCTCAGAGGCAAATTACACGTTACTTGTGTACGCAAGTAATATTAATTTTTGTTGTATTACTTTTTAAAAATTGTATCACAGATTTCAGTTGTACTGATGTCCAGGATATCTAAAAAATAGCATTTAAAATCACGAGAAAAAAATAAATCTAGACAATACAATTCTAAAAAACCACACCAAGATCTAAAAATCGTAGATTAAAAATACAATCCTAAAAGAAGATAACACTGTTCTGTGGGACTGTACTAATCCTAAACAGTTACACCCTTCTAAATCCATTGACTTTAATGGACTTAAAAGGCTGTAACTTTTTAGGATTGCACTGTAAAGCTCTAATAAATAACAAAATTGCTGCCTGGCATTTAAAAGAAACCAAGGTTAGCACCAGGTGACTATGTCAGGAAAGGCATTCCATAGAATCTAGAGCAATTGCTCTCTCCCTTTTATTTTATTTTTAATGAGGAGCCGTCTTCAGACTCTCTGGTTTTTCAAGAGAAGCAGCAGCATAGAAGGAAGAGGGCATATATCTCTTTCCCCATTTCTATTTCCCTGCTTAGAATCATCCCAGCTGTTTCCCCCATGGGGTCCAGATGGGTGATTTTGAGCAGGCAAATGGTCAGTGAAGAAGAGTTAAGCACTCACGAATCCACTCAAAATTGCTGTCTTTGAAGGCTGATTTTATATTATTTTATATTGCTAACTCCTAAGTGTATTTCCTTGAATCCATCATTTACCCCTCTGTCTGGCCAGTTCCTACCATGCAGCCTGAGGTCACTTCCCTAGATGGGAACAACTTCTACACAATGTGACTTGAAGCGGCCACAGCTTGGTTGTTGATCTGCTCCCACAGCCCCTAACAGACACAACATAGACACACAAACACACAGGCGAAGAAAGCATCAGTCTCCTACCCTCGTTAGTTGACTAGGCTAAGCCTTTATTTCACTTCCCATTAGCTGTAAGTAACTATCTACTTCTCTGTTGTTCTTTTCTGTCCCTTCTTCACTCTCTTTCCCACTCTGCTTGTCTTGTTCATCTCTATAATTTAATCCCACATTCTTCTTTCCGCTCTCCACTATTATTTCCAACATATTTCTTCTGTTCTTGTGGCACTCTCTTGCATTATGATCACAACATTCTCTTCCCTTCTTCATTTCCTCTCTCTCTCTCTCTGTCACACACACACACACACACTTCCTCCTTTCCCATACACTTCCTGTAACAACGGCCTCTCCATCACCCTTCCATTGGAGTCGGTTCACCTTGCAGATATACTGCAGTGGTTATGCCTGTTCATTATCAGTACAGCACAGGGCCCAGCTCTTGCAGGAGGGTCTCCGTTATGATTGCAATGGTCTGGCTGCTGGCATTTGCTGTTTCCTGCCCTCTTCTCTTTGGCTTCAACACCACAGGTAATGTAACAGTATCTTGAAATACAAGCTTTATCATCAAAGATTGGTGTCTACTGTTGTGATTTGAAACAATTAATATTCAGTGCTTTGACGGTTCAGGCTCTTCTTTGCTCAGACATTACTTAACTGTGGAAAGCTGAGAAACTGCAGATCCTGAGCTTCATTTTAGGAGCTTAATTTCTATCAATAAACTTATAGGATTGCCCTAAGATGCAGCCTATACTGTATACCAAGCAATTTTCATGGTTTCTGAAGTTGTGCCCTCTCTCTCTTCAGAAGATCCCAGTATTTGTTCCATATCCAATCCCAACTTTGTTATCTACTCTTCTGTGGTGTCCTTCTATCTTCCCTTCTTGGTTACCCTGCTGCTATATGTCCGGATTTACATCGTGCTGAGGCAAAGACAACGGAAGCGAGTCCTCACAAGACAAGGCAGTCAGCGTGTCAAAGCCTGTTATAAACAGCAAGTACGGCCATGCACTAACTTGTCAAAGCAGGGCTTCCAAAATGGTACAGAACTGTGTCCCTCTTTCAATACTGGTTAGATTTTCTGACCCTACCCCAAATTATTGGTTGTCAGATCCCACCCTGGATGACCCCTCTGCTATTCACTTCCAGTACTCCCAGCTTCTAGCTCCCCATTGTATTACTTTATCCTTCCTTCCCCCATTGCCTCCCTTGCCTCGCTCAGTCACTCTATGGGTACTGTACATTTCAGCTCTCATCTGTTTGGCTCATAACAGTCACTGCTAGTGTACCATACACAATCCCCTCTTACTCAGTTTGAATATTTTGTCAAATGGTGACCTGCATGCTCACTGAAATTCAGTCTGAATGTCCCACTGCTTCATTCTGCCCTTATACAGGGACAGGAGTTGAGACATGTTGCCATGAAAAAGAAAGCACCTCAATTTTCTGAACTGCAATCCTCTGGGTGTGTAAATACTTATTTGATGAGGACTCAAAGAATGAAAATTGTAGACTGTGTACCTATAATTTCACTCTGTCTCAATAGAGTGTGGCATTAGTCTGCAGAAAATACAACAGGATAGTAATCTTTCTGAGTAGTGTTTTAGATTCTTGAACACCCACGAAGCTGCCTTGGGTCACTATTCTCTCCTCAATGGCTTTCCAGAGTCTCAGGGAGAGGTCTTTCACAGCACCTCCTACCTGAGCCTCTTAAGTTGAAGTCGGATGGGATGTTTTAAGAGAGCTGGAATGATATAACATAAGGCCACACTAGATGTTTCCATTTTAAAAAAGGAAAAGTTGCTGATAGCACTAGAATCAGGAGGAGAGAAATGGTAGTGGGAAGCTTGCTTGTAATTTTCCCGTGACCACTTCCTCCCTCAAAATTAGGCTTTTCCATCTGCAATGATGAGAATGCCCATATCATCTCTCCTGAAGAAGGCAAGGGAGACAGGGGAGTGATTTGAAGCAGAAAGATGGCTAAAAGGGGAAGGGTTAAGTAGACCAGCTCTGTCTACCATTCTTCCACTGCTGATCACAGCATCCTGCAGCTGTTTTTCATTTTTTTAAAAAAATAGGAGATGGATACATGCATCTCTCATCTAACATGCAGTTTAGTCTTAAACAGTCAATGCCTATGGCATATTCAGTCATTTCCTGTGTCTCCCAGGCTTCTAGGTCCATTAAATAATAGATCTGTTCTTAATGAAAGAGCAACCTGTGGAAACTCATGCGATTCCTTCACTTCAGGGTTTTAGAAGAATGACTGTCAAAACTGTAATTTCCATGGTTTTTTTTTTATAATGGGATTATACATATTTAATGTATACATACATACAAGCTGTTTTGCTTTAGTATGTAGGCTGGTTTGCTCTTTAATTAGTTAGGTTTCTACAATGGATCCAAACCACTACACAGACCTTGTGAGAACCAAATAAGGACTGCCAGTCTTCCCCACTTCCCCTTCACAGCTCCCCAGAGTTTAATCCTAGAGTCACAGGACTCATGTGGTGGAATAACCAAATGGGCTGAGAGGCTGCTGTGGGGGAGGGGGCATAATCACTCCCTTCTTCCCCTTCCATCAGCTGAGCCGCACTCACTGCAGAGGCAGGAGGGAATGATTTTGCCCCTGTCTCACACCACACACACACGGCAACCTTCTCACCTGTGTGACTGTTACTCCACAGGAATCCTGCAATCCTGGGAATAAACTTTCCCAGGTCAGAAATGGCTGCTGTGGGGAATGGAAGATCAGCAACCTTCAACACCACCTGCCAACAGATTGTGAGATCCAAACCAATATATTGTTAGGTGCCCTAGGCTCTGAAAAGTAAAGGTAGGATACAAATATTTTAAATAAAAGGAATGGCCAGTCATGACACAAGCAATGATGGCTTTATCGTGCTTATTTCAAATATTTGGGGGGAAATAACAAAAACTTACCATCTGTCTCCTAACAGGAATGACTCCATTCTGCAGTAACAAGCTTTAGGAAAAGAAATTACTTTCCTTAAAACCACTAATGTTATTAGTTACTTTGGGGAGCAGATATTTTATTTATTAGTTAAGATTTGTAACCCTAAATGGGATTAATGAGACAGCATAAATCTCCATTGGGATCACAGATGATCATTAGCATTTTCATAGAGCTCATGACCAAGATAGCTCAGGCAGTCAGAGTTTTAAAAGTACACGTAGTAGGGCTGCCAAGTGGTGGCGGGTGGCGGGTAAACCCCCGCTTTGGAGGCCCGATTTCCACCACCGCGGAATCAGGCCCCGGGGGAACCCCACCCCCGCGTGCGCGTCACCAGGAAGTGACGTGGGCACGCCAGGCACGCTGGGGGCGGGGCCACAGCCATACAAGGGAAAACTCTATGGTTTTCCCTTATATGGCCGTGGCCCTGCCCCCAGTGTGCCTGGTGTCCTTCCATCACTTCCGGGTGACATGTGTGCGGCACGCGCGAAGCACGCGCACGCACAAGACACCGGCTGGGAGCCCCCCGCTCCCGGCGAAGATACACTTGGCAACCCTAACACGTAGCCTCAACTGTTAATTTGGGTTATGACTAATCCTTCTCACTGCTAATTTCAGTGGAGCCATACATTCTTTAGAATGCAAGTGTTCTAATATCAGGTCTTCTAAGCCTGCCCCAATGAGAGCTGCCACACAACGGTATCAGTGCCAATAATTCTGCCCTGCAGCTTTCATGCTGTACAAATACTCTAGGTCCCCTACTTCAATATACTGCCAGCTGTGCAGTTTTTACAACATTGTGGAAATAAAATGAAGGTATAAAGCTTCACTCCACTGGCTGGAAGCTTCTGACTTCACAATAAGCACAAGCTTGGTATGGACACCATTTCATGATAGATAATTCCAGATGGGTAGCCATGTTAGGCCACAGCACAGAGACAAAACAGATGCCCAGTGTCTAGATGTGATGATGCAAGCTTAATGAAAGCTTATGCTGCAATGAATTGTTAGTCTTTAAAGTGCCACTGGACTGCTGTTTTATTTATCTGAAGGACTGTCTTCAACCATATGTTTCTGCCCAGGAATTAAGATCATAGTGAGAACCCTTCATGACTATCTCATCAATCAAATAAACTTGTTTTGTGGGTACATGAGAGAAGGCCTTTTGAATGGCAGCCCCGTGATTATAGAACAACCTCTCCAGGGAGGCTGGTTGGATTTGCATCCTGTTCTCTGGTTGTGAACAGAGACCTCTTTTTTTGACAATCAGTTTGATAGTTCATCCATCTGTTCCTCAGTGTTTACAGGTTGGTTTTACTATATTCCTTACAGCACAATTGGCTTTTCACATGCATTCTCACACAGCCCGATAGAGCTCTATTAATTGTTTAAATAGACAATTAAATCACTCATCCAACCACTCACAAATCATATAGATCAGCCATCAGTGAAGGCCCTTTGCTGTCCATCTACAAAGTCCTTAGTGGAGCTAATGGCTACAGATCAGTTTGAATCGGCAGTGTCTTTGCATAAGTATAGTTTTGGGAGAACCTAACACAAATCGATTTGGCAGGCATTTCTAGCTGCTCATCATGAACCACACAGACTGAGTGATTTGTTCACATCTGATCACCACTCTCAGATACAGTCAGTTTGAGAATTAAATGTGTTTGTGGCAAAATGTGCAGTTTCCCTGGATAAGTAGCATCCCTACTCCCCGTCAAGTTCATTGAATGCCCCTGAATTCTCGCATTACAGGAGAGGAAGAAAAGCGTTCTCTCTCTCTCCATGTTCTCCAGACCATGCATAATTGTATCCTGTCACCGCTTAGTCATCTTTTTTCTAAACTAAAACTTCCCCAACTCTTTTACCTTTGCTTTTATTGATTGAACCCATTCACCTAGGTATTGAAAAGGAAGGGCTTGTCAGAGCCTTCTTCTATGAGGCGTCATAGATCATAAATGTGTTCCTGTCTTGACTGTGGCCTCTTGTTTTTCAGCAACATACAGAGATAAAAGCTTTACACCAGAGGCCTCCGGATGCCCTCTCATGTTGCTTGCAGCTGAAGAGTTCTGACCAGAAACTGTCTACTGAAAAGAAGCCTCTGACACCAACTGAATTGCAGCAATACTGCAGTTTCTGTCATGAAGCTTCCATCTCCACTGTGGAGGATAAAGAGGCTATTGACCTGAAGATCAGGAGGAAAACCTCCTGCTTAGAAGTGCGCAAACTCAACAATGGCCAAACGGCAACCTCCTTGAGACTTCCATCCCAGCAGCATCGGATAATACAGCTCCGAGAGAGGAAGGCCACCCAAATGCTAGCTATAGTTCTGGGTAAGTAGAGACATTTCCTCCCCCTCGAAAGAGCAGTTTGCAGAGCAATTAAGGCTCAAAGGAGATGGTGCAAGGGAGACATGCATTACAGCTTCCTAACTTGTTTTTAATGGCAAGCTGCTGTGGATTTGGTTGAAAGAGGAGTGTGGTGAGCTAAGTAACTCTCATCTGCTTTCCTACTCAAAGCTGATACACAGCTCCTTTTCCACCCATGGGGAAAACAATATGGGTATTGTGTGTTTTCTGCTATAGGTTGAAAAACAGCTTGTAAGGGCAGAAACAGCAGGCATGGAAGTAATAATGCAGCCTTTTCTCCATGCAGTTCTGACTTTTAAAAAATTGGGTGACTTTACATACATCTTCTATGCAAAATCTATATTGGATAAACTCACATAAATGCTTGCAAATTTGAATTCAAAAGAATAAAGAAAAACCCCTACTGCATCAAAGCAAGGATCTGTTATGGAGTTTCTGCCACCTGTGTGTGTGTGTGTGTGTGTGGTCATTGCTTAAAACAGGCACTTGGAAACCAGAAGTCTGCCTGTTTCAAAGCAATGCATTACCCATGAGGCTTTATGAAGATGAATCAGTCTTTTCAATTATGATTCTGCACAGGTACCCATCTTCTGACCAAAGAGGTCAGAAGTTTATTTATTTCATGTCTTGGTGAAAATCTTCTGCTCTAGCCAATGATCCCTCAGGGTTGCCTTTTAAGAACTTTATTTTAAATTGCCCTAGTTATCTTTGAACAGATAAAATAAACATCACAATCATAGTGAAAACACTAGAATACATAAATGAGATTATAAATAAGGATGCATATATGTCATCCTTTCTCCTACCTACCATTTTAAAATGCAGTTTCTAAAGTTCTTAACAAGTCTTTTCAGAAAAGATAAGAGATTCTCACCATAAACCAGGTCTATGTGATTCAGGATTTTAAGGTGTGCCCCGTCTCTAGTTCCAGCTCCTGCCAACCTAGCAGTTCGAAAGCAAGAAATTGCAAGTAGATAAATAGGTACCACTTTGGTGGGAAGGTTCTGTGCGCCTTGGTGTTTAGTCATGCCAGCCACATGACCACGGAGACGTCTTCAGACAGCACTGGCTCTTCGGCTTTGAAACGGAGATGAGCACCGCAACCCTAGAGTCGGATTCGACTGGCTTTCGAGCAAGGGATCCTTTACCTTTACCTTTATCTTATGTAGACATAAGTACATGAGCCTCACATGACTTTATTCAACTGTCTGATTTGTTCTCTCCAAAGGCATGATGTTAGACACCTCTGAGCGCTCCAAAGAATAATTGTTGCAATCTCAGTTCCATTTGTTCTAGGATTTATTCTGGGCATAAAGCCATCGATTCATATGTCATTCTTCTCAATTCCGAAAATTATAAATTAGCTAGGACAGTGAAAAATGCACTTTTGCAGATTTACACAAAAACCTAAAAGCAAACTCTGAGGCTTACTATGTCAAAACACAAAACGTTAAAATCCACTACAGATCCCTCTAATCCAGTTTCCTGTATCCTACTGTGGTCAACAAGCTATCACAGACCGCTTTCACTATGCCCCTCCCAGGCGACTGGTATTCAGTGAGATACTGCTTTGGAAGATTGTCTGTCATGGCTAATAGCTGGTGATAGATTGTCCCCTGTAAACGTTAGGGATAGTTCACTTAGCTAAGTCAGATTTTTTTAAAATATGTCAGTTATGGTTGTGTGGTTGCTTCACCATGCATTTAGGTTGATCTTAACCCCACATTTTACTGTGCCACTCTGCGCTGAAAGCAGGCTGATGAGTGGCTCTAGAAGAGCATTTAATAGTTGACACTAAACAAAGCCTTTGGAAGTACATTCGGTAATTCAAGTGTAAAAGTAATGTGTGTGCTCTGTTTTTAAATCATTCTCTTCCACTTTTACTCCTCCTTCAAGAACATCCACACATGAGCACAAATCTATGGCATTTGTTTTTATCCTGTCCTTCCTCCAAGTAGCTCATGGCCACGTGGTTCTACTCTCCTCCATTTCATGATCAGAACAACCCTCTGAGTGTCATTCTAAGGCAGAATGTTACATCCCTTTAAGCCTACTGCCTTCAGTGGACTTAGAAAGGCATAACTCCACTGTGGAGGATGACACTGTCAGTGAGTTTCATGGCAGAGTGGGGGATTTGAACCTGCCTTTCCCCAGTTCTGGTCCAACGCTCTGCCATTCTACCACGTTGGTTCTAAGAAACAGCCAAAAGAATCTGAAAGGGTGAATGGCAATCACGATACCTCCACTGTAATGCAAAACTCTGCAGAGTTTTGTTCACCATGTACTTTCAATGTGCCAGTCTGATCATCTGAGTTAGCTCACAGGAGGGTGACTTGGGATATGCAATTTGTGTGAGGAAGAATTTAGAGCTGGGCTGAGCAAAAGTAATGATGAACTCTCATTCTCTTTTAATCCTAGGGACGTTCATAGTCTGCTGGCTGCCATTCTTCTTAACACATATATTGAACACCCACTGCCAAGCCTGTCACATCTCCCCAGAATTGTATGGAGCCACTATATGGCTTGGCTATGTAAACAGTGCCCTCAACCCCATCATCTATACCACCTTCAACAGCGAGTTCCGCAAAGCTTTCCTCAAGATCTTGTATTGCTGAATGCTTGGAGAGTGACATAACATTACCTTCCAGGTGTCAGACATCAATTTTGTCAGACACCAATGAACCAGAGGAAGAGAGAACATGGGACTTTTCTTCTCTCCCAGTTCCATGGGTTTACTCCAGCAATGCTTCTACAACAATAATAGTCATGTGTCCTATGTTAAATATCGATGCTGAAAGGATTCACATGAGCTATGAGTATTTTTTATAAACATCCATTACAAGTCATTCCAGACAGTTCCAGGATGCACCAGTGTTGTTCCAGCACATGGAACTTTAAAGGGGCAAAGTTCTATGAACTTTTCATCCAAGGGATATGTATCATATTGTGAACAATTCTGAAAAGATTCCTATAGGAATTGCTGGAAAGCAGGGGAAACTGAAGCATTTAACACCCAGTATTTGAGGTATAGCACATCCATTAGCTGCAACAGCAAGATTTCAACCAATGTGAATTGTATAGCAGAATATGATTGCACTCAATTCTGCCCATTACTGTGTATCAAAACATATCATGCCAATCAGCAGGCCACATGCAGTCTTGGAGGTGGATTCCATTCACTGAAATAGCCTCACTTACATTTTTACGAACTCTCTACTGGAGAACTATAGATACTGCCAAGTAGATAAAGCAAAAAGAGCAGCTTTAACAACACTAATGCTTGAGATGTAATTTAATTTTTTGAAACACCACATATTTGCAGCATACACCTTCCTTGGAAATATATCCAACCAATTTCAGTGGGTCTTCTAAGTACTGTATTTATGACTAGGGTGCTAGGAAAAGGTATTTTATGCTAGGATTATATGGATCTAACTGAAAAGAAGCTCCCCAGATGTGGTTTGTTCCAATAATCTTGGAAGTAGTTTTCAAGATGGAAATAGTTGTGCCACAGATATGTACAGAGAATTTTGAGTGAAAATAGAAAATGGTTCTCCTTTTCAGTCCCAAAAGTTCAGTAGGATGGGGCTGCATGCCAAAAGCAGCAAGTGTTGCATATTTGTTTCCAACACAAGGCTCTACAATCACTGAATTAATTTGTTGTATCTCCTGAAAGTTACCCATGGACTTGGCATTCCAGTCCTTTCCAATTTTCCCTAGAACTCAGGTGCCTGGTTCAAAACTGATCTGCCTCTTTGTCATGAGAGCAGGTATGTCAGTTGCCCCTAGAGAAGCCATAAGACAATCGTCCGAGAACATCAAACAATTGGAACAGATAAGCCAGGCAGAGGTTGGCAGGCAGCTAGAAAGATCAGAGACCAAGGAGACTGAAAAAGTGAAAAAGGTTAAAGTACAAGGAAAGACAGAGCACAAAGAAATACATCCTGTTAGACTGAGAGCAACTTCTCTGGCAGTTCTGGAATCTTAGCTGATCAGAAGTGAGATCTTCCCGTTGTCTGCACCAATACCACTCTGCCCGGTTCCATACAACAGCCATTTATAAGGACCTGGTCCAAGAGTACTTTCTACGTGAGCTTTGCTCATTCTTTTTCTCCACATAGCAAATCGACAGCAAGTACCCTCCAATTATTCTGAATAAATACAAGTACGAACACCCTTAACAGTAATACATTTTCAAATCTCTTTTCTCTAACATTTGATTTCATTCTTCTAAACAACTGAATATCCAAATGTATAGAGAAAAATCACAGTTTCATTGTATCAATCAAGTACAGATACATTTTTATTATAGGGAAATTGCTTTCTGGAACCTTTTTATTAGTAAATGGGGGGGGAGACTATCAATTTATTGGTACCTTGTTCTCATCTTTTTTGAAGCCAAGGACAAGTAATAAAATATGTTATGTGGCAGCAACTCTTTAGTAAGAGTGTGGCATAGCTCACGTGGCTGTTAGTGACAGATACATGTTTCTGGCTTCATAACATCTTTCTTGCTGGAATGGGGGCTGGAATAAGACATTGACGTGCCATAAAATTAATTACTCAGAGACCCTAAGGATCTAACTAGATGACATGATAGGAAAACCATCACAGGATCTCCTTAAAAATTGGTAAATACCATTTGTGTGGACCTTGACTGGAATAAGGGCCATGGTGTGGAAGGATGGGGGGGAGGAGATCATTCTCAGCATGATGAGAAATGTTCACTCAAACTTCTGAATGGCTTCTCCAGAGAAGAGCAATGATTAATTTTGCTCCTTTGGGCGAATGTTCTCCTTGAGCTAATGTCAACACATTCCACAATGCAGTATCCAGCTTGATGCTTTGGGGGATCTTACTTAAGCTCTCCATTGACCCTGAGATCAACATTGACTGCATTGCTAAGGGACATGTTTTTTCACTTGCCGATTGAACCTGTCAGCCTACGGATGCCCTTGCCTCTTCTAGGAAGTGTCTCCTTAGCTTCTAATATTAACATTAAATGTTCTCCTTGCTTCTTTTCCTAGCGGGTGCTAACAGAGGGCCCTCCAGCAAACATGTGCATGGGAGGGGCCCTACAAAGTTTATGTCAGTAAACAAATAAAAGGATTACAACACATTTCTGTTTATATCTTGCTATTTAGCATTGCTGTGGTGTTCTCCAGACTGTATCTGATCTGATCCACCAAGAGTGCTTTGAACGGGATAAAATTATAACAGTTTGGGTGGGTGGTGGTGGGGAACAGGACCCATTAGAAGGCAGGATGGAAATGGGGGGAAAGGAATGTGGTTAGGGCTGAAATACTTGGCAAAGAATGTTAGATGCTTCCAAAATGAGCTCTACCCAGAAGCCAGAACAACTCATCCTCCTAGTCTACTTGCTCCCCCAGACTACTTTAAAAAAAAAGCCCTGGTAACCCTGCTGATTAGGCAACAAACATGAGTGGTTTGTCAGTGGTGGGGTGCCACCCCCAAATGTCCCACCATGGCTGTGGGCCTGCTCTGGTGACCCCAGCCATGAAAACCCAGCATACTGCATTCTCCATAGGGCACCCCCCATTTCTTTCATTTTTTGGTTGTTCTGAAGTGTGTGAGAAACTTTGTTTTATATATGGTCCTATAAAGCAAAGCTCAATTTAACCTTGTGAGGCTTGCTTTTGCATTTTAGTACAGTTGTCAAAAATAATGGCTTCAAAACTCAATATGACAAAGCAGAATCTGCTTACTGAGAAAAATGCTATAGGAGATAGGTTTGGGAATGTGAATTGCCACCAAAAATAAAATAATGTATTACTTACTGTATGCCTATAATCACTCCGTTTTGTATGAAATATATTGAAAAATAAAGCCTGCTTGTGGATTTTTTATAGTTTAAAAAAGAAAAGCCGCATAAAACAAAATAATTGAAAAAGTCAGGCAAGAAAGATAAAACCAAGAATGCAAGTACAAGAAAATCAGTCAGGAAGTGCAGTCTTGGACAAACTCATTTTGCAACTTTTTAAAAATAAAAGAACACAAGAGGAGATTGAATGCCCACAGGCAACAAAATTCCAATGGTCGATTGCAGCCAAAGCAAAACGATGAAGATGAGCAATCAACAAGGAAATGTTAGGCTTAGTAAGCATATGAGTAGCTGAAAAATGCAGCAGACCAGAAGGAATGCAAAGACAAAATAATAATAATAAAGAGTGATAGCGTGTAAATATTTGTAAATCAGCAAAAGCAATTCAAATGGAATCAGATATGGAAAAGGAACCCTCACGTGAGGAAAAAAGGGATAAGATAAAAAGTCTAAAAAGTTGTGCGCTTACTTCCAAATTCTTTCCAGTCACATCTCAACTGACCTACAAAGACCTTCAATAGCTTAGAATCAGCCTGCTCAACCTTCAAGATCTAATCATAGGGTCACCAGTCTTCAGGTGTAGCCTAGAGATCTTCCGCTATTAAAACTAATCTCTAGAGAGATCAGTTCCCCAGGAAAAAATGGCTGCTTTGGAGGGCATTATGCCCTGCTGAGGTCCCTTCCCTCCCCAAAGCCCACCCTCCCCAGGCTCCATTCCCAAAGTTTCCAGGTATTTCCCAAGCCAAAGCTGGCAACCCCATCTAATAGGGATGGGCACAAACTGGGAAAATGCAGTTCAGTTCATGGCATGCCTGGTTTGCAGATCACAAACTGACATGAACTTGTAAGAGCCAAACAAACTGGTTCAGTTCGTGAGGTTCATGGTGTGGTAGAACACACACACACACCCCCGTGCTAGATATGCCAAACTCACAAGGTATCTCTGGCTGACTCTACCTGCCCTCCAAATTTGCTGAGGATTGGATTTACGGGGTCTGAGTTACATTCCCCAAAGAAGGTGCCCCTATCCTCCATTGTTTCCAATGGGGGAGGGAACAGCAAAAAAGCAAGAGCAGTAGAAGCCCAGCAGAGCAGAATCAAAATGACAGAGAATCTCTGCAGTGGAAAATGAAGGTGGGGGCATTTTTGCTAGCCCAACAGAACCAGTGCAATGTGCCCAGCAGAACCAGTGCCACTGTGGTAGCGCAAACCAACCAAGACTAAAGTCAAGCCAGAGAATCTCTGCAGTAGAAACTGGTGGAGGGGCATTTTTTTGCCCAACAGAACCACTGCAATGTGTCCAACAGAACCAGTGCCACTGCAGCAGTGTAAACCCAACAGGACTAAGGTCAAACCAGAGAATCTCTGCAGTAGAAACTGCAGGGGGGGCATTTTTGCAAGCCCAGCAGAACCAGTGCAATGTACAAAGTGCCCAGCAGTACCAGTGCAATCAGAGTGCCCAACAGGACCCAGTGTCATTGTGGCAATGCCAGCTCAACAGGACTGATGTGAAGTACAGAATCATGATCAAAGCAAGGGGGGTTGCAAGCACAACCAGTTTAATGTGCAGAATGCCCAGCAGAACCCAGTGCCACTGTAGCAATGTAAGTAAAAGAGGACTAATGTCAAACCAGAGACTTCCGGCAGTACAAACTGAAGGGGAACATTTTTTCAAGCCCAGAACAACCAGTTCAGTGTACAGAATGTCCAGTAGAACCCAGTGCCACTGTGGCACTGCAAACTTAAAAGGGCTGATCTCAAAGCAGAGTCACAAGAAATCCAAGAGAGGGGGGAGGGATTTTGCAAGCACGCACAATCAATTACAATGTGCAGAATTCCCAGCAGAAACCAATGCCATGGACATGCAAATTTAAAAGGATTGATCTCAAAACACAGAGACACAAATCCAAGCGGGAAGTGTGGGATTTTGCACACTCTGTGCAAGAAAATGGGAAGCAAAGGAGCCCCAGCGAAGGGGGGGGGGCCCTCTTGAAACTGACATGACTAGTTTGAAACTGACAAGTGTTTCCAAGGTTGGAGAATTCCACCTCCTGTTGCTTTGAAGTTTAATAAACATTTTGTTTGAGGGATAACAGTCTGTCTGGAAGTGTACACATTCACGAACCAGCACAATCCTCCACAAACAGCTTGAAAGTTTGTGGAAAGTTTGTGCTGGTTGACCTGCCACGAACTTCAGTTCATGAACCACCAACCAGCCAAAATTTGTTACAAACTTTAGTTCATGAACCAGTTTGTCCCCATTCCTACCATCTAATCAGCAGGTTGTGGCTCAGTGGAAGTGCCTCTGCTTTGTAGGAACATGGACTATAACTATAAAAATAAATATATACATGAGATAAGCCAACAGGACTATGCTATACTAAGCTAAATGTGAGAAAATAAGTGGCTGGTTTTCCTGGGGAGTTCTGCAAATGGAAAGGATTTCAATCCATAGGATCTCCCTCTCTCACTGCAGCCCAAAATGACCGCCAAACTGCAGCTCTTGGAAAATGGACGAATAAGTTGGGGTGGGGTTGACATAGGGAGAGGCAGCCCTTCAGGTGTGTATCTAGCTCACTCTCACATCTTTGAATTGCAGCCTGGAAAAGAACCACAAGACCATTAAACACTTTTTCAGATCACACATCTTGTGTTTACTTTCAACAAGTACAGTTTCATCATAGGATGTAACTTGCATTTCTTTTCTGGCAAGCCATTACTTCCTTTATTTTTTTTTACCTTCCTTCCTCACCTTTCTTCCCTACTCCATAAGCAGGAGTCTACTAGAACCTTGAAGACTAACAAGATTTTATTCCAATTTAAGTTTTCATTGACTAGAGTCCACTTGGTGCATGCACTGGTGGGCAATAATGGTCAAACTTTACATTACAGTTTGTAATGTGTACGGCCTGCCTGAGTTCCATCGGTCTGAAAATATCAGGTGCAAAGGGAACTCATTTTAAAGGATGCAGGATGCCCTCAAAGTTCGTTTTGAGTTGCAAAAACAGCATGGGGAAAGGCTGAAACCCCTCTCCCCCCTTGCTGTGGTCCTGATCCAAATTGGAGCCTCATACACTTGACAAATGAGTTGCTTCGAGCCTGACATTTACCTGAGACAGTCATCTTGGGCGAACCCAGACTGGTTATAAATAAGAAATATTAAAAACAACAGGATCAAAGGGCCATGTAATGCAAAAAGCACATGCTGAGAAGTGATTATGTAAAAGGAAAATGTGATCAAGAAAACCAGAGCTTGCAACTTGCTGAATCACACCATGCAAATCATATAAACTGTGTGGATGGATGACAGTAAGGGCTAGTCATTCCTTCCAAAGGGAAAAAGTTGTGTTTGCCAGTATGTGTGCACACCTCAGCAGGGATCTGCAGTCAATTCTGGCTCACTGAAAGTACATTCATTAAAAAGCGAGCCAAGATCCCTGATGTCACATGCACACATTTCATGTTTAGAGGGTACAATCCTATGTGTACTTAGCTGGGAATAAGCCCCATTGAACATAGTGTAATTTACTTTGGATATGACATACAAAGAACTAGGTGTACTCAGATGCACCAGGTGAAGACCACCTACCCTTGTGGGAAAGTGTGCCTAGAATCCATTAATCCTTCCAGCCCTCCATTCTGTTTCCTACCCATTTTACCTTCCCTCCAGTCCTTGGTATTTCTTTGTTGTTTGTGACTCTAGGGTTGCCATCCTCCAGGTAAGGCCCAAAGATCTGGAATTACAAATGATCTCCAGACGGCAGAGATCAATTCCCCTGGAGAAAATGACTGCTGGGGGGGGGGGCTTCAACAGCTTTCCCATGGGAAATAACAATCAAAAGGTAACAGAAATAGAATCAGAAGTCTAAATGCAGTGTTCCAGTAACTGGAATGTAGAGACAAAGAACTATTATAATAACCAGTGTAAAAATATACAAGAGAACAACAAAAAAGGAAGACCAAAAGATTTGTTCCACAAGATCCAAGAAATCAAGGAGAAATTTAAAGCATGGTTAGGCAGGCTGAAAGATCAATATGGAAATACATTAACTGGACAAACTAAAGAAAAGATAGAAACAATACACTGTAGAACTATACAGAAGAGATTAAAGCATGACAGATTCCTTCCAAG
The DNA here is from genome assembly GCF_001447785.1 of Gekko japonicus. NCBI lineage: Eukaryota > Metazoa > Chordata > Lepidosauria > Squamata > Gekkonidae > Gekko > Gekko japonicus. Next base: position 367,582 of record NW_015167539.1, on the reverse strand, counting down.
AAGAATCTTTTTAAAGAAGAACCTGCAGTTTTAGAAAGTGAAGTGAAAGGTGCACTCAAATCATTCAGGAGAAACAAATCACCAGAAGTACATGGGATATCAATAGAGCTATTTCAAGTCACAGAAATGAGCATCAAAAATCTAAACAGAAATATGCTAACAAAAAAATGGCCCACGGCCTGGAAATGCTCGATCTACATTTCAATGTCAAAAAAAGGAGATATCAAGGACTGCAGCAACTGTTGGACCATCATCATAATTTCTCACATGAGTAAAGTGATACTCAAAATCTTACAACAAAGAGGTTACCATATATGAAACAACATCTTACAACACAGAGGTTACCATATATAGAACAAGAAATGCCAGATGTTCAAGCTGGATTCAGATAAGAGGCACTAGAGATCATATTGCTAATTTACACTGGTTACTAGAGCATACAAGAGAATACAGAAAACCAGCTTGTGTTTCATACATTTTACAGCAAAGCTTTTGAACTGTGTGGATCATGAAAAGCTACGGTTGTTTTTAAAAGAAATGAGTGTGCCACAACATCTGATTGAGCAACCTATACTCTGGACATAAGAGGCTTCTGTTAGGACAGAATATGGGGAAACAGAATGGTTTCCAATTGGCAAATGTGCTAGACAAGGATGTGTTTTATCACTCCATCTGTTTGGCTATGCACAACACATCATAAGAAAAACTGAATTAGACTTAGATGAAGGTGGAGTGAAAACTGGTGGGAGGAACATTAACAATCTGAGATATGCAGATGATACCACATTACTGGCAGAAAATAGTGAAACTACTGATGAAAGTTAAAGCAGAAAATGCCAAAGCAAGATTACAACTGAACATCAAGAAGACAAAAGTAAAGACTACTGACAAGGATTACACAACTTTAAGGTTGATGATGAAGAAATTGGAACTGTTGACATTTTCTATTCCTTGGCTCCATCACAAACCAAACGCTCCATCACAAACCAAACGGGAGACTGCAACCAAGAAATCAGAAGGAGATTGATACTGGGAAGGGTAGCCATGAAGATGCTTAAAGATATGTTGCTGGTGACCAAGATCAAGATAATTGATACTATAGTATTCCCCATTACTATATATGGATGTGAAAGTTGGACAGCAGAGAAAACAGATAGGAAGAAAGTTGATTCATTTGAAATGTGGTCTTGGAGGAGAGTTTTACGGATACCGCACGTGTGTGTTTTTGTGTGTGTTAGGGTTGCCAAACCCGTCTTCACTGGGAGCGGGGGGCACCCGGCTGGTGTCGGGGCTGTGCGCGCGCGCAAAGTGCGCGCACCGCGTGCACGTCACCCAGAAGTGATGTAGGCATGCTGGGGGCGGGGCCATGATGAAGGAGCTAGTAAAGATGCTTAAGGATATGTTGCTGGTGACCAAGATCAAGATAATTGATACTATAGTATTCCCCATTACTATATATGGATGTGAAAGTTGGACAGCAGAGAAAACAGATAGGAAGAAAGTTGATTCATTTGAAATGTGGTCTTGGAGGAGAGTTTTACGGATACCGCACGTGTGTGTGTACCAGCAAGTCACAGCTGACTTATGGTGACCCCAGCAAGGGGCTTTCAAAGCAAGTAAGAAGAAGAGATCCATTGCTTTCCTCTGCAGAGTCTTCCTTGGCGGTCTCCCTTCCAAGTACCAACCCTGTTTAGCTTCTAAAACCTGACAAGATTGGGCTATGCCATGCCAGTCTCCCTCCCACAGATACCATGGACTGCCAAAAGACAAATAAGTGGGTTCCAGATCAAATCAAGCCTGAACTCTTCCTAGAAGCTAAAATGACTAAACCGAGGCTATCACACTTTGGTCACATTATTAGATGACAAGACTCACTGGAAAAGACAATAATGCTAGGAAAATTTGAAGGCAGCAGTAAAAGAGGAAGACCCAACATGAGATGAACTGACTCTGTAAAGGAAGCCAAGGCCTTCAATTTGCAAGACCTGAACAACGGTAGGACATTTTGGAGGTCATTAATTCATAGGGTCATAGCAAGTCAGAAGGAACTTGACGACACACACCACTGAGATCCCTCCCTTCCCCAAACCCCACCTTCCCCAGGCTCCACTCCCAAATCTTCAGGCAACCCCTCCCCCCAGTAGTAGTGGGGAAGAAGTGGATAGAGTTTGTCCCCCCACACACACACACACCAGAAATAAATATTCTCTACTCAAGGACATTGCCTAGTTCTAGTTGCTTCCTTTTCAAGCCTGTATGTTGTATTGATTTTCATTTACGTACAGATAGCCACATTAGAGGCCAAGATTGCAAAAGTTTAAGTGACCTTGTGCTGGGGGGGAGCAAAAGGATACTGCTGGGATTTGTAAGATTTTTTTTTCCTGCAATGCAGTGCAGAAGTACCAGCTTTTGTGTTGCCTTCTCGCAGCTTTGAAGATGTGCAGTTTTAAAAACAAGGGAGCTTATGGAGGATCTACTTCTTAATGAGCAATGGTAAGTCATTTATTAATTAAAACGTGATTTTATAAAATCCACAAGGCAGCTACCAAAAATCAAGACAGACAATGCCAATTAAAAAAATACAGTCCCCCCCCCAGCAAAGCACTGCACAAAAGGTCATATTGAAAAAGCTGTCAATGTTTAAGGTGCCACCAGACTTTTGTTTTGTTTTGCTGCTCAAAAATGCCAGGGCAATAAAGACACCCCTTGGCGAGGGAAGAAGAAAGAGAAAGAGAAAGAGAAGGTTTTGTTGATAGTGACATATGTGTATGTGTTAGGTGAGTGCATTGCAGGGAAGCTGTGATATACTTCTCTGCTCAAAAATGAGAAAGCCAGTAATACCACAAGGCTTAAACCATCCTTAAAAAAAAAATTACACCCATGCATTTGGGGTATATTTCCATCTGAAACCAAATTCCCCATGTATCTAGTGTTAAAACCGTCCCTCTCCATTTTGTTTGTGGTTGTCATGGTGAGCGGCATCTCTCCAGAGCACTTAAAAACAGTTCCCTGGACCAGTTTTCTTTATAAACTCATGGTGCACATGGTATGGAAAATCTTTTACAGTGATTTTTATAACCAAAATCATAGAATGCTTGTGAGGAGGGTTGTAGCAGGGAGGCATCTGTTGCAAATCTTTTCTGCAGTTAAAACTTCTGAAAGATGTTCGCATTTCTCTTCATTTTAGACAAAACATCCAGTTAGCTCAAAAACTGTGGGTTTTGCTGGTAGAGGCAGAATGTATATAGAATACACAAATAAACCAACCAGGGGGGGGGGAAGAGTGCAGAGGAAATGCCTGCGACTATGAAGTCAACCCTTAAGGCTTGATCCCTTGGATCCTCCGGAGCAAGCTGTCAGTGCAGCAAGGGCTAGATGTTCGCTTTAGCTTGTTCCACAGTCAGGCGCAGGGTACGATATCAAAAGCCACCTTCAAATCCATGAAGGCAGTAGCAAGGATCCCCAGACTTTTGGTTGTATATTTATTAAATAAGAACTGTAATGTCAACCCCTTGCCTAAATCCAGCCTGTTCCCTTCCCAGGATTTTATTCATCTCCAGCCAGTCCATGGGTAGGTAATGAAGGGAAACAAAGTGTAAAGTTTCCCAGGCTGATTGGCCTGTAGTTGGATGGGTCCACTTTGTCTCCCTTCTTATAAACTGGTATTATGATGGCATGTCTCCAAGTGAATGGCATAACTCCTGTCACATTTATCTGAGTGAATACAGTTGCTAGTATATCTTTCCACCATGAGATACTGGCTTCGAAGAGTTCTGGGGGAATTAAATCTGCACCGGGGGCCTTTCTGTTCTTCATTTGAGAAATTAGAAAACTAATTTCAGCTGATTGAACAGGGGGCCACTCCAGTAGTTCAGCTAGGTTCCAATTACTCTGATAATCATAGTTACTACAAGAACTAGTAAAGATATTAGCAAAGTGTTTCTCCCAGGTATGTGCGGAAATATGAAATGAAAATGGGCTCCTTGTATATAAAACAGAGTTAACCAGCTTCCAAAATTCACTCAGATTTTTATTATTTCTGGCAGCTCTGATTAGCTTTTGCCATTAGCGAGGCAAGCGTCTTCACTCTTGTGTACAGCCTGTCAATAAGCTTTTTTTTTCCAAAAAAAGAAAAGCTTGTAGTGTAGTTGAAGGGCTAGCACACCTGTATTCTGTAAGTACCTGGTAGAAAACCATGAGAACAAGTGGCACACTCCAGAACAAGTGGCACTGTGGCAGTGCAAGCATGCCACAGTGCCACACAGAAACCCCAAAAGACCAACAGGAACAACATTTAGACATGATAAGATGTTGACCTCCACCTTACTGTCGAGACTCCTCTTGTGAATCAGAGCAGCAGACTCCTGAAGATGTTATCTTTTAGACTTGACTCAATTCTATGGGATTCATAGCTCACACCGCATCAATGTATAGGTGACTGGATTTAGTACTAACTTAGTTTGTTATGACTGTTGATGTATGTTGTAAAAATATGCAATGGTGACTAACTGGTTGGTTTGTAATTTTGGATTCTCAGGACATTTGTATACTGTTTTGCAGTTATTATATGTCTTGATATGTTATACTTCCTCTTAATAAACATTTTAAAAATGAAAAAAACCCATAAGAGGTTTACAAGGCTACAGGAGGTGGTACCTGGCATGAACAGCTTCCAGATGGAATTTGACAAACATATGGAGGCTGGAGCAGGCAGGAAAAAAAACCAAGGCAAGCAAGCCCCCCCCCCCACCAACAGCAACCAGCAGAAGCTGTTCATGCCAGCAACCACCACCACCTCCTGTAGCGGTGAATTCCATGTGTTAATCACTGTTTGGGTGAAAAAGTACTTCCTTTCATCTGTTCTAACTTCTATGTTTTCGCCATTGACTTCAATGGCCTATAGGATATAATGGGCCGAAATTTCGGCGGCAATTCGGCGGCAAGCTGACTCAGATCAGAGAACCTGAATCGGCCCTCAGCAGACCGAATGGGCCATTTTGGGGGGTGCATTCGATTCAGACGAACCGAATGCACAGCTCTAGTCCCCAGCCCTAAAGATGTTGGGCTGTCTTCAACCAGGGCGAGGGCTTTCTTAGTCCTGGCCCCGACCTGGTGGAACTCTCTGCCAAACACCACTAGGGTCCTGCGGAATCTTATGCAATTCTGCAGGGCCTGTAAGGCGGAGATGTTCCGCCAGGCTTTTGGTTGAGGACAGCAACAGTTTCTACTCTAACTGGCACCCTTTTATGCTCTCAAGATCATTTTGTACCCCCTGTTCCTCTGCCCATGAGGTAGCCAGGCAGTCTGGAATGGGAAGGGAGAATTTTAGTTTGTGGTCTGGAGTTTTAATTTATCTACTGGTATTAATGTATTTTACTTTTATAGTGATGTTTTTATTCACTGTTGTATATTGCCCAGATGTGTGATTCAGCCAGTTTGGTGTAGTGGTTAAGTGCGCAGACTCTAATCTGGGAGAACCAGGTTTGATTTCCCACTCCTCCACTTGCAGCTGCTGGATGACCTTGGGCAAGCTGTCAGAGCTGTTCTTAAAAGAGCAGTTGCTGTCAGAGCTCTCTCAGCCCTACCTACCTCACAGGGTGTTTGTTGTGGGAAGGGGAAGGGAAATGAGTTTGTAAGCTGCTCTGAGACTCCAAGTGAAGGGTGGGATATAAATCCAATCTCCTCTTCTTCTAAATATTATTATTAATAATACTAATACTAATAATAATAGCAGCAGCTCTCTGGGTTATCAGAAGACTTGCCAAGATTAAGGACTGTGACATGACTGAGCCACTAGAGGAGGCTCAAGTAACTTTCCTATGGAAGCGGAAGGGCACAATGACCTTAATTTTGGTAGAGAATGAACTTGATATTTTGCTTTATGGACTATATTAATTGCTACACACAATGGACTGTGCACGCACACACATAGGCTCAGAGAACTGTACACTTTAAGTCACCTGTTGTGATGTAACACATAGAAGGAGCCTGCACAAGCCTTACATGTAAATAAGGTTTCAGTTACACAGTCACCAGCCTGGTGAAGAAGCACACACCTCCATTATTGTGAGCAGTAAGAAACAACAACTTGAGAAGAGACAGCCCCCATTGCAGAAATAGTTGTGGTCATGTACCACCCATCACTGTTTTGTTCCTGCATTGGTATTTCCTGCCAAATGGACATTTGGTTTACAATGAGAATGGCCAGCTTCATCAACACTACAATGGAGCATCCTGATGCCAAGGATTTCACACCTGCCCAGATGCCCTCCTTTGAGTAAGGTTTTAAATTACAATACTGGCCACTCGGGACCGACTAACAGGTAGGTGGGTCTACAGGTTGGAACAGTTACCACCCACCTAATGGACCCCCTATAAAAGATAAGGACCATTCACCTGGCCCTTCCTAGCTAGCAACCCCCACAACAACCCCTGTCTGCTTTTTACTCCTCTTAAGTCCCACTTGCTATCCCCAAACCCTTGCCTCTACTGTGATCTCTTGATCTGTAGTCAAGAGACTCACACGTTCCAGCTGGTTCTGGTTGTGTGTGAACTCCCTTTAGTTTCCATTTCTTCCCATCCATTCTTCATTGGAACCACCAAAGCTACGAAGACAGATAAGTATAGCCCATCATCACCCCCACCTGCTAATGCAACTGTGCTTATTTTAATACTGTATTTCTAAGGAACTTGATTGAATGTGTGAGTGCATCAGTATTGTTTGTATGAGATTTATATTTTTAAGTAAAAGACATTTATTTTAACAACAGCAGCCTCGTTATCCTTCTCTGGTAACCCTTGGTGGGAACAGGACCTTGGTATAGTTGGCAAGGACCCATTTATAAACTGCCAATTGCTGTAAATAAAGCAATTCGGCTAACAATGTAGAAGCTGCATCTTATACCTTTTGGACCCTTCCCAGGACAAAGGATGCAGGAAAACATGGCATAATCAGCTAGAGAATTTATGAAATCAATTGTTCCATGATGGCCTAAATGTATTTGGAACTCAGAGCCAAGTTGTTGTTTGACTGCTTTTGTGGGGCCGATCTTTCTGGCTCAGTGCCTCAGGAATTATTGCCAGTTTTAATAAGCTCACTATCATAGCCTTGAGAAAGACTAATTGAACTGTACAACAGAGCTTTACCGCCACGGCTTCCTTAGCAACTCAGCTCTGCATTCATAAGCAATGAGCAATTTGAACATAACAAGAAGGTGGATTCAGGTGACCCGTACATCACGGTGACTGATGGGTGGCAGCGTTTCTAGAGAATCACCCTCATTATTTGTAGACGATGATGCATGTTTGCGGGATTAGCTGCAAGTGGGAGCTTATTTTAAGTGGAGCCCTCTGCTCCATTCTTGGAACATATAATTTCTGACAATACATTCAAAAAGGTTGTTAACTTTGAAAGAGAACTGGCTAACGGACAGCAGATACTCTGCATGATTATGATCCAAATCACAATCTGTTGGGAACGGCTTATGAAACACTTGCTTCTTTTACTGATCCATCAGGATACAACTGCTTCTACCCAGTTCACCTAGATACCTTTGACATTGCTTCATACATTGTCCCAAGCTTCAGGTTTGCCTTTTCTTCCTTTATAACCTAATAAATTATCCATTAGCCAAAGTCTGTCTCCACCCACACAATGGGGCTGCCCAGGGCTCCAATTAAGACTTCTAAGAACCTTGGGGGACTCTCCCCCCCCATTTTGTAGAAAAACCTGGTTTGTTAAAAAAATGTGGGGTAAAAAAAGCCACAATCCAACAAAATTCAAGCAACAACCCACAATGCTACACAAAAATATGGTGGCTATGGCCACATTGAGCAGATACGGAAGGGAAACTGGAGCCACCCTCATGCTTCTTCTCCCCTTTCCTATTTTAGGTGGAGTGGAGAGGTTAGTCGGCGGGCAGGAGGGGGAGTGATGACTGAGCTGGCAGGCCAGTGGGTGGAGAAGAAGACCCTGAGCAAGTGAGGGGATGGGTTGGAAGCTGGGGAGAGTGCAAGTGGAAGACTGAGGAAAGAGGCAAATGGGAAAGCCTGGGGGAGGTGAAAGGAAGGGAAGATTGAATGAGTGGGAGGAGGAAATGTCTGGCTTCAAATCCCCACTCTCTCATTCAGATCACTGGTAGACTTTGAGCTAGTCTTTAACCTACCTCAAAAATTGTTGTGGAGATAAATTAGGGAGGAATAAATCAAGTGTACTATCCTGAACTCCTTGGAAGAAGTGAGGGACAAAAACATACACCTAGAGACAGGATGAAGTAGCTGACCAAACCAATTATGTGGAGGAGAGAAAGGAGGCAGCAGCTGGCTAACCTGGGTACCAGGATGAATCTAGACAGACAGCCCCAATACACAGCTGGGTATCAGACAAGCCTCCTTAGCCTGGATGAAGCTACAGAGCGCTGAAGAAGTTTGCATAGAGGGGCCCTTATTTAGATTTAAGGATACCAAATAATGTGGCTTCTAAAAACTGTGTTGGGAGGGGTAGACATGGAGGCAAAAACAGCCCTGGAAAGGGCCCCGGCCTCCCCAACAGAAGGGAAAAAAGAGGAAGAGCAGGCTCACAGCGGCAGCTGCTGTCCCACATGGCAAGTGTCACAGGCTTGCTCACTCATTTCAATGGCAGGTGTTACTATTGCTGTGGTTCACTTGCTACCATGGTGGTGGCTGCTGCTTGCCCATGTGGCAAGGGTCACCGTCTCCATTGCTTGCATGCTCTGACAGCAGCTAGTGCTGTGGCTGATGCACACAGTTGGGACCACTGCCTCACTCATTGCAATGGTAGAGAGAGACTGCTGCAACCTGCTTTTCATGGCAACTGTTGCTCACCCATCCTGTAAGGGCTGCTGGTTCACCACAGCTGCTCAGCTGCCCTGCACAAAGTGAAGTCCACTGGTTTGCCACAGTGGTTGCTACTGCCTGTCCCACACAGGGCAAAGGCTACACCTCACTTGGTGCAGGTATGGCACCAGTGGGCAGACAGCCATTGGCCCACCAGGAATTTCCCCAGTGGCCTTAATAGCCAATCCAATTAGGATTGCCACCTCCGTGTTGTGAAATAGCTGGAGATCTGGGGGTGAATCCTGGGGCGGCTAGGGTTTTGTAGGGGAGGGCCCTCAGCCAGGTATAAAACCCAATAGTCTGCAGTTCAAAGCTCCCATTTTCTCTAGAACTGATATTTGTAGTCAGGAGCTCAGGTGTAATTCCAGGAGATTTCCAGTCCCCACCTGGAGATTGGTATCCCTAAGTCAGTTGCTCCGTGTCATGGGGAGAGCCTTCACTAAATTTAGAAGGACCTGGCTCACTTTGAGTTTGGAGAGAAGAAATACAGCTTTGTATCACAAAGTAAATACATCAGGGATGTTGAGGGCACAACATGAAAATAATAATGGGGGTGGTTTTCAGTCTGATATTAAAGATTTTACATTGTTGAGTTAGAAAGATGATCAGTGCATGCCCTCTCAGCAAATATTGAAGAGCTGATTTTTCAAATCTGTCAAGGAACAAAATATTCAGCTGCTAGTTAACAGGAATTTAGCAGCCACATCCCTTAGGCAGTTTTCACAATTGAAGCTTGGAAGATTTTAATTAGTCACTTGGCCAGTCTACTTACCAAGAACCCAACTGAGGTCCTGGGCACCCCGCAGGGTATAATGCTCCACCCACACAAATTAATGTGTGCCACTCACAGAAGCATCTTGAAATAGAAGTGAATTCTGAATACTGAATTTGGAGGAAAGGAAGGAATGGGCATAAATATTAGGGAGTAAGGGGGCAAATGGACAACTGTACCTTCAGCCAAGTACAATCACCTTGTTGCACTCTCCATCACTGAATGGCAGGATAGAAGGCAGGAAATATTACCTGCAGCACAAATAATGCCTGCATGTTTTGGAATACTGAAGATGAGTACTTGACCGAGTCACAGTAGAACTGGAGATACCTAAGGGCCACATACATTTTTTCTGGTCCTATTGGTGGGTCACAGGTTATGTTTATTTAATGTTTCAAATCCCAGTAAAGGAAGTTTGATTAGATTCCATTGTCATTTAAGGGGAAAAAATGTTATGTATGTATCATGGGAAACAACGGTTGTATCATGTTACGCTTCAGGTTTCTCAAATAATTAGTTCTACCCAGCCTAAGTTTCCATTTCTGATCCTTTTGCAAGTAAAGCGAACAGATCCCCAAACTTTTCTGCACAACAATTTTCATATCACATTTGTGTCCCACACTTTCTGTGAGGAGCTTGGGGCAACATAAATGGGGTTATATTGTTTTATCCTTGTGGAAACTGTTAGGCTGAGAAATAGTGACTCACTGAAGGCCACCCAGTAGATTTCATGTCAACCCGAGTTTCTCACGTCTAAACCAATCCCTCTGACCCTAGGCAGCGCTGGACAGAACTTTCTTTTTCTAATAATGTGAATACTGAGTTTGCTGCCTAAAATAATAGGAGCTCCTGGCTGTTGTCACAAGTATGTTCCATAAATTAATCCAATTTCATACCCAGAACCCCACAAAATTACTCCTAAGTATTTCTAGTATAAATATTGTTTCACTTTCCCTGTTAATTGAGCAATGGAAAGTTCCAAGGGGCAGAACTGTGAAGTTTAGTTTCCTTTTAATGACAGAGCATTGGAGACTTTGCAATATCTTGTTTGCAAATACATGTCAAAGCAAACACACCTACAGCAGGTGGTAAGCCAGCTCACTCTGCATCTGATTCCCAAAGAAAGCCAAAGGTGCTTTGCCTTCTTCAGCCTGGAAGCTTGGTTTCTGTCTCTCAGTGCTCTCTCAAGTTAAACTACAAAACTGACCCTAAAGTGGTTTTTCTGCCTCTCTAAGAGGCATCAGTTCTTGATAGCCTGGAAGACTTCCTCTTTCAAAGTAGCATCTCAGGGGCCAACGAATGAGAGGTTGAGTCATGTAGCATTGCCGGCCCCCCTCCCCCAGTATTCCCCACACAAACACACAAAATCCTGCTGTGGAAGCTACAGTCTCCTTCAGAAGACTAGTGTGTAGCAGGGCTTATCTCTTTGCTTTCTTCTGGGTTTTTTTAGGCTGGAAGTATTCACACTCACTTGCTTGTTTCTTGAATGGGGAAAAGATAAAGGTGCATGTTCTTTTTATGGGAGGGAGGTAACTTGGGTGCAATTTTCTCTGGAAAAAGTTTCTCCCACAATAGGGTCTTCTTTGACAGACTGCAGTTTCTGCAGTTGCATTTTGTAAAACAAAGCACTTCATGGGTGAGGGACTGCAGCTCAATTGCCCCTCCCTCCTCTCCATGAAGAACATGAAGATTGTTTTGTTTTGAGTCTCTGGTCCTTCATCAGCTGGCCATTCACAGAGATCAAGATGGCTGAACTCGCACTATTCTGCAGACATAAATGTCTGCAAAACAAAGAGGCAAGAAAAGCAGCAGCCAAGGAAGGAAAGATGTGTAGAGATTATAAATGAGAAAGGGAAATAAAGGCGGCAGAGAGAAATACAAAATGAAAATTAAAGTCGTGTCAGTCTTCTGCTCCTGCACACATCTCACCCTTACCAATTAAACCTTGCCCATGTAGAACTAATAAAATAGTCAACACTCATGCCTCATCCAACTGCGCGCTAAGAAAACCAAAGCCTTTACCTGCCCAACATATTTCATACGTACCTTCAGTGGATGAAAAATGCAGCATCAACATAGAAAACCCATGTGGATTCCACAAAGTAAGATCTTTGGAGGTGGCTTAAGACTTCTGCATGCTTGCTGAACTTTCCTACAAAATTTACACCCCTCCCACAAGCATATTTTTACTCAAATACCTCTGTTGAGAAAAAGGTTACACTGGAATTGGGCCACTGGCAATTGCTTTCTCTTGGAAATGTTTCCTGCAGAGCACTGACAATTAAAGAGAGCAGGACCATAAAAACAATTTGTGGGCTCATGTGCAATTGCTTCTGCCTAGCTCTAAAACAAAGCAGAAAGTTTCCCAGGCTGTCAAGAAGTGCTGACTGACAAAATTGTGCAACTACGAAATGCAAAATTGTCGTATTTAATTATGAAAACTTAGCAATAGGTCTAGATGTAGATGTGGGATCCAACCAGCTTTTCCCACTGGTGAAAAAAGGGAAGATGAGATGAGTGATCCAGGTCAGGGTAACCCCCTGACAATGAAAAAACAGCTACGATGTGGGTCATAGGCCCAGCATGGACAAAAACAATGTGGGCTGTCATAAAGAGGGGAACTGAGTGAGATGGAGTAGAAAAAGCTGGCTGGACCCAACCACTGGTGGTGGAAAGTGCTGCCAAGTCACAGCTAATTTATGGTGACCCCAATGGGTCTTCCAAGGCAACTGATGAACAGAGGTGGTCTGCCATTGCCTGTGTAGCAACCCTGAACTTTCTTTCTTTCTTTGACTTTTATCCTGCTCCTTTCCCTGTCAAGCAGGGCTCAGGGCGACTCCCAACAATTAAATGAACGATAGATATACAATTAAATATACAATAAACCAAAAACAATAATGCACAATGTCCATCACAATTTAAAACCAGTCTTACAATTAAAACGTTAGCAATTGATCTATCATAACAGACGGTGCTCTGACAAACCTTCATGGTAGGTAACTAAGGGGGCAGACAGTACAGGAAGATTCTCCGCCTAACAGTAGGAGGAGGTCAAATGATCTCTCTAGCCATCACTGTTCTCAATCATACACCCGGGGGAACATCTCCGTCTTACAGGCCCTTGGTAGTATCCCATCCGAGTACCAATCATGGCTGACCCTGCTTAGCTTCTGAGATCTGACAAAATCAGGCTAGCCTGGGCCTCATGGGTCAGGGTGACCCAACCATTAGCTTGTTATAAAATAAAGGGGTTATGGGTGTAGTCTCGTATAATGGATGGAATTCTAGAGAAGAGCAAAACAATGCTGGAGGCGGGGAACCAGCATTGCAAAAAGGAAGAGAAATCATTCCCAAGCCTCCACTCTGTCTTCAGTTGGGCAAATAAGTGGGCATCTAGAGCCACAGTCCTGGCCAGCAACCACCAATGTGGGGTCTATATGCTTTAAGATTCAAAATCCATTCTAAATTTTAAAATCCAGGTATCAAGAATACTCCAGTGAGAAGAGCCCTGACAGTTGCTGGTGTCCCGTGGATGCTGCTGAATAGTAGCAATGGCTGCTATTCTTTCTCGCTGTGAATGCCAAACGTCTATAACACGTGGACCTAATGTCTGCCATTAACATTGCTGACCTTGCCTAATGACTGCAGACTGGTTCCTGCAATAAAGGGGAAAAAAGCAAGAAAGAGAGTGAAATAATAGTGATGTAAATGAAAGATCATAGTTCAAGGAAGACACAAGTCCTTCACTATCATTTAGCACCGTAATGCAAGTTAAGACTACTAGCTGAAAGATCTCTAGATATCCTTCATTCTGCTTACACTGCATGTGATGAAATAAAAATTGATTTCAGAAATGGTTATGAAAGAGATGGTTAAATGTTTATGACGGTTCACTTCTTATAGATAGACACAATCTGAAAAGGCAGTGGAAGAATCAATCACAGATCAGGTGAGAGAGAACAATTAAAACACCTCTGCGGAGTTGTGAA
>NW_015167539.1:352327-353954 GCF_001447785.1 Gekko japonicus | reverse complement strand
GAGTTTCCCTGCACCTCAGGATAATAAAGCTTTCTGACCCTACCGAAGTAGAAACTTCAGTCGTTCATGGATAAACACTGGAAATTGCTTTCCAATGGTGTAATCCCTGATAGCTACCAAACAATTATCCCTGATGACTGCAGCAGCTCCCATTAGTTCAATACATTACTGGCAGGTTTCCTTTTCTGCCCTTCTCTCTCTGTATATGCATTCTGAGCCAAGTCCAGTTCTCATCCTATCACCCACCACCACCTGAAAGGTGCTGTGAAGTGATTGTGGAATGTTCAAATACTGTGCCCTCAGTATGCTGCTCACACCTTTATCAATCTATTGCTGTTACGCATTTAATTAGTATCAACAGCGTACTACAGCAATGTATAGAATATAGAAGTAACAAAGTCTCTGCCCAGTAGGGGCACTCAGAAACTGGAGGTGTAGCATTTAAGTTTGTGTCTTGCCCTGGTCATGAATCCAACGCAACTGAGTCAATGGCACCTGAATCACCATAATGAGGCCCAGCAGCCCCCAGGCAGTAACGATCACCACTGCTAACGAGAACCAGTTACCCTTGATCATTCAGGCTCCCAGCCTTGCAATTCTCCTGGATCTATTATTAAACCCAGTGCCAGAGTCAGGTAATGAAGGTGCAACAGGAACATGGGGTATAGCCACTGCAATTTTAGTAAAGCGTCACAGGCCTCAGGAAATCAGTTCAAAGCAGAGAGCTTTGTGAAGCCCACAGATTAAAATGAAATTTCCATAAGCACCCAAAAGCCAACAGTCATCAGAATACATTCAAGCATGAGTAACGTTCAGCCAGTGAGGGTCTACTGGGTTTCTCTTATGAAACAGTTGCCAAAGCTATATTTTATAAGCCAAGCACTTGTTTCTCATAGAAAAAAACCTCTCCAAAACTGAGTGTACTAAAGCAAAATGGAGGTGATTGGCTGATATGAACTAATTGCCTGATGGGCTGTGTCACATGTGCTGTTATTTTGCTATAGAAGGACTATCGCGGAAATTGGTTATTTGGCATTTGACTTTGGTTTTTCTATCCAAAAAGAAGTCCCAAAATGATTCACAAAAATTACAGGACACACTCCTACAGCTATCAGTCCCACTGCTCCTGTTCCTCAACCATGCACGTCTTTCGGAGAACTCTTGACATGGGTTGGAGATTTACCCCGCCCTCCCCGCTCGCGGGCTCAGGGCGGCTTACAATATGAGGTGCAATGCAGCACCATAGTACACAATATGGCACATAGTGCAATAAAAACACGATAAAACATTTTAAAACAATTCAATACAACGGGCTACGCCCGAGGATCCCGCGTGACAAACACCTCTCTCCATATTGCACCTGCCCTTGGGGCAAAGGGAGGATGATGTGGCCCCCAGGTGTTCCTTGGCCACTCAGCCTCAGGCAGCGGTGCTGCTGTCCTGGCCCTCATTGGTGGTGGCGGCGGCTCCTATTCAAAAGCCTGGCGGAAGAGCTCCATCTTGCAGGCCCTGCGGAACTGTAACAGGTCCCGCAGGGCCCTGATCTCCTCTGGGAGCTCATTCCACCAGATAGGAGCCGCCACCGAAAAGGACCTAGCCCTCGTGGCAGCAAGCCTGGCCTCTTTAG